>NW_006921647.1:7377582-7378042 GCF_000298275.1 Orycteropus afer afer | reverse complement strand
CTATGAGTCAGGGCTGACTCGACGGCAAATAACAACAACAACAACAACCCGCCAAAGTAGGAGGTAGAACAATGTTTTGTATAGTATGTTATGCCAGTTGAGCTTGATATCTCCTGTGACTATGATCCCAAGCCCACAGGTTCAACTACTTGGTCCCTCTGGGTAGCTGGCTGTGACAAAGCAGTGACCACAACCTTGCTCTTTGTCAACTCTACTAAACACCTGGGAATTCTGATCATTCACATAAACTTATAGGACCATTGTCTGCCAACCCTGTATGTGTTCTTGGATACACTTCCTATTTCATAGACATACTTAATCGTTCAGCATGTCTACCCATCTATCCACCCATATACCCATGTTTGCCTTCACTGACAGTGCAGTACTGTATGTGCAAAAGTGTTCATATTTGTTGTCTGTACTTCGCATGTACCTCTCTATGTCTTTCTCATCCTCAGTG
>NW_006921647.1:7374327-7375777 GCF_000298275.1 Orycteropus afer afer | reverse complement strand
AAAAAGGCACAGTCCTGATGTTACCAAACCACATGGCAGGCTATTAAGTGAAGTTCACTGTAAGTCCCAAGGTTGGTAGAGCATGGAAGTCTGCTGAACAACGACACAGCTATATACAGTGTCCAAGTGTGCCATATGCTAAAGACTATCCCCAAGGCTTCTGCTTATATACAGGAAGCAGACCACATTCCCTAAGACAGCTACTGAGCTGCTTCTAGTAGATTCCACCATGGAGTTGATTACCAGTCTCATCATGGGGAATACTACATCCAGCTGCCCAGCCCCTCAACTGGGTCCAGCCACGTTGACACACAAACTGAACTATCACACCATTCTTTGGAATGGCCAGTCCAGTTGGTTGGCCATATAACTGTCTTCCAAATTTCTTGCCATAAATGAGTGAGTGCTTCCAGCACTGGATCTATTTGTTGAAACATTAAGTAATTTAGCATATAATATGTATTCTATATAACTATTACATATTCTTTTATGCTTATACTCCTGTTTATCTTAATACTTTTAGCCATGAATTACAATCTGTCTGAAAGTAATAATGCTATTACTTCTCTTTATTGTTTATATAAGCATATGTTGTTGTTGTTGTTATGTGCTGTTGAGTCTTCTCTGACTCATAGCAATCCCTCCTTGGGTTTCCAAGACGGTATCTCTACAGAAGTAGATTGCCTAATCTTCCTTCCTGGGAGTGTCTGGTGGGTTTGAACTGCCAAACTTCTGGTTAGCAGTCAAGTGCCTTAGGCACTATATCACCAGAGCTCCCATATAAGCATATACCTTATGCTTTTTTTGTGTCATTTATCTAAGGTAAGTCTGTCATAGACATCACAAATTATTTTTTTTTTGGTTTTAATAAAGACATTACAACTGATGTTCCATCTTATATCATCTTGTCTTAAATTTTCTCCTTTAAAAAAATATTTCCTTTGTTTCTGTTTTTGTTTATATAGATTGCTTTTCTTAAATTAATCATCTTTTGATGTGGAAGGTTTATTCCCAATTTAAATTCTACTTGTTACCTTTATGTTTAATCAAATTGATTTCTTAAAGTTTATTTTGGTAAAGAAAAAGCTTAATGGTCAAAGCTATATTTTGACCTCCCCATGAAACATTATGAAATTTGCACATTTCTTCCCAGTTTACACTCCTCTCATCACTTTCCAGCATTTCTTTATGTAGTAAAGAATTTAGGACCATACAATTGCTATTAAATTTGTTTTTATTTATAATACACATATTTTCTTCCAAAAGAGTTTTGGTATTTACTTTCAATTTTATCAACATTCATATGAAATCCCTGAGGTTAAATTCTATGTTTAATTTATTTTGATGTTTATCACTAGCCCTATTATACCAAAGGCTTATGTCTCAAGTTTTTATTCCGATTAACACATGGAACAAATGTTCAAGTTTGCTTTCTAAAGAGTGTCCTGTA
>NW_006921647.1:7355607-7373922 GCF_000298275.1 Orycteropus afer afer | reverse complement strand
GTGATTACCTTGCCCTGTGTCCTTTCCTATGCATTTCTACTTTCTGCGCTTTCTCCCTGTGCCTGTGCTGCCCTTCTGATCTCACATGGTTGATTGTTCTAAGGGGTGCACCTCCCTGTATAATTGTTTAACTGTTTAGGTCTGTCTATTGTCTACTGAAAGTTAAGCTACATAAGTGTGTTCAATTCCATGCCTGAAGGGTGACTAGGTGCCATAGTCTTGGGGTTTCACCAGTCTTTATCAGATCAGTCAGCCTGGTCTTTTTTATAATTTTGAGTTTTGTTTCACATTTTTTCTCCCACTCTGTCTAAAATCTATACTTTTGATCCCTTTCAGAGTGGTTGCTATTTGTAGACGGGCACCATCTAGTTCTTCTGGTCTCAGGGTGATGTAGGCTGAGTGTCTTGTGGTCCACTAGTCCTTTGGTCTAATTGTTCCCATTCATCTTTGATTTTCTTCAATTTTATTTGCTCTGATAAGGAGAGACCAATAGTTGCATCTTAGATGGCTGCTCCCATGTAGTTTTTTATTTTATTTTTTTTTAATTTTTCTGCTTTTATTTTGGTGAAAACATATGCAGCAGGACATTTGCCAACATAACAACTTCCACATTTACAACTCAGGGACATTGATGACATTTTTGTGTTGTGACACCATAATTGCTGTCCTTTGCCAAAATATTCCACCACTATTAGCATAAAGTCAATGTCCCACAAGCAAAAGCTTCCTCTTTCCCTCTCCTTCCTACCCCTGGTAACCACTAATAATCTTTGGTATATATTTATGTCTCTCTGTATTTTTTCCACCTATCTAGGAACATCACCCTCCCACTCCTATCTCTGGTAACCAACAAAGAAAGTTACCTTCCATGTATAAACCTTTCCTTGACTTTTTTATAATAGTGGACTAATACAATATTATGGCTAATATAATATCATGGCTGACACAAGCCATGATATTTCCAATTACCTCATATGCATGTGAGAGCTGGACAATGAATAAGGAAGACCGAAGAAGAGTTGATGCTTTTGAATTGTGGTGCTGGAGAAGAATGCTGAAAGTACCATGGACTGCTAAAAGAACTAACAGATCTGTCCTGGAGGAAATGCACATGAAATGCTCCTTGGAAACGAGAATGGCCAGACTTCGTCTCACCTCTTTTGGTCATGTTGTCAGAAGGGACCATTCCCTGGAGAAGGATGTCATGCTTGGTAGGGTAGAGGGTCGATGAAAGAGGGGGAGGCCTTCAACAAGATGGATTGACACGGTGGCTGCGATGATGGGCTCAAGTATAGCAGGGATCATGGAGCTGGCGTGGGATCGGGCAGTGTTTCGTTCTGCTGTGCATGGGGTTGCTATGAGTTGGAAACGACTCGATGGCATCTAACAACAACAACAATACAATATTTGTCCTTCTGTAATTGACTTATTTCACTCAGAATAATGTCCTTCACATTATGCAGTGTTTTGTAGAATTTATTGATGTCATTTTGTTATTTTTTTGTGTGTGGTATTGCTTATTTCTTTGTTCTTAATTTTCTGTGCTGAGCTCATTTTGTTTGTGAGTCATATTACTTTAGTATTTGCTAAATATTGTGCTTGTTCTCCTTTTTGTTTTGATGTGAAAGTTTATTATTTTTCTTTGAGGTTACTCTATGATCTATAATTTTTTCTTAAGTTTAAATGAGTCTGTTCTATTTCACAATTGTCTTGATTTCCTTACCATTTAGAAGTTCTGTTAAGTATAATATTTATTCCTTCCTTTTGGTTTGTAGTTGTCCTCATTAACCAGTTGATGTCTCTGGTCCCTGTTTACTCTTGTAAGCTTATTTGACTCTGAATACTGTGAATATTTGACTCTGAATCAACTGGTTTGATTTCTGGGTTATGTTACCATGTGTGTTAATCATCATTTATTATTTTCTATTTTCGGTTCTCTGTCTGAAGGACTCCCTTTAGCATCTTTTGTAAGGTTAGTCTGGTTTTAACAAATTCCCTTAATTTCTGCTTATCTGGAATTGTCCTAATTTTCACCATCATATTTGAGGCAAAATTTGGGTATATAATTCTTGGGTGGATTTTTTTTTTTTCAGGGTTATATATATATCAATCCATGGTCTTCCAGCTTGCATGGTTTCTACTGAGAAATCAAAGTTTAGTCTTACAGGTTGCCTTTTGTAGGTAACTTCATTTTTCTGTGCTGCTGTCAGGATTCTTTTTTGTCTATGGTTTTGGTGAGTTTGAATATGATATGTCTTGGTGATTTTCTTTTGGGGTGTATTCTGTTTCAGTTTCATTGAACTTCTTGAATGGATATCTTCTCACCTTTCATCATTTTAGGGAAATTTTCTTCTAATAAATTTTTGACAATTTTTTTCTGTGGTTTTATTTATCTCTTCCTCTTCTGGCATTCCAATTACCTGTAAGTTATTCCACTTGAGGGTATCCCACATGGATCTTAGGCTTTCTTCATTTCATTTTGATCTTTTTTCTGATTGATCCCTTAACAAAGTAGTATTGAGGTATTTGTCTTCAATCTCATTAATTCTGTCTTCCATTGATGAAATTCTATTCCTTGTCCATTCAATAGGTTATCTATTTATGAAATCTTAGTCTTAATCTTCTGGATTTCTATTTGTTGTTTTTAAATCATTTATAAATTTTTGTTTATTTTGTCAATTTCTTCTCATTTTGTTTTCCTTAATTGTTCTAGAGTTTTGTCTCTGTTTTCCTTAATTTTGTCATTGTTTTCCTTGATCTTGTCATTGTTTTCCTTGATCTGTCTCTCAGTCTGTTGAAGGTACCTAAATGTAACTCTTTTAAATTTCTTATTAGGGAGTTACAATGCTGCTTCTTCCTCAGCAACATTTTCTGGGTTTGTATCCTGATCACATGTTTTTTTCTACTTTATCTTGCTTCTTTGTTTGGACTGGGATGGTCAGGTGTCTCCAAGACATTGTGATGTTATTGTATTTATGTTTAATTTGTGGTTGCATGTTGGTATTATTCACTCAAGATTTTTTTTCCTTTATTTTGTTTTGATAATATCTGTGTGAGCAGGGTACTCTGCTCCTCTATTTGGTAGTTATTAGCACTTTGGCACTCACCATCTGTCACCTGGTGGGTGTGGTAGAGAAGGAGAGTGTGTGCACTGATCTCTATTAGCTATTTGTAAAGAAGAGTTGAGGGTGAGTTCAGCTGGTATTGGCCACTATCTGTCATTGGTCAGTTGGTGCAAAAGCAAATGGTGGCCCTCACTGAGTTGGTGGAGCTGCAAGAGGTGCAGGTATGATTGGGTTGTGTGGAAACTGTTGCTGTCTCCCATTCAGTTAGACAAAAAAATAAAAATAAACCACAAAAAATAAAAACAAAGAACAAAAACCTCAAATTGCAAAAACAAATAGGAACAATCACTAAAAAGAAAATGGCAATAAATGAGAAGAAAATTTTAAAAAATATATTTTAAAAAGACAAAAGAAAGATAATTTAGAAAAAGGAGAAAAAAATCCTCATAATATCTGGGGATGGGGGAATGAGAGAAAAGAGTAAAAGTGAAAGAAGAGTAAAGAAGAAATGTGAAAGGGAAAACAATGTATGGGAAGAAACAAACAAATGAAAAAAGAAGGTAACCAGGAAAAGGGAAGAGGAAAAAAAAAAAAAAAAAAAAGAAAAGAAAAGATCCAAGAAAAGGAAAGAGAAATAAATAAAAAAGAAGAAAGGAGGAAGATAATAATTTTAAAACAACAAAACAAAGCTGTGAGGGGCAGGACAGGGAATCCAAGCTCTGTCAGAACACAGACTTGCATGGAATTCCTACTGATCAAGAAGGTGGGTGGAAGCAGGGGATGCCTACACCTCTGTTCACCAAAAGGGTGTGGTGTATAGGAGTAACAAGCAGAATATCATACCTTGGTAGTCTTTAGCCTCCAGTGCAGTTGCCCAGGATGTATTAGGCAAGCAGAACCTATTCTTAGGTTGCTGTCCAGATCACAGCACTACTTTTTTTTTGCATATATTCAAAATGGTTGCACTGCTTGCAAATATTCAAAATGGCTGTGCCCTCAGGACAGCTGCCAGCAGTTCACAGGTCTGTTTGTCTTCTTCTTTGCTGTTTTCCTTCTTGGTTGTCAGGCACCAATACAGTCCTTGCTCATCCCATCCTTGGTGAGCAGAGCCAATTCTTAGGCTGCTACTGGGACACACTTACAAATATTCAAAATGGCTGTGCCCTCAGGACAGTCGGAAGTTTGCAGCTCTGTTTGTCTGCTTACTTACTGTTTTCTTTCAGGTTCTTCCATGAGTTGGTATTTAATCCACTTTTTTGTCCTTCCCTTCAAAACTCAGGTTCCAGGATTGTCTTCTGTGTCACTTTCAATTGGTTTCTCATTGCTTTGTTGCAGAGGTTCTGTGTAGCTTGTCTGCCTATTCTGTTAGAATGCCTATCTTGCTGCAACTCCTGTTTTTATTTCTCTTGAATGTATGTGCATGCAGTGTGTGTATGTATATATATGTGTGTGTATATATATATGTATGTATATATATAAATATGCATATATATACATATGTGTGTATATATACATATATACTCAAACCAGTCTCTCTTGAGTCAATTCTGACTCATGATAACTCCATAGGGTTTTGAAGGCTGTGACCTTTTTAAAGCAAATTTCCTACCCTTTCTTCCAAGGCATCTCTTGAGTAGGTTTGAACTGCCAAACTTTCAGTTAGTAGTTGAGCACGTAATTGTTTGTACCACCCAGGGTCTCTGCCTCTGTCTCTCTCTCTCTCTCTGTGGGAGTATAATTAATTACTGGGCCAAATGATAATTCTACACTTAACTTTTTTGAGAAACTGCAGACTATTCCTGAAGTGGCTGCACCATTTTACATTACTACCATTGTAACACATTGAAGGTTATAATTTTTCCATATAATCACCAATGGTTATTATTGTCCCTCTTTTCAATTATTGCAATCCTAGTGGGTGTGAAGTGGTATTGCCATTTGTGGTATGTGGCAGAGGGCAGCCATACAGGGCACCAGCAGGGCCAGCTGAGGCAAGGGGTAGCAGCCATCTTGCCATCAGGGACTTCTTGAGAAGGGATGTGCCAGTGGCTTCCATCCTCCTAATTGTGGAAATCCATCAGGAGAAAAGAGTTCCAACCAGATACTCAGTTGGGGTCTAATTGGAACTGAAGACCACTGTATAACTTAATATAACCTAATATAGGAGTCAATTTTTCTCCTATTGATGGACTTAAGGACCTCTGGTGGTGTAGTGGTTAAGGCATTTGGTTGTTAACAAAATGTTTTGTTGTTTGAACCTACCAGTTGCTCCATGGAAGAAAGATGAGGTATTCCACTTCTGTAAAGATTTATAGCCTTGGAAACCCAAGGTAGTCACTAGGAATCAGAATTGATTTGACGGCAGTGAGTTTGGTTTTTTGATCGATGGACTTCTCCCACTGTATCAGGGCAAGGAATTCACATTCATTCACACCTGTAGGCCCAGTGCCTCAAAGAGTGCCTGGGATATCATATTTCAACCAAACATTATATAAAAATGTGCATAAAGTTAATAGCTAAAAGAATGACATTAAAAAGAATCCCTGATTTTTCCTGTTACCAATGCAGCCTGGGAATAGAAGAGTTAATACCATTTTTGAAGTGGAAATTCTTCTTTAACTTGGCTATGTGGTTCCAGATTGCCAATATGTGTATAAAACATGGCCAAATATTTCTTTCTCCCTAGTCATTTCTTATCAGTGTCAGTGGAACACAAAGCCACATTGCTGAGATATTTTTGAAGAGAATTTCCTTCTAGTAATCATGAAAACCTGAAAATGAGAATTCTATCAACTTTAAGACTTTTTTCTTATTGTTAAAACATATCAAAGTCTATCAAAGTCTAAGTTTTTCTTTGGGAGCTCTGGTAGCATAGTGGCTAAAGCACTTGACTGCTAACCAGAAGGCTGGCGGTTCAAACCCACCAGCCACTCCTCGGAAGGAAGGTTGGGCAATCCTACTTCTGTAGTGATACTGCCTCGGAAACCCAAGGAGGGGTCGCTATGAGTCGGGGCTGACTCGACGGCACATAACAACAACAACAAGTTTTTCTTCAGTATAATTGTTAATTAAAACTTCTGACTGAAGAAGTAATTTTTCTTCTGTTAAGCACAATTGAATTAGGAAACGTAAGGAAAGCACTTAAAACATAACAAGAAGATCATTTGGTCATTTGTTAAGCTTTTTGCTCCAATATTCAGCCAGGGGAAGTCATTCTCTGTTTTCATGGTGAAAGGACTGAAACTGACAGAATTTATGAAAAAGTCTGTGTCATGCTTTGGAGAAGGTCAGTCACTTCATCCAATTTCTAATACTAGGAGATAAGAGATGATCAGTTTAAGAATAGTTGCAAATGCTCAGCTTTCTGTTGTCTTAGGCTAGACCTGCATGTGACACTAAGAAAAAAGTAGAAATAATCTCCACTCTTAATCTGAACAATGTTAGAATTAGTTGTCAGCACCTAATGGTAATGTAACAAATGCTTACATTATTGTTCATTGAAATTATACTTATAGATTTTTAGCACTTCTGCCTTAGATCATTTGCAAAAGGATATATTGTCAAAAACATATTCCATTAATGACTGCCATCTGAAAGGTATGTAGTATTATTTTGAACACCACAAATATTAACTGTGAAACTCTGCCTGGAAAACTATATATTTTTTGATACTTTTAAAGTAATTTCTATTTGTTCTCTTTATAGATACTGATGGGCATGTCATGCAAGTAAATATTAAATGAAATCTATTTGATAACAGTAAAGCCGACAAACTCTTAGATACAAGAATGCTTGTGATGCCAGTCTTTGTATATAATTTGCCATCAGAGAATAAAGATGAAAACCAAACTATGCAATTGTGAAAAAGCAGATCTTTAAAAACACTTGTAAACTTAGCAAAAATATTTTTTAACTTAAATTGGGTGTTAAAATTGATATAGATGCAGCATATCCTTTCAAGCATTTTAGAATCTTTTCTTTTGTCATAATAAATGTGGTAAATATTATGTTTGCTTTCATTTTGGTCCAGTATCAATATACATTATGACGGATTCAAGAAAATACATAGTAACTGCAGACAGGAAAAAAGAAAAGAATTCATTCTATTGCTGGCAAATCTACTGAGAACAAATTTTAGTAGTAAGATTCCTTACTCTAAATTTTAATGCTACGGGGGAAGATTATCACCTGCCAAAACATGTTTGAATCTAATGCTGTCTATTTACAAGCCAAAGCCTTGTCCAAGCTACTATTACCTCTACTGCAAGCGCCTCCTAATACATCCCTTCCTCCACTCTTGTCTCTCTTCCATTCATTCTTGAACAGCAGTCATAGTGCTCTTTTAAAATCATGGTTCAAAACAAATCACTTTTCTGCTTAAAACTACATAAAGTATTCACTTAACATGAGGAGCTAACTCAAGTTCTTTCCCCTGGCTTATAAGGTCTTGCCTGGTCTGGCCCTTGCCAGTCTTTCTGACTAAATCCTCAAGAATTCCATCCACTTCCCTCCCATAGAGCCTTTGCACTAGCTGTTACCTCTGCCTGCAAAGTCCTCATCAAGAGCTTCTCAGGGCTGCCTCTTCCCCACTGTTTAGCTCTCAGTTTGAATATCGACACCACACAGGCTTTCCCTGATCATCCCATCTCAAGTAACTGCCTGGTCCCTCCATCACATTAACCTGCTGCCTCTTCATCACAGCCATAATGCAACTCGCTGTTTCTTTTTGCATGTTGATCTTTTTACTGGTGGCATAGTGCCTAAAGCATTTGACTGCTAACCAGAAAGCTAGCGGTTCAAACCCACCAGTCACTCCTCAGAAGGAAAGTTGGGCAATCTATTTCCATATCGATATTGCTTTGGAAACCCAAGGAGGGGTCGCTATGAGTCAGAGCCGACTCAGTGGCAGTGAGTTTAGATGTGACACATACTAGAGTATGAGCTCCATGAGTATAGTTCTCTTACTAAACTTTTCGAAAATCTTTTTGTTGTGATTTGGGGTGAAATTTTACAATGAAGATTAGTTTTACATTCAACAGTTCATACCCATTGTGTTTTGTGACACTGGTTACATTACCTGCAGTGTAACAGCTCTCCTCTCACTTCCTCCCCGTGGTTACCCTTTCCTTGTGTCCTTCTTGGCAGGAATGCATATTCCTGCCTCCTTACATTTCTCCCTGTGCAGATGATGTCCTTCTGATCTCTGTGGTAGATTGTTCTAAAGAGTGCATCTCCCTAGTGTAGGTATTCAGCTGGCTTATCTATTGTTTGGCTAAGAGTCAAGTCATGGGAATGAGTTCAATTCCAAGCCCAAAGGGTGGCTCAGGGTCATAGTCTTAGGGGATTTCACCAGTCTCAAAGACCCAATAAACCTGCTGTATTTTTTTTTTTTTTAATTTTGTTCCTCATTTTTCTCCTAGTCTTTCAAAAATCTTCAATTTTGATCCCTTTCCCAGCAGTTAGCATTGGTAGCCAATCACCATCTAGTTCTTCTGGTCTAAGGGCCATCTAGGCTGAGGTTCTCATGGCCCATTAGTTTTTTGAACTAACCATTTCCATGTAACTTTCATTTTATTCACTATTCTTTGCTTCAGATGAGGAGAGATTAATAGTTGCATCTTAGATGGCTGCTCTCAAGCTTTTAAAATCCCTGTCGGTACTCACTGAAGTAAGATGTAGAACAATATTTTTGTATACCATATTGTGCTATTTGAGTTTAATGTACCCTGTGACCATGGTCTCTAGCCTACAGGCCCACCAACTCACACCCTCAATGTCCTTAGTTGTGGCTGAGAAGTTATCCTAACTTACCTCCTGTTAGGTTATAACTGCATATAGATATTTTTGTAGCATATACAAATACATATGTAAGAATATTGTCCACCAGACCTATGTATGGTCTTGAGTATATTCCCATTCATCAATCCATACCTGATCCTCTTGCTTGTCTACCTATGTATCCACCCATGGATTAATGTTTGCTGTTACTGAAAATGCAGTACTGTGTATGCAGTGTTGTTGTTGTTGTCGTTGTCATGTGCCATCGAGTTGGACCCAACTCATAGCGACCCCTCCTTGGGTTTCCAAGGCAGTATCACTACGGATATGCAGTAGTATTTGCTTTTATTGTATGTATCTCTAGTGCCTCTCTCCATGTTTTCCCTCCTTAATGATATTGTAGTAGTCACATGCTTTTGAATATTGCTTTTCCCTTCATCGATATCAAATCTATCTCTTAGCTGTCTGTCTGTATTCCTCCTTTTCCCTCACTTCCCATCTCTGGTAACCACAAAGAAAATTTCTTTCTGTATGTTAACTTTTCCTTGCCTGTTTATAATAATGGACTTATACAATGTTTGTCCTTCTGTGATTGGCTTATTTCACTTAGCATACTATCCTTCAATTTCATCCATGTTATGAGGTGAATCGCTGATTCTTTATTATTCTTTAATGTTGCATGGTATTCCATTATGTGTATGTACCATAGCTTGGTTATCCATTCATCTGTTGATGGGCACTTATGTTGTTTCCTTCTCTTTGCTGTTGTAAATAGTGCTGCAGTGAACATGGGTGTGCATATATATATTCGGTCCCAGATCTCACCTCTGTACGATGTACTCTTAGTAGTGGGATTGCTGGATCAAATGGTATTTCTATTTCCAACTTTTTAAGGAAGCACCATACTATTTTCTGCAGTGGTTTTTACCATTTTACAGTTCTGCCAGTAGTGCATGAGAGATCCAATCTCTTCACACCCTCACCAGCATTTGTTGTTTTCTGTCTTGTTGACTTTTGCACTTTTGCTATTATTGCTGGGGTGAGATGATATGTCATTGTTGCTTTGATTTGCATCTCTCTAATGGCTAATGATCATGAGAATTTCTTCATGAGTTCTCTGGTGAAGTGTCTGCTCGTTTCCTTTGCCCAGTTTTTAAATTGGATTATTTGTCTTTTTGATGCTGAAGTGTTGAAATATTCTATAAATTTTAGAGATAAGTCGCTTGTCAGATATGTTGCTGCCAATTATTTTTTTCCCAATCTTTTTACTCTTTTGGAGAAGTCTTTTGATGCACATAAGAATTTATTTTGTTAGAAGGTTCCAGTCATCTAGTTTCTCTTCTGCTGTTGTATTTTGAATTATACTTGATAGTTTATTTATGCCATAAATTAAAGCCCCTAAGTTTGCCCTTTCTATCTTTGATAAACTTAATTGTTTTAAGTTTTACATTTAGGTCTTTGGCTTATCTTGAGTTGGCTTTTGTGTATGGTGTGAGGTATGGATCTTGTTTCATTTTTCTGCAAATGGATATTCAATTTTGCCAGCATCATTTGTTAAAAAGATGATCACTTCCTCATTGAATGGGTTTTGGCCCTTTGACAAAGATCAGATGTCCATAGGTGAATGGGTCTATTTTGGTATTCTCATTGTTGTTCTATTGGTCTATGTGTCTATTGTAGTATCAATAGTAGACTGTTTGCACTACTGTGGTTGTATAGTAGGTTTTGAGGTCAAGGAGTGTGAGACCTCCTACTTTATTTTTCTTTTTCAATAGTGCTTTGCTTATCTGAGCTCTTTCTTTCTATATAAAATTAGTAATTGATTTTTCCATGTCCTAAAAGAATGTTGAGGAGCTCTGGTAGCATAGTGCCTAAGGCACTTGACTGCTAACCAGGAGGCTGGTGGTTCAAACCCACCAGCCACTCTTCGGAAGGAAGGTTGGGCAATCCTACTTCCGTAGTGATAACTGTCTCAGAAACCCAAGGAGGGGTCTCTATGAGTCGGGGCCAACTCGACAGCAAATAACAACAACAACAACAACAAAAGAATGTTGATGGAATTTGGATTGGTATTGCATTGAATCTATAGATTGCTTTGGGTAGTATTGACATTTTCACAATGTTCATACTTCTTATCCATGAGCATAGCATATTCTTCCATTTATGTACATCTCTTAGACTAAGTTGTGCCTAAGGAAAGCCATGGTATTTTCAACCATCTCATGTGCATGTTTGTCTTCATCCATTTCAGGATGTTGCATATGTTCAAGAACCAATGGTACTGAAGGAAGAAGTTGAAGCTGCACTGAAGGAATTGGTGAAGAAAAAGTCTCCAGGAATTGACGGTATACCCATTTAGATGTTTCAGCAAACAGATGCCCCACCCCCACTGGAGGCACTCACTCAGCTATGCCAAGAAATTTGGAAGACAGCCACTTGGCCAACTGACTGGAAGAGATCCATATTTGTACCCATTCCAAAGAAAGATGATCCCACATAATGTGGAAATTATCAAACAATATCATTAATATCACATGCAAATAAAATCTTACCAAATAAAATTCAAAAATGGATGCAGCAGTATATGGACAGAGAACTTCCAGAAGGGCAAGCTGGATTCAGAAGAGGACGTGGAATGAGGGATATCATTGCTGATGTTCAATGGATCTTGGCTCAAAGCAAAGAATACCAGAAATATGTTTACTTGTGTTTTATTGACTATGCCAAAACATTTGATTGTGTGGATCATAACAAATTGTGGATAACATTGAGAAGAATGGGAATTCCAGAACACTTAATTGTACTCATGAGGTACCTGTACATAGACAAGGAGGCTGTCGTTCGAACAGAACAAGGGGACACTTCATAGTTTAAAATCAAGAAGGGAGTTGTCAGGGTTGTATCCTTTCACCATACTCATCTGAGAAGCTGGACTATATGAAGAAGAACATGGCATCAGGATTGAAGGAAGAATCATTAACAACCTGCCATATGCTGACGACACTACTTTGCTTGCTGAAAGTGAGGATGACTTGAAGCACTTACTCATGAAGATTGAAGAATACAGTCTGCAGTATGGATTACATCTCAATATAAAAGAAACAAAAATCCTCACAACTGGATCAATAAGCAGCATCACAATAAATGGAGAAAAGATTGAGGTTGTCAAGGAATTCACGTTGCTTGGTTCTACAATCGTCCCCAATGGAAGCAACACTGGGCAAATCAGCTGCAAAGGACCTCTTTCAAGTGCTGAAGAGCAAAGATGTCTCCTTGAGGACTAAGGTGTGCCTGACACAAGCCATGGTATTTTCAATCACCTCATAGGCATGTGAGAGCTGGATAATGAAAAAGGAAGACCGAAGAAGAATCAATGCTTTTGAGTTGTGGTGTTGGCAAAGAATGCTGAAAGTACCATGGACTGGTAAAAGAACTAACACATCTGTCCTGGAGGAAGTGCAGCCAGAATGCTCCTTGGAAGTGAGAATGGCCAGACTTGGTCTCACCTACTTTGGTCATGTTGTCAGAAGGGACCATTCCCTGAAGAAGGATGGCATGCTTGGTAAGGTGGAGGGTCGACAAAAGAGGAGAAGACCCTCAACAAGATGCATTGATACAGTGGCAGCGGCAATGGGCTCAAGTATAGCGGAGCTGTAGCTCAAGGATTGCAGAGCTGGTGCAGGACTGCGCAGTGTTTTGTTTTGTTGTGCATAGGGTTGCTATGAGTCAGAGATGACTCAAGGCACCTAACAACAACACATATGCATGTGAAAGCTGGACAATACATAAGGAAGACCAAAGAAGAGTTGATGTTTTTGAGTTATGGTGTTTATGAAGAATACTGAAAGTACCATAGCTTGCCAGAAGAACAAACAAATATGTCCTGGAAGAAATGCAGCCTGAATACTCCTTGGAAGCGAGAATGGCCAGACTTTGTCTCACCTGCTTTGGTCGTATTGTCAGAAGGGTCAATTCCCTGGAGAAGTATCTCATGCTTGGTAAAGTGGAGGGTCAATGAAAAAGGAGAAGACCCTCAAGCAGAAGGATTGACATGGTGGATGCAATGATGGACTCAAGTATAGCAAGGATAGTGAGGCTGGCACAGGACTGGGCAGTGTTTTGTTCTGTTGTACGTAGGGTCACTGTGAGTTGGAGCTGACTCAATGGCACCTAACAACAACAACAACAATGACTAATGATGTTGCTGTCTTTTCAAGTACTTATTGACCATGTATATATTTCTTTAGATAAATATCTACTCCATTTAAAAAAATTGGGTTACCTGTCTCATTTTTATTGAACTGTAAATGCTCTTTATATGTATATAAGTATATATGTATATATGTGTATATATATATATTTTCCTCCCATCCTGAAAGTTGTCTTTTCACTTTTTTGATAATATGCTTTGAAGCACAAAAGTTTTTAATTTTGATGAAGTCCAATTTTTCTACTTTTTTCTTGTGCTTTCACTGTCACATCTAAGAATCCATTACAAATCTAATGTCACAAAATTTATTCTTATATTCTCATATAAGAATGTTATAACTTATATTTAGGTCTTTGTTTAATTTTGAGTTAATTTTTGTATATAATGTGAGATAGGGTTCCAACTTCATGCTTTTGCATGTTGATATCCAGTTACCCAGCATTATTTGTTTAAAAGACTATTCTCTCCCTCATTGAATGATCTTGGTACCCTTGTCAACAATCAATTGACTTTAAATGTCAAAGTTAATTTCTAAATTTTCAATTCTATTCCATTGATCTATATGTCTATTTTATCCTATGTCAGTATTGGGAGCTCTGGTGGTGTAGTGCCTAAGGCATTTGACTGCTAAGTAGAAAGCTGGTGGTTCAAACCCACCAGCCACTCCTCTGAAGGAAGGTTGGGCAATCTACTTCTGTAGTGATACTGCCTTGGAAACCCAAGGAGGGGGTCTCTATGAGTTGAAATTGACTTCACAGCAGCAAATATGTCAGTATTACACTGTCTTGATTACTGTTGCTTTGCCATAAGTTTGAAATTTGAAAGTGTGAGTCCTCCAAGTTTGTTCTTTTCAAGACTATTTTGGCCATTCCCAGTCCCTTCAGTCTCCATGTAAACTTTAGAATCCCCTTGTAAATTTTTTCAAAGTAGCCAGCTGGGATTCTGCATTGAATTCATAGATCAGTTGGGGAAGTATTGACATATTAAAAATATTAAGCCTTCTAATTCATGATTATGACACATTATCTCATATATTTAGATATTCTTTAATTTATTTCAACAATGTTTTATAATTTTCAAGTTGAAATTTTGTCCTTATTTAATTATATCTATTTTAAGTATCCACCACTTGTCTCTCAGTTTGTTGTACTGTGGTGGCTTGCATGTTGCTGTGAAGCTGTGGGCTATGGCATTGGTATTTCATATACCAGCAGGGTCACCCATGGTGGACATGTTTCAGTGGAGCTTACAGACTAAGAGAGACTGGGAAGAAGGCTATGGTCATCCACTTCTGAAAAACTTGCCTACTGAAAACCTTATGAATAGCAATGAAACACTGTCTGATATATTACTGGAAAACTTAATGAATAGCCTTGAAACATTGTCTGATATGGTGCCAGAAGATGAGCCCCTCAAGTTGTAAGGCACTCAAAATATGACTGAGGAAGTGCTGCTTCATCAAAGTAGAGTCAACCTTAATAACATAGATGGAGTAAAGCTTTTGGGACCTTCATTTGCTGATGAGACAGGACTCAAAATGGGAAGAATCAGCTGCGGACATCTATTAACTATTGGAATGTGGGATTTTGAAGTATGAATCTAGGAAAATTGGAAACTGTCATAAATGAAATGGAAAACATAAAGCAACAATATCTTAGGAATTAGTGAGCTGAAAGAGACTGGTATTTCCCATTTTGAATTAGACCATTATATGAAATACTATGCCAGGAATGATAGATTGAAGAGGAATGGCATTGCATTCATCATCACAAAGAATGTTTCAATGTTGTCAGTAATAGGATAATATCCATACACCTACAAGGAAGATCAATTAATATGACTATTATTCAAATTTATGCATCAGCCACCAAAGCAAAAGATACAGAAACTGATTTTTTTTTTTTTTACTAACTTCTGCAGTCTGAAATTGACTAAAATAACCAATCAAGATATATTGATTATTTCTGGTGACTGGAATGAGAAAGTTGGAAGCAAATTAGAATCACCTGTAGTTGGAAAATATGGCCTTGGTGATAGAAATGATGCTAGAGGTTGCATGATAGAATTTTTCAAGACCAATAATTTATACATTGCAAATACTTTTTTTCAACAAAATAAATGATGGCTATACAGGTGGACCTTGCCAGATGGGATACACAGGAATCAGATTGACAACATCTGTGGAAAGAGGTAATGGAGAAGCTCAATATTTTCAGCCAAAACAAGATGGTGCTTACTTGTCTATGCCAAAAAAATTGAAAGACAGCTACCTGGACAACTGACTGGAAGAGATAGATATTTGTACCCATTCCAAAGAAAGATGATTCAACAGAATGTGGAAATTATTGAACAATATCATTAATATCATAAAGAAGTAAAATTTTGCAGAAGATAATTCAAAAATGGTTGCAGCAGTATATTGATAGGGAACTTCCAGAAATGCACACTGGATTCAGAAGAGGATGTGAATGGATCTTTGCTGAAAGCAAAAAATTCCAAAAAGATATTTGTGTGTGTTTTATTGACTATGCAAAGGCTTTGACTGTATGACTCAAAGCAAATTATGGATAACATGGTGAAGAATGGGAATTCCAGAACACTTAATTGTGCTCATGAGGAACCTGTGCATAGACCAAGAGGCTGTCATCCAAACAGAACAAGGGGATACTACAGGTTTAAAATCAGGGAGGAGTGTGTCAGGGCTGTATCCTTTCACCATACTTATTCAGTCTGTATGCTGAGCAAATAATCTGAGAACCTGTAATGTATGAAGAACATGGCATCAGGATTAGAGAAAGACTCATTAACAACCTGCAATATGCAGATGACCCAACCTTGCTTGCTGAAAATGAAGATGACTTGAAGCAGTTACTGAAGAAAATCAAAGACTTTAGTCTTCAATATGGATTATACCTCAACATAAAATGAAAATCCTCACAATTGTAACAAAAGGTAATGTCGTGATAAATGGAGAAAAGTTTGATGTTGCCAAGGATTTCATTTTAATTGGATCCACAGTCAACACCCATAGAAACAGCAGTCAAGAAATCAGATGTCTTAGTGCACTTGGGAAAATGTGCTGCAAAGTACCTCTTTAAAGGGTTAGGAAGCAAAGATGTCACTTTGAAGATTAAGGTGCACCTAACCCAATCCATGGTATTTTTAATCACATCATATGCATGTGAAATCTGGACAATGAATAAGGAAGACCGAAGAAGAGATGATGCTTTTGAGTTATGGTGTTGGTGAAAAACACTGAAAATATTGTGGACTGCCAGAAGTAGAAGTAAATGTGTCCTTGACAACGTGCAGCTGGAAGCTCTTTGGAAGCAAGAGTGGCCGGACATGAGCTCATCTACTCTGGTCATGTTTTCAGAAGGGACTGTTTCCTGGAGAAGGATATCATACTTGGTAAAGTAGAAGGTCAGCGAAAAAAGGGAAGACCTTCAACAAGATGGTTTGACACAATAGTTACAACGATGGGCTCAAGTATATCAAAGATTGTGAGGATGGCACCTGATCAGGTAGTGTTCTGTTTTGTTGTACATAGGGTTGCTATGAGTTGGTGTTGACTCGATGGAACCTAACAACCTAACAACAAAGCTTTATGGAAGCAAGCTATCCCATCTTTCTTCTGAGCAGCTGGTGGGTTCACACCACTGACCTTTAGGTTAGCAGTCAAATGCCTTAACCACTACACCACCTACTTTAAAATTCTTGCCAGATAATTCCAATACTGATCCATATCAGTACTGTTGTTGTTGTTATTGTAAGGTGCCCTGGAATTGGCGCTGACTCATAACTACCCTGTGTACAACAGAATGAAACACTGCCTGATCTTGTGCCAGCCTCACAATCCTTGCTATAGCTGAGCCCATCGCTCCAGCTGCTATATCAATCCATCTTGTTGAGGATCTTTCCCTTTTTTGCTGATCCTCTATTTTACCAAACATATTCTTCTCCAGGGAAGAATTTTGACTACATGACCAAAGTATGAGAGACGAAGTCTGGACATTTTTGCTTCTAAGGAGCACTCTAGCTGTGCTTCCTCCAGAACAAATTTGTTTGTTCTAGAAGTCCATGGTCCATTCAATATTCTTGGCCAACACCACAATTCAAATGCATCAGTTCTTCTGCTGTCTTCCTTGTCTATTGTCCAGCTCTCACATGTATATGAGGTTATTGAAGACACTATGAGTCAGGAACATTCTAGTCTTCAAAGTGACTTCTTTGTTCTTTAGCATTTTAAGGAGATCTTTTGTTGCAGATTTTCCCAATGCAATATGTCATTTGATTTCTTGACTGTTGCTTCCATGGATGTGAATTATGGACCCAAATAAAGTGAAATCCTTGACAACTTGCATCTTTTCTCCGTTTATCTTGATGTTACTTATTGGCTTAAATTGTAAGGATTTTTTTTTTCTTTATATTGGGGTGTAATCCATACTGAAGGCTGTAGTCTTTGATCTTCATCAGGAAGTGTTTCAGTCTACTTTGCTTTCACTAAGTAAGCTTGTATCGTGTGCTTAACTGAGGTTAATTAGTTCTCTGCAATTCTGGTGGTGTGCTCTTCTTCATATAGTTCAGCTTCTCTGACTATTTGCTCAGCATACAGATTGAATGACTATAGTGAAATGATACAACCCTAACATGCATCAGCCTTGATTTTAAACCATGCAGTAGCCCCTTGTTCTTTTCAAATGGCTGATACTTGGTCTATATACTGGTTCCTCATGAGTACAATTAAGTGTTCTGGAATTCTCATTCTTTATTGTTATTCACATAATTGAATGTTTTCAAATGTCAGTGAAACACAGGTAAATATCTTTCTGGTATTCTTTGCTTTCAACCAAGATCCATCTGACATCAGCAGTGA
Source organism: Orycteropus afer afer (assembly GCF_000298275.1). Lineage (NCBI taxonomy): Eukaryota > Metazoa > Chordata > Mammalia > Tubulidentata > Orycteropodidae > Orycteropus > Orycteropus afer. The sequence continues at coordinate 7,355,993 of NW_006921647.1, read as the reverse complement.
TATCTCTTGTTCTAAATCCCTTGAAATTCTGGCAGCTCACAGTGAATATACTGCTATAACCATTTTTTAATTACCTGCAGCAAATTTTTACTTGTTTATAACATTAATGATATTACTAGATACTTTCTGCGTTCTGTTGGATCACCTTTCTTTGGAGTGGGTACAAATAAAGATCTCTCCCCGTCAGTTTGCCAAGTAGCTGTCTTCCAAATTTCTTGGCATAGACAAGTGAGCACTTTGACCATTGCAACCATTTGTTGAAACATTTTAATTGATAATCCATCAATTTCTGGAAACTTGCTTATGCTAATTCCTTCAGTGCAGCTTGTACTTCTTCTTTCAGTACAATCAGTTCTTGATCATGTGCTACCTCTTTTTTTTTTTTT
>NW_006921647.1:7322494-7354907 GCF_000298275.1 Orycteropus afer afer | reverse complement strand
AAAGGAGGAGGTGGAACAATGTTTTGTATAGTATGTTATGCCAATTGAGCTTGATGTCCCCTGTGACTATGGTCCCAAGCCCACAGGTTCAACTACTCAGTCCCTCTGGGTAGCTGGCTGTGACCAAGTAGTGACCACAACCTTACCCCTTGTCAGTTCTACTATACACCTGGGAATTCTGATCATTCACATAAACTTATAGGACCATTGTCTGCTCATGTGCTACCTCTTGAAATGATTGAACATCAACTAATTCTTTTTGATATGGTGACTCTGTGTATTTCTTTCTTTATTCAAAATTTTTGATACTTCCTGCATTCAATATTTTACCCATAGAATCCTTCAACATTGCAACTCGAGGCTGCAATTTTTCTTCAGTTCTTTCAGCTTGAGAAATGCTGACCATGTTCTTCTCTTTTGATATTCGAACTCCAGGTCTTTACACACTTCATTATAATACTTTACTTTGTCTTCATGAGCTGGCCTTTGAAACATTCTGTTCAGCTCTTTTACTTCATCATTTCTTTCATTTGCTTTAGCTACTCTCCATTCAAGAGTAAGTTTCACAGACTCTTCTGACATCTATTTTGGTCTTTTCTTCCTTTCCTCCCTTTTTAATGCCCTTTGCTTTCTTCATGCATGACGTTCTTAATGTCATCCCACAACTCACCTGGTATTTGGTTATTGGTGGTCAATGTATCAAATCTGTCCTTCAGATGGTCTCTCAATTCAGGTGGGGTATATTTAAAGTTGTATTCTGGCTCTTGTGGACTTCTTTTAATTTTCTTCAGCTTCACCTTAAACTTCCAAAAGATGGTCTGTTCCACAGTCAGCCCTTGACCTCGTTCTGACTGATGATAATGAGCTTCTCCAACTTCTCTTTCCACAGATGTAATTAATTTGATTCCTGTGCATGCCATCTGTTAAGGTCCATGTGTATCTTGCTGTTTATGTTGTTGAAAAATGTATTTGCAATGAGTAAGTCTTTGGTCTTGCAAAATTCTCTCATGCCATCTCCAGCATAATTTTGTTCACCAAGGCCATATTTTGCAACTATTGATGCTTCTTGCTTGTTTATAACTTTTGCATTTTAATCACCTGTAATTATCAATACATCTTGATTGTATGCTTGCTCAATTTCAGACTGCAGACGTTGGTAAATATCTTCAATTTCTTCACCTTTGGCTTTAGTAGATAGTGTGCACATTTGAAAAACAGTAGTAATAGCTTGTCTTCCTTGTATGGAATATAAATGTATGGTTATATTATCCTATCACTGATAGTACCATACTTCAGGATAGATCTTGAAATATTCTTTTTGACTATAAATGTGACACTATTTCTCTTCAATTTTTCATTCCAGGCATAGTGGAAAAATTGATTATCCAATTCAAAATGGCTAATATTCGTTCATTTCATTTACTAATGCTTAGGATGGGAGCTCTGGCATCATAGTGCCTAAGGCACTTGACTGCTAACCAGAAGGCTGGCAGTTCAAGCCCACCAGCCACTCCTCAGAAGGAAGGTTGGGCAATCTACTTCCATGGTGATACCACCTTGGAAACTCAAGGAAGGGTCGCTATGAGTTGGGGCCAATTCGATGGCACATAAGAGCAACAATGCTTAGGATATCAATCTATTTGTATTTCATTTCATTTTTGATAACTTCCAATTTTCTTATATTCATATTTCACACATTCCATGCTTCAATTATTAATGAATGTTTGCATCTGTTTCTTCTCATTCTGAGTTGTGCCATATCAGCAAGTAAATGTCCTGAAAGCTTTACTTCATCTGTGCCATTAAGGTCGACTCTGCTTTGAGGAGGCAGCTCTTCCCCAGTTGTATTTTGAATGCTTCTGAACCTGAAGGGTTTATCTTCCTGCACTATTTTAGACAGTATTTCCCTGCTATTCATAAATTTTTCAGTTCTCAAATTTTTCAGAAATAGACTTTTTCATGTCCTTCTTCCTAGTCTATCTTAGTTTTTAAGCTGCACTGAAATCGGTTCACTCTGGGTGATCCTGCTGGTATTTGCAATACTAGTGGCATAGCTTCCAACATCACAACAACATGCAAACCACCACAGCACAACAAACTGACAGATGAGGGGTTGATATCAGTACTAGAGTCAGTTAATTTTCTTTTCTCATTCAAGTTTTGATTTTTTTGGTTCTTGATATCATGGACAATTGTTTTGGGGAAATCTACATCTTTTATTTATAATGTTAGGGGAAATATTAAATATCTTATTTTAGCAGTTTGTAACCCTGTTTAGGAGCTCTGATGGTGTAGGGGCAGAAAGATGAGCCAGTCTGTTTCTGTAAAGTTATACAGATTTGGAAACCCTATGGGCCACTTCTACTCTGTCCTAGAGGATTGCTATGAGTTGTGATTGACTAGAAGATGGCAGGGAGTTTGGTTTTTGATTTTTATATATCTGTGAGCCCTGGTGGTGCAGTGGCTAAGTATTCAGCTGCTAACTGAATGGTCAGCAGTTTAAACTCTTTCTTAGAGGAGGGATACAGTTCATCCCATTTACCCTCTATTTAATGGATTTTTTCTCAGGTCATGGATGGAGTTATTACAAATCATCACAGAGCCTTTCATCTCTAAAGTACATTCCTATTAATTTTTTTTTTTTTTTACAAAGAGAAATGTCATCAATCATCACTTTGTCCAGTGAGTGGAAAGGAGAAAGCACTGAGAGATGCTTTAGAGGGAAGGCTAGGGTTTACTAGCTGTTGTGGCTCTTCCCAGATATCCTCATTTCAATAGCCAGGATTCTACACTTTCCTAACCAGTGTATTGATTCCCAGGGAGGGGGTTTCATCAGAGAATTCATTTGCTGACATTTTGCCAGGCTTATGGTCAATTTCTTTGGAATGCTGAAATCTTCTAATGTTTGTGACTTATTTGCATGTGAGTTGGACTGAAAAGGACAAGATGAGAATGTCTATAGACACTATCTTTGTTTCTATTCTGTGTGCAGATTAGCAGTTTTCAAAGTAGACATTTTGTGCTTCATTGGTCTTATTCTTTGCTTTGAAAAGTGATATCAAGATAAAACTTTTTTTGTTTGGTTAGAAAAGTACACAAATTCTTTTGTAATACAGATCCAGCATTTCTGATTCTTTCCACTCCCTCATACAAAATAAATGAATAAATAAAATCTATTTTCAAAAAGTATTCATATTCCCACACTCTTTATTCATCTGAATCTTTTGCACATCTACTTACCTGAAATGTCCATTCCAACACTTTTATTCAGTCTCCAAAGAGATTCATCTATCTTGTATTTATTTTGATTAATTTTCTCATAAACAAATACGTGACTGACTGTCATACATTAGAACAATTTCATTGAAATTTCTTTTTCAGATAACTTTTAGAATCAGAATCAATCATTTAATCAATACTTATACAATATTGTAATCATGCAATAGCATAGTGTGGTATCTATGCTATGGAGTCATCCTTAGTAAATGACTGCAGCATACTATTAAACATTCAGTAGTCAGTTCTCATGCTAGCCAAATCCATTACTTCTTTTTAAGCACATTGTCAAACTACATTTGTTATCCTTTCTCTCTCTCTCTCTCTCTTTTAAATCACATAGATGGTGTTATGTGAATAGATCTAAACAATGGAGTTGGAACAGAAGTGATACATATCCCTTCTAGACTGAGGAAGATAAAAGCAATTGTACCTTCTCCACATACAGTCTCTGTTCTCTGCCTTTCAGATGACTGGCCCCAGATTAATATTTAGACTATGTGGTGAAAAAAGCAGAGGCTCAACTTGAAACAAACTTGAGCAGATTGGATCACTGGAATCTCACTTTTTCAGACTCACATGGTAATACATGAAGGTGTTATTTTCGGCAGTTAGAGGATTTTGAGTAATGCGTGTTGTATTATTTATCCAAATACTCTCATAATTAATCTCTAGGCATGGACCTATGATTTTGAAGAATGATTAATAATAAGCATTTGGGCAATCTACTACCATAGTGATAATGCCTCAGAAGTCCAAGGAGGTGTTGCTATGAGTTGGATCTGACTTGATGGCAGTGAGGTGTTTTTTTTTTTTTTTTTTGGTACACGGATCAAGAGGTAGCTATTTGAACAAAATCAGGGGATACTACATGGCTCAAAATTTAAAAAGGCACATAATAGAGTCATATCCTTTTACCTTACTCTTCCATTCTGTATGCTGAACAAATAATCCAAGAAACTGAATCAGAGGAAAAACAAGACATTGGGATTGGAGGAAGACTCATTAACAATCTGCAATATGCAAAAGATACAACCTTACTTGCTGAAAATGAAGACATCTTAAAACACTTGCTAATGAAAGTCAAAGATTACAAGCTTCAGTGTGCATTGTACCTCTGTGTGAAGAAAATGAAAATCCCCACAACCAGACTAATCAACAACATCATGATAAATGGAGAAGAAATTGAGGTTGTCAGCAATTTCATTCCACTTTGATGAATCAATGTTCATGTAAGCAGCAGTCAAGAGATCAAACAGTATATTGCATTGAAAAAACCTGCTGCAAAAGGCCTCTTTGGAGTTTTAAAAAGCAAAGGTATCACTTTGATGACTAAGGTGCACCTGATCCAAGTCATGATATTTTCAGTTGCCTCATATGCATGTGAAAGCTGGACATGGAAGAGGAAGATGGAAGACCTCCATATTTCTAAATCCAATGGTCCATTTTCTGTTCTTTGATTTTTCCCTGCTCCTGGATACATTTTCTTCACATGGATCCAAGGAAATCATCCTTTTTGGGGTTTCTACCTATGTCACCCTCTACTCCTTCTCAATCTCCTTGTTGATTCTTCCCTTTCTCCAAGATGCCTGATACTGTAGCACTTTAGTTTATGTTGTTGATCTTCTTTCCTCCACCATACTCGCTCATTTGGTTCTCTCACCCAGTCACATAGCTTTAAAAATCTAAATGCTCATGGTTCCCAAATTTATCTCTCCAGCTCAGAACTCTTTCTTGAGTTCCAGGACTTCTTGGATTCTATATCATACACGGATGTCTCCATTTGAGTGTATAATAGGCAAGACATATCAAATATAAAATAAACACACATGACTTCCTGATTTTTCCCTTCTCTCTGTGTTGAGAACTTTGTTATCCTATTTGAAGGACACTACTTTTCCATTTTTTCAGGTAAAAGAACTTGGAATTATTCTTGAATTCCCTTATTCTCATACTCTACATCCAACTCTTCTGGCTCTACCTTCAAAATATATTCCAAATCCAAATACTCTTATCTCCTCTACTATTACAATGCTTCACAACTGGTCTTCTTGGTACTATTCTTGCCTGTTTATACTCTATTTTCAATCCCAGACATATTGATTGTTATAAAATGCAAGTTAATGACATTGCTTCTTTCCTAAGATCCTGCTAGTGGCTTCTGATGTTATTAGCACCAAGATCAAAGTCCTTATAATTACCTATATGATCTTTTCTGTACTGGCTTTTTGACACCTATTTGGCATTGTTTCCTACTTTTTTTTCTCTCTTTTGCTCACTTTGTTATCACCATTTTGTCTCTGTTGCTGGTCTTTGCACATGCCAAGTATTCTTTTAGTCAGTGTGCTGGTCACTCCCTTTGATAGGTATCCTCTGCCTCCAGTTATTAAACTTCCTCAGCTTCTTCATAATTTAATCCAAATGTCAACTTCTCATAGAGGACTATGCTCACTATTCTATTTAAATGTGGAACCACTCTTTCACATGTTATCTTTTTCTATGTTTTGCTTGCCAATTATCATCTTGTAATATACTATATAATTTATTTATTATGATTATCATTTATTGACATCCTCCATTTATACCCCCATTAGAATGCAAGTTCCACCAGGATGGAAATCTTAGTCTGTTTTATTCACTGATGAATCTAAGCCCTTGGATAATGCTTGGCATGTAGGAGGTTCTCAATATGTATTTATTGACTGAATGAATAAATGAATCTTCCCTCTGAAAAGTAAATGTATCATCAAATATACCAGAATTAATTTTTAATTAGCATAAATTGGAGATTCTGATCATGTTTTCATGAAAAAAATCCTACAACAGATCATGTTAAGATTTACAAAACCACGAAAACATGCAGACTGACAATAAATTTGTAAACAGCCAGCATTATTTTCAAATCTACATTAGGAGAACTTTATAAGACAGAAGTTCTTTGCTACTGAGGCATAAATGGGAGCCAAAGTTAGCTCAATTAGATTTTATAATTCAAAACTTGAACAGATCAAGTCTTTGTGACTATTTTCAATGATTCTTAACATGTATTATTTATATTAACATCATAAAATGTAGTTGGAATATATGCTTGATTTGCCTTATTAGCCCTGTAATTACCCAAATGTAACTAATGATTGCTTTAAGATGATTTTTGCATAATTGTTTATCATAACTTCTAAGCCAATGTTCTTCAAAATGTATTTTAAGAAATGTTGCTAAGAAGTTTCAATAAAACGTAGATTCCACACTTAGATAAGTTTGCAAAACACTGAGTTAAACAAATTTCTTTACTTCAGGATTGCACTGTACATTTGAATTCCACAAACTTGGTATATATGATATCCAAGATTTATTTGATCACAGATCCTGTGTAACAAAGGATCATCTTAAACTTTGGAGTTCTTAGAAATATAAAAGTTGGCTACTTGGCTTGTGGAGGAGAGAGTGAGCTTTACCCCCTAGGTGAGAAGTGCCAGCTGGTTCAGTTACACATATTCTTCCTAGGACCACATTGTCTATATCCTAACAAATTCTTCCCAGGAACAAATTGTTTACATCCTGACTTTTTTCTGTATCTTGGGAATGCATGTTGATCCAACTATTTCTGTCTTGAGATGAGTGCCTCCATGTTTGAAAATTTCCATTGCATTTGATCATCTTGTGCTGTCATAGTTTTACTTCTCAGCACCTAATGGTGATGTAACAAATACTTATATTATAATTTAATAAAATTACATATTTAGATTTTCACCACTTCTTCTTTAGTCAAGTCATTTAGAAAATGACAGACTATTAAAAACAATTCCATTAAAGACTGTCATTTGAAAAATACGTACTATTATTTTCAACACCACAAATATTAATGGTGAACTTCTGCCTGGAAAACCATATATTTTTATACTTTTCAAGAAATTTCTATTTACTTTTTTAATGTATACTGATGAACAGGTCATGTAAATAAACATTAAATGAATCTTAGTTGATAATGGTAAAGCCAACAAACTTTTAGATATGATAATGCCTGTGATGTCAGTCTTTGTATATGATGTGCCAAATAGAATGAAGATGAAAACCAAACAATCCAATTGTGAAAATCATATTCCAAAGCAGAAGCTGAATCAATCATTAACCTCCTACTTTTCCTTGTTCTCTAAAATAATGGGAATTACCAATCAGGAAGAAATGTTGATTCATTCTCAATCTACGTCAATACCTCTTGGCCTGGTTGATGATTCACACTCATCCTTTTTCCCTTCAATTCTCATACACCTGCTACATCTTTTGGGAAGTGATATTTCATCCTAATGGAAATACAATTTAAAATTTAATGAAATGTGGGAAATACTGAATCTGCCTCATATCCCTAAGTCAACAGAGACAGTCTTTGAATTAGAAAATACTCAGGATGTGCAAGTACTTGTCATACTTTTCCAAAATTCAGCTCAGCCTATTCCTCTTCCTCCTGATATATTTTCCTAGTTCTTGAAACTTTATGGGCCACTACATCCAAACAGATATGTTAGTTTTGCCAGCTGAGTCAATGAAAATTCAAATAGATTTATCTAAACCTCTTTCAAAAATTCCCAAGTATACACTCAAACAAGGAGCAAAAGAATCATACAAGATTTCCTTTCTAAAGGTTTTATTGTTCATTATGGCAGCCCTAGTAACAACCTTGTTCTTGCAGTTAAAATAATAATAATAATAATAGGGGCTGGATATGTGTTCAAGATTTGCATGCAATCAACAATATCATTATTCCTATATTCCATGTAGTCCTTAATCTTCATTTATTACTTTCCAATATTCCTCCAGATACAACTAATCTTATGGTTGTGAATCATTACAGCATCTTATTTTACTATTCCTGAGCATCTTAAAAGTCAGTGTTTGCCACTTCTTGGAAGGAAGGTTGAGCAATCTACTTCTGTAGTGATACTGCCTTGGAAACCCAAAGAGGGGTCATTATGAGTCAGATCTGACTTGATAGCAGTGAGTTTGGTTTTTTGTTTTGTTTTGTTTTATTTTATTTTGGGAAAGTAAACAATTTACCTGAACTGTAATGCTCAAAGATTTACTGCATCTCTCACATATTTTTCTCAGATTCTGCATGTGGATTTATAGTCTTTATAATTTATGAGCAAACCCACATTTCTGTAATATGCTGATGGTTTGCTAGTTTGCTCAACTTCTAAGGAGACCTGACTTGATGACAGTTTAGCTTTATTAAAACACCTAGCTGCTTGTGGATATAGCATTCCAAATAAAAATTACAGTTAGCTTAACCTTCTGTTATATATTTGGGCCACCTAATTTCTGAAGAAGGCATCTCTATTGATCATAATTGGAAAAAAAAGCTGTTCTTGTCTTTCCTATACCCACAACCAAGAAACCGCTATGGGGATCTCTAGGCCTCTATAACTATTGTCAAATCTGGATTCCTAATCTTTATTTGTTGACTAAACAATTATACAAATATTTCAAAGCCTCTGAGCTTTAGTCATTTCAAATTGCACCACAAGACTGAGAAGCTGTAATTTGATTAAAAAGGGCTTTAATGAACACACTCACTCCAGGTTTTTCCTAAGTACAACCTAGATTTTTCCTTATTTGTACATGAAGTCTCTGGAAATGCTTTAGACATACTAACTCAAAAACATGGATAAGAACAAAGACCTACAGGTTGTTATAGCCTAGCCCCCTGATCCTATAGAATAGGGATATCCTCCCTGACTGAGTGCTGTGGGTACTACTGCCAAACTAGTGGAAAGCACAGTAGATGTGATGCTGGGAAACTTTTTAGATGCCTAATTTCCCTATGGGAGCTCTGGTGGTGTAGTGCCTAAGGCATTTGACTGCTAACAAGAAGGCTGGCGGTTCAAACCCACCAGCCACTCCTAGGAAGGAAGATTGGGCAACCTACATCTGTGGAGATACCCTCTCAGAAAACCAAGGAGGGGTCACTATGAGTCAGAATCAAATTGCCCTATGCTGTATCTGCTTCACTTAATTCTGACTTGACACAACATCTTTCTGTCAACAGGCTCACCTCCTATGAAGTTCTCTTCTTGGCTGCATCTAACATTAGACTACGTTCTGTGGTCCATTTAAATACAGCTACTCTTCTTCCTAGAATTAATGAGAACAACTATCTACCCACCAGCCACTCCTCGGAAGGAAGGTTGGGCAATCCTACTTCCGTAGTGATACTGCCTCGGAAACCCAAGGAGGGGTCGCTATGAGTCGGGGCCGACTTGACGGCAAATAACAACAACAACAACAACAATCCTACAGATAATTGTCTAGACTCTCAGTCAACTTAGAAGAGATCCCTTTAACTAATCCTGATTTAGTTTTGTTTGTGGATGGTTCCTATTTAAAACATAATGCTTCTAATACTATCAAGCTGGATACATTATGATGACTTCTACTGCAGTCCTTAAGAGTAAGGATTTCCTTAAAGCCACTTCAGCCCAGTAAGTCAAATTACTGGTTCTCATTAGTACTTGTAGAATTGTTTCAGGAAAATCTGTTATTATTTTATGGACAGTAGATATTGTTTTGGAATTGTACATTATTTTGGCATGTTATGGAAACAAAAAAGATTTTCAACTTCTGGAAATGCCATTAAAAATGGAACTTTAATTGCAGACCTTCTGTATGGTCTATTACTCCCCTCTGAAACTGCTGTGATAAATATACAAGTTCACCAACCAAAATGAATACTCCAAACTGAAGAAATTAGAGGAAATAATCTAGCTTTTATGCAGCCAAATGAAATGCTTCTCAAATTATTCCTGTACTAATAATACATAAAGAAAGCTACTCCCCAAATTTATCCATTGATAACTCCAAACTTCATGAATTAAATTAAGAAAAAAAATTAAAATAATTAGCTCAAACAGATGAAATTAAGCCATTGAAAGTGACAGACTGTTACCAAGATCCTGCCACTAAATTCTGGACTGGCCTTGTGAGAAAACTGTGTTAGCAATTTCTTGCATGTTCCTATCATGTGAGCCTTACATGAAAGATTTCTCATCCACATGGGATGAGAAAAAATGATTGAGACCTTAAAAAAATATTGGTGAGGAAATTTTTTCTAGGCTTCCAAATATATTGCCACTCATTGCCCCATTTGTCCTCTCTATAATCCTGGTAAACACCTTAAAGTCCTACCTGGACATACCTTTTACCTATATTTGAATGACAGCTAGATATTATTCAGCTTCCACCCTCAAATGGTTATAAATATGTATTAGTAATGCAGCCTTTGTAGCAAAGAATCTTCTTTAAAACATCATACATATCTGGGGGGCATCAAAAACTCTTTGGAGTGATTGGAGAACTCATTTCAACAGTAAAGTCATCCATCACAGACTGTGTTGAGTTTTTCCTATTTATCAAAGTCTACATCGTCCCTATCTCCCTATCTAGTCTCTGGTCAAGTAGAGAGAACTAGTGGAATCATCATCATCATCATCATCATCATCATCATCATCATCAAAACCCAAATAGCAAAGCTTTGTGAATCTTTAACTTTATCCTTCCCACTGCCATCAAGTGAATTCCAACTCATCTGAGGATGTTGCAGGACAGGACAGTGTTTTGTTCTGTTGTACATGGGGTCACTATGAGTTGAAACAAATTTGATGGCACTTAACACCAACAACAAAATATCTTTCCCTTAGTTCTTTTAAATCTGAAGCCCACATCATTTGGACCTCACAAACTTACCGCCTATGAAATAATTACTTATGTTGTCCATGCCTTCTCTAACACTGTTCAACCTGAATTACTGAAGTACTGTAATGTAATAATCTAAAGAACACCTTTCACAGGTTAAAGAAGTCTTTGACACACAGAAACTAGACTCCTGAAGTCTGCCTAATACCACTCCAGGAGAATATGTGTATTGGAAGAGACAGCAAATAAAAGACTCATTAGAACTTTGTAGGAAGTGACTGTAATTAGTCTTCCTCACCAAGACACTTGCAACAAAATTAGAGGGAACAAAATTTTGGATCCGTTTTTTACAGTTGAAAGGTCTAATACTCCTTTTCTGATTAGTCAACCCACCAGAGAATTTAAGGTTATATTTAAGTGCCTCTGTAGCCAGAGCAGATGACATCAGAGGCAGATAGCTGACCCATGATCCTGGACCAGGCCTGAAAATGAAACTCTTTTAGCCTTTGTTATAGTCATGCTTGTACTAATGTTTTCCTAGATTAGGCAGATTATTATGATCACCATTTTCAAAGGTTTAATTGTTGGATATATGGTGCACTCCCAAACTCAAGACTGACTAGATTTCCCTGGTGGGTCTTTCCACCACAGGCATCTTACCGGATTGTTCTTGATCTATGGATAAGAAACAATTGAAAACAGTGCATTACTACAGGAAATCATGATTATTCAATTTTATGTTGATAAATGGCCTCTTTTCAGATCTAAACAAAACTCAGGCCATTACATAACCTTCAGTCTTGACACAACCTTTACTTTATCCCAGAAAGGCTAGCTGAAGAATCTTCCAAACCCACAAAAGATACTTTTCATATTGTAGGTCATATACATCTGGTTAACTCCTCTTTGCTAGGAACAATCTAACCACACTCATATGAATAACAGCCATCACCAGAGCTATGGGATGGCTTCCAATGTCTGACTGTAGATCAGTGATAACTTACAAGCTACTGATTGGTTTGCCACCAACTGGCTACAATGCTCAGGTGGATATTAGGTATCCCCTATCTGCACCTTTGGCTATGTGGAACAAAACTTTGTCCCTGGCTTCCCTCAAGCTGGAAAATGTACTCTGAATAAAGTCCCTTTACTAGCTAATATTCCCGTATTAAAAATTCAGTGGTCTCAATCAAAGTTTCATTGGCTTCACCATTTAGCAACAGTCTTCACACCTCAGATAGGACTTGAAGATGTTATGGCACAGGCAGAAATATTAGCTAAATATACACAAACAGCCCTAAATGAGAGTGCCCATCTTCATACTGAGAACAATATCGAAATAGCAATGATGAGAAAAATAGTACTCCAAAATGACATTCTCTCTGAAGCCCAAGGAGATACCTGTACTATAATAAAATATGATTGTTGTGTCTATGTTGCTGCTAATAGTGCTAATATTATACTTTTATGTTAATCTTATGAAATGTATCTCACTTTAACAATCTTGTTCCTTTCTTAACTGATACTGTAATTGGTTTTCTTGCGATGGATGATGGAAAGATTTGCCACTTTATTTTGAAATCTTCATATTCCTCATCATTCATTATAATTATAAAATGCTGTTTTTCTTTACTTCAATGCATTTTATCCATGAAACTTAGGCACTATGCCACCAGAGCTCCCTAAAATAATACTAGTTTCACAGGCTTTCACCAATAATCATGTTGTTGGTTCTCTTTTGTCTCCCTGGACATGTTTCAACTTGATTTCTATCATTCAGTCCTGACTGAGAAATGTTCCTCTAATGTGCTTTCATCTGTCAAGATGTTCCCCATAAATCCTACTTACCCTGAAGGTAAGGCCTATTAGTTTAGCAAACCAAAACCAAACCAAACTCACTGTCATTGAGTGGATTCTGGCTCATAGCCACGCACATTGTGTTCCTGAGGTGGTAAATCTTTACGGAAGTAGATTGCCTCATCTTCCTTCCACAAGAGGATGGTGGGTTACAACCGCCAACCTTCTGGTTAGCAGTCAAATGCCTTAGGCACTGCATGACCAGAGTTCCTTATTAGTTGAGCAAGGTGAAGTTAAAAAAAAAAAAAAAATAACAAAACTCCTCAGGAAAATAAAGTCCTTGTAGAAGAAAGTCCACTCCATTATGGGTGATCAATGCCCCTAGCAGAGGCTTGATCCAAAGGGGCAGATATGCAGATGGAAATTTTCAAACATGGAAACACTCATTTCAGAACAGGAATGCATTCCCAGGAAGCAAAAAGTCAGGATATAAACAATTTGTTCCTAGGAAGAATGTATAATGAAACTGACTGGTGCCACTCACCTGCAGGGTAAAACTTACCGCCCTTCCCAGCCAGATGGCCGACTTTTACATTTCAAAGGACTCCAAAGCTGATGCTGAGTCAATCATTAACTCCTTACCTTTCCTTTGTTCTCTGTACATAAATACCTCTAACTTGATAGAGACAGTGGAGTGCTTTGTATTTTTACTTATTGCTGCTTACTTTGAGCAAAATTATTCTTCAACAAATCCCTTTTCTTTCACTTCTAACACAGTAAGAGATTTTCTTCTTTGACACAAGTATCAGGATGTGGTCAAGTTTGGGACTGTGTCATTAATTTCTTCACAAATTATTATTTGTTTATGTAGGATATCACCTAAATACCTCAAAGTTTTGCAGATGTCTGAATAAGCTATATCTATAAGTTAGGCGGGAACATAAACATTTATAAAGCATTAGGTTGAAGGCTTGAGGCATAACCACTATCAAAATTTGAAGGGAGAAATATAAGCAGAGACGGAAAGGAAGCTAAGGAAAGGATGGCGAGAATCTTACAAAAAGCATAATTTGTGTTTAATTCTACATTTGGGGTGAAATAGAAAAGCCCTACCTGATTTCAGAGTTAGTTCTGTGTTGAATGTGAACAAGAGAAGTTATTCACATTTTATTCCTCACTTTCTTCAAAGTGCATTTGTCTTAAAATTGTCAAGAGTAAACAGAACATACATTTCAAATAATATGTTTTTTTCCTCTAATAAAAGATAAAGTAGTCTCAGGAAATCACATTCTTGTGACATTTGTTATTGTTTAGCACTGCAATGCAGTGTTTGTCCTCAGATTTTAAGGGACATCTGATGAACAACATGTGTGTGACATCATTGAAAAATAATGTATGTGTCATGAAATGTTGCTTCAAGATAGTAATAGGAAAATGAGGATTTGTCTTTGAGGGAAATACGTAAGTAAATTTTAATCACCTGTTGTTGTTGATAGGTGTCAATGCATCAGTTCTGACTCATAGTGACCCTATGTACAACAGAACAAAACACTGCCCAGTTCTGTGCCATCCTCACAACTGTTGATATGTTCGAGCCCACTGTTGCTGTCACTGTGTCAATCCATCTCATTGAGGGTCTTCTTTTTCACTGACCCTCTACTTTTCCAGGCATGAAGCCCTTTAGGGACTGGTTCCTCCTGATAACATGTCCAAAGTACATGAGATAAAGTCACATCATCCTCCCTTCTAAGGAGAATTTTGGCTGTACTTCTTCCAAAACATTTGTTCCTTCTTCCAGCAGTTCATTGTATACTGAATATTCTTCACAAACACTGTAATTCAAATGCAGCAATTTTTTGGTGTTCTTTTTTCCTTGTCCAGCCTTTACATGCATGTGAAGTGAATGAAAACACTATGGCTTGAGTTAGGTACATCTTAGTCCTCAAATTGACATCTTTGCTTTCTAAAACTTTAAAGAGGATTTTTTTTTTTCCAGTAGATTTGCTCAATGGAATATGCCATTTGATTTCTTAATTCAGTATGTGTTGATTGTTGATCCAAGTGCAATGAAATTCTTGGCAACTTCAATCTTTTCTCTGTTTATCATAATGTTATTTATTGGGCTGGTTGTGAGGAGTTTTGTTTTCTTTATATTGAAGTGGAATCCATACTGATGGCTGTAATCTTTGAATTTCATCTGTGCTTGTAGTCCTCTTAATTTTCAGCAAGCAAAGTTGTGTCAGCTGTATGTCATAGCTTGTTAATGAGTTTTCATCCAATCCTGATGCTGTGTTCTTCATATAGTCCAACTTCTCAGATTATTTGCTCAGTGTTCCCATTAAATAAGTATGGTGAAAGGATACAACCATAGTGCATACTTTTTCCTATTTAAACCACACAGTATCCTCTTGTTCTGTCTAGATGACTGCTTTGTGGTCAACATACAGGTTCCGTGTGAGCACAAATTAAATGTTCTAGAATTCCCATTCTTTGCAATGTTATCCATATACAATTTGTTATGATCCACAGAGTTAAATATTTTCAACTATGTAAATGTCAATAACACACAATTATTCTGGTGCTCTTTTCTTTCAGTCAATATCCATCCGACATCAGCAATGATATCCCTCTTCCCACATCAACATCAATCACTAATCATTGTGTTGCTTGGGAAAAAAAGAACACATTTTATTAATTTTATTTTGGCACACTATTGAAAATATTTATTTTTAGACTATAAAACTGCACCATATTGAAATATCTGTTACTTTTAAAAGTAATCATTTATCTTTGACTATGTTATTAAAAGGTCAATAAATAATTACATGCATGTGATATTTAAATTTGTTCAATTAACTTACATGCTTCCTTAGACTTATCAGATTTACCTGAAATGTTTGGACAGATAGTATTTAGGAGTGAGGCACATGTTTGAATAAGAGCTGTACTCTCATCAATGGGTTCTCTCATCATATCATTTAGCAGTTGATTTATGTAGTTTATCAGAATACTTTCCTAGTTTTGATATTAATTATCAGATTAATACATTCAGCACTTTAGGTCCATGCTTTTGAGGAATTTAGCCAATTGCGTGCATTTTCCTTACTGGGTGCTACACTGGATAACTTCTGCAGAGTCAGAACTTGCAATGAGTGGGAGGGAGAGTTTTTCCAGCCCAGTGGCTTCTCCTGGGTTGTAAACAGTTGGCTTGTTTTTAAGGGAGGGAGCATAGCCTATAACAGCAACAGCCAGTCTCAGCTTAGTTCATTGCTTCTGTCACCTGCCTTCTGGCTTAATGTTGGAAGCAAGAAGCATGCAATTAAGTATGAGGAAATAAAAATAAATGACACTGTTCATTGCACATTACAAAGTGCCTGGCAGAAAAAATGCTGCTTGTAAAGACCCAGTGACCCTGTGGGAAATGTGTCTCTGCCCAAGAAAATAAATGTTGGGACTGAGACACTGACCCAGGTTTTTCTGTCACCAAATGTGCCCATTGTTGCCATAACATTTAAAAATTTCCTTGCTGGTTTAAGAAACACAACTAGATTAAATTATGTCTTAAAAACCACATAAATTGTGCAGGTGCAATTTTATAAATGCCCAGGTCATTCACTGTTTAACGACTTGTAGAGAGAGAGCCAATAATTAAATTAGAGTGCAAGGAAATACAGTCACAGTGACATATTTCAGCTTATTTTGTAAGATAAATTCCATAAAGAGCAATGACTTTAAACTAAATAATTGATTATTTTTAATAGCAAACTTATTTTGAAACTGTTTTTAAATAACAAATATTGAAGCCCAGTTTATTTTCAAAATTGTTTCCTAAAAACTATTCACATTAGCTACATTGAGTACATTTTGTAGCAAAGGAATGTGCAAGTCTGTAGTACTAAGTAAACATTAAAGAATAGGCTCAGGCCTAGTGGATATTCCGTTTTATCCTCCAAATGGACAGTCCTACCTCCTTCCCAGTTGAGAGTTGAGAGCAGGAACAGATATTTTCTTGGCCACAGGGCTTGGGAGAACAGGACTGAACTGTCAGAGAACCTCAGAAGCCTTCCATTTCAAACTAAGATTTAATCTAGATAATAAAGGCCTCTTTTGGATCTGTATATCATTCTGAGAATAGAATAGCATTACAAATCATTCTGCTATACAGATTCATTACATGCTGCAGAGAAACTGCAGAACAATTTATTATATGTGATATTTTAAAAAATATCAGGAGGGCTGGGGGATTTGTAGACTCTTTAAGAAATGGAGGAATGGTTTTCATAATGAAAATCCATCATCAATATCTAGAGGAACCTCAAGTTACACAGAGTGGAGTATGTAAATCTTTTCATTTTACAAAAATCAGCTACAAAGTAGGCAGAGCATTAAGAAGCTCTGGCAAGAATTCCAAAGATGATCTGCATTGGAAATTGCTTCTCTGAACCTGAAAAAGATAGAGAGGGCTAAGAACTCAGTAGTAAATGAATACATTTTTGTAATTCAAGTTGCTAATGTCAACATTGCTAATATCAGTAGTAACCTAACACTCAACATTATTCTTTTGTAGCATTTATTTTTAACATTCATTATAATTCAAATTCTGATGTAAGATTGCTCAGTAAGGTAAGAACCTATGTGGTAGATGCTTCAATATGCTGCTCAGATACACTTTCACCAACAAATTATTCCTGCAGTTGCTGAGGGTACTGCTGGGAGAGGGTCCTTTGTTCTAACTCCTCTCTGGGATTGCCTTGGTTAAAGACAACTGCCTCACTCAAGAACACAACGTTTTCCAGGGCAGTCTCAATCCAGTGACTGATCCCTGTCAAGGTGCATGGGCCTAGCTTTCTTGCCCTAACTTAGAACCAAGCCCTTTGAAAGAACACAATTGGAAAATATATTATAAAGAGTTCTGAGGAAAAGGAATGTGGATAGTTATCTCCAAGTGGGCACAGAATATGAAGATATTTGTGTCCCATGTCAAAAGAGGTGACCTTGACGGAGAAGCATTTATTATTATTTTAAAATTCTACCAGAAAAATTAATTTATTTTCTTCTCCCAAGTTAGTATGTGTTTACCCTTTAGTTAGTAGTTTACCCTCCTTTTCCCATCCTTCCAAATACCCATCAAAGAATATATATAGATATATTTTTGTGAAACACTTTTCTTGACTTTTTTATAATTGTTGTTGTTGTTGTTTGCCGTCGAGTCGGCCCCGACTCATAGCGACCCCTCCTTGGGTTTCCGAGGCAGTATCACTATGGAAGTAGGATTGCCCAACTTTCCTTCCGAGGAGTGGCTGGTGGGTTTGAACCACCAGCCTTCTGGTGAGCAGTCAAGTGCTTTAGGCACTATGCTACCACAATATTTGTCCTTTTGTGATTAACTAATTTCATTCAGCCTAATGGCCTCTAAGTTCATCTATGTTATGAGATGTTCATAGATTTATCACTGTTCTTTAACGTTGTGTAGTATTCTGTTGTGTATATGTGCCATGGTTTGTTGACCCATCCTTCCACTGATGGACATTTAGATTATTTCCATCTTCTTACTATTATGAATAGTGATATGATGAACATGGGTGTGCATATATCTGTGTCACAGATCTTATTTATTGAGAATATATACCTAGCAGTGGGATTGCTGGATTATATAGTATTTCTATTTCCAGCTTTTTAAGGGAGCCCCATGCTGTTTTCTCCAGTGCCTCATGGTGAAGCTTTGTGAAGAGAGAATTATGTAAGTGGTCAAGTATTATTTTGCATGATAATGCATTTCCATTTCTTATTTATGCTATGAGGACGATGTATAAGGTATTATTTAACAGAAAAGAGAGAAAGAGGAACATAGATCAAATAAGAATGTGGTCAAGCTATGGAATGTATTATATGTAATATTTTTCTCTTTCAATTCTATGGAGGAAGATAACCATCACAATGGGATAGCCATCACAATGGGACATGCTTCTGTGATATACAGTGCTGTCTTTCAGAATCATCACTGCTAACCTCTGAAACTCTACGAGGCACTGTGTTATGCAGATAACTAGTTTCCAGTGATGGCTCTTCTACTTGCTACTTCTGTGGCCTTGAGCACTTTGCTTTACCTCCTTGTGCCATGGTTTTCTTAAATTGGACATGGAAGTAATTTATAATAGCACACTCTTTGCATATATATACATGTAAAGATTAAATATATTAGTATATGAAAGAATATAGATTGACTTCTGACAAATAGTTAAATGCTAAATAAATACTACTTGCTATTATTATTTGATTAACATATGCAAACTACTCAAATCATGAGGAAAGGTGTAGTTTTGCTACCAATTAGGATAACAAAACCTGTAATTACTCAATAAAAATACATAATTTCACAATAAAAATAACCCAGAAATTATTAGATCAATTAACCTAGATTTAAAAAATATTCAACTAATACATATTTATTATGCATCTGTCCAGCATTCATTCTCCAGCTCAAGAGTTTTCAATATAGTTCTCCAAACCTTAAATATCAATTATTTCATATTCATTTTGAAATCTAAAGATGATTGTTGCTATATCCTTCAAAATTTTTAAATAGTTCACCTGATATACACATATAAATGCTAAATGATTACATCTACTTACACAATCAAAACAAATCATAAGATTTAAAAGCGTTTTTTAAAACTTCCAAATTTATTTTCTTTCCTGGATGTATCTTTTTGCTAACTAATGAGTTTGTTTTCTGTAACTATACTTAGTGTTCACATACACATACAGAGAGAGAACATCAATGTGCCCATTCCTTCTTAGCCAGTTTAAGAGAAAAATCACTATTATTTTTCTAACTCATAGCAGCAACATTACAGGAAAATCCTAAGCTTTGAGTCAGATGGGCAGCTACATTAAAATCCCAGTTCCTTGATTTACTAAATTACTTAATTTTTATAAGCCTTAGTTTTTCATCTGTCAAACTGGGATAATGATAACTTCTAATCATCTTTGAGGGCAGGGGATGGCCTCAGGCTTAAGGCAGTCACCAGCCAAACACAAGCCTGGCTGTTCAAACCCACCAACCACTCCCCGCCAGGTAGACCTGGCCGTCTCTTTTTGGGAGCTCTGGTTGCGTAGTGCCTAAAGCACTTGACTGCTCACCAGAAGGCTGGCAGTTCAAGCCTTGGAAGGAAGGTTGGGCAATCTACTTCCATAGCGATACTGCCTCGGAAACCCAAGGAGGGGTCCCTATGAGTCGGGCTGACTCAACGGCACATAACGACAACAATAATCACCTCTGTTGTGAGTGTGAAATAACTAACTAAGGCAAGACATGTCATAGACTTGGCTTACTGCCTGTTTGGTTATCAATGGGAGCTTGGTTTGGGTTATTGCTTTGTGATAATTATTCATAATAATATGAACTATTATTTATAATAGTATTGTTGTTAGATGCCACTGAGTTGGCTCTGACTCATAGCAACTCTAGTATAACAGAATGAAACATTGCCCAGTCCCGTGCCATCCTCACAATCCTTGCTATTGAGCCCACTGTCACAGCCACTGTGTTAAACCATCTCATTGAGGTTCTTCCTCTTTTTTTGCTGACCCTCTGTTTTACCAAGCATGATGTCCTTCTCCCACCTGACATGTCCAAAGCACATGAGACAGTCTCACCATCCTTGTTTCTAAGGAACTTTCTATCTGTACTTCCAAGATAGATTTGTTCATTTGTCTGGCAGTCCATGGTATACTCAATATTCTTTGCCAAAACCACAATTAAAATGTATCAGTTCTTCTTTGACCATCTTTATTCATTGTCCAGCTTTCACATGCATATGAGGTAACTGAAATAATAGTATTAGAGATTATAATAATTACTATTAGTATTCCCTTTCAATCTTAGAAGTTTAGGTCATAAATTATATGTTCATTCTAATCACTGGCAAATGATAGCTCTCATTCTCCATTTTCTTATTACTTAAGGTCGCGAAGACCTCCTTAGAATGAAATTTAGAAGTAGTGTCATCTTCTTCCTGGAGAATTCAGGTTTTAACTGATAATAGCAACTCATAATCTTAAGGTGATTCAAAAAGAGTATAGGTACTGAAGTTTGTTCAATGATGAAAGTGCAAATTGATTATCTTACTCCTGCAGTTGGCTTTATTCAAACCAGGAAACACATTGCTGAGTTGCTTCCAACTCAAAGAGACCCTGTAGGACAGAGGAGACCTGCCCCATAGAGTTCCCTAGACTGTAATCTTTAAGGGAGCAGATCTCCAGGTCTTTTCTTCCCTGGAGTGGCTGGTGGGTTTGAACTGCCTAAGTTTTGATGAGCAGCCAAATGCTTAACCAATGCACCCCCAAGGTTCTTTCGGCTTCATTCAAAACCAAACCAAAGTCACTGCCGTCGAGTGGGACCCAACTCATTGTGACCTCTCCTTGAGTTTCTGAGGTGGTGTCACCACAGAAGTAGATTGCCCATCCTTCCTTTTGAGGAGTGGCTGGTGGGTTTGAATCTCCAGCCTTCTGGTTAACAGTCAAATGCCCAAGGCACTACGCCACCAGAGGAATGATTAAACAAATGACTTGTTTCCCAATAAAGAGCTCTTGAAGCAATATTCAGATAAAAAAGATTCAATGCACCATTTCAGCATTATGATATGAAAGGTTTAAAAATACTCACCAGAATCATCAAGGTTGCATATTTTAAAATGCTTTGTACCTGGACTTCCTTTACATTGATGCACACAGAATATTCTAGTAGGTAGGGCTTTCTATGTTATACTCCCTAAGCTCACAAGGGGCAGAAATTAGGCTCCTGCTCTGTTCACAGCCTCTGAGGACCCATTTCTTATCCTTGCTTTGCTAGACAACTTAAAGAAGGATGATCTGTCAGAGTATTTATAGAGGCCATTAGCATGATGAGAGAAATCTACTGATAACTGATGGGCCTTTAAAAATATGGCTTTAAGAAGAGAAAAGGAAACTTGTAGGGTATCTTTTCCAAATAGCAGACAGCTAGCTATATTTGGGTGGTCCGAGGGTTATGACAAATATCAAGGACCACACACTGCAGGGAAGCAGCTCATTATAGTTGCACTCACAGAATGCCATGTTCAAGGTTGAGTGGCTGATATTGTTGCAAACACTAATTTTCAGATTATGCGATTTGAAATTTTTAATTAGCCATGAATCCTTCCAGGGATAACTTCCCCGCTCTTCTTTATAATACTGTAAAAACAAGTCAGATTCTTCTTTAGCAAACTACAAGTTCAAAGTATGTGTTTTGGCATAATATTTTTTTCCTCATCACATGTTAATTTTGAGAATTCTTGTTTCAGAAGAATTAATGGCCCAATCTTGTGGTCATTCTGCATTTCTAAATATCATTAAAGTTAATGAATCCCGAGGATAAAGAGAGTAAAGCTGGTCTTTTCAGTTGGACTGGAATTTTACTGTTTAATGAAATAAAATCCAGTGAAACACCGGGCTGTTGGTGATTTACATCTTTAAATGACTACTGGATTCATATTTGGCATCTTCAGTGTTAGAAACATAGTGGGAACAATGTGATGGGCAAAGTAATAAAGATTCATCTAATATACTGGGAGTATGTACTTAGCTTTATGCTTTGTATTGAGAGAATGCAAAAATCAGTGAATTGACAAAAACACAATCCTTGGTAATGGTGGTCTTCCAGTAAAGAATGCATTCTTAAGATGATATAAAAAATATATACATATATATTCTAAAGAAAATCTACCTACTGAATTGGAAAGGAAATGGATCTATATACACATTTCCTTATTTTATATCCATCCATCTATTTATTTGTCATCTATATCAATCAATCAATCTGTCTGTCATCACCTATCTGTCCATAATCTATCTATCTATCTGCAAGGGACACAGATACATAATTCTAAATAGTAAATGCAGTGTTTCAGAAGGACTATTAACATTTTTGTTTCTTTTTGGCTAACTTTTACCTTTCTTTCCTCTGATGAGGAGCCTTGATGATGCGGTGGTTAAGCACTTAGCTGCTAACTGAAAGTTTGTCAGTTTGAACCCACAAGTAGCTCTGTGGGAGAAAGGTGTGGAAGTCTGCTTCTATAGAGACTTCAGCCTTAAAAACACCATGAGTTGGAATTGGCTTGACAGCAATGGGTTTGGTTTGGTGTTTTTCTCTGTTGAGTAGGTAGTGCCAAACTATTTTCTGCTATACTGTGTGTATGTTTTCCCTCTGATTCCAAATATTCCCAAATTCAAGCCTCTGGGAGATGGTGTATTTTCAGATATTTCTATGATATTCTGAGTGCTTAAATATTCAGAAATCCATGGTTTGTTTAATTATTTAGTATTTTCCCTGTTGTTGTTTTTAGGTGCCATCTAGTCATCTCCGAATCATATCAACCCTATGCACAGTAGAATGAAACACTACCTGGTCTTGTGTAGGCTTCATGATCCTTGCTATACCTGAGTCCATCGTTGCACCCACTCTGTCAATCAATTTCATTGAAGGCCTTCCCCTTCTTGGTTGACCCTCCACTTCACCAAGCACCATATCCTTCTCCAGGGAATGTTTCCTCCTGACAATATGACCACAGTAGGTGAGACAAAGTCTGGCTATTCTCGCTTCCAAGGAGCATTCCTGCTGCACTTCCTCCAGGGCAGATCAGTTAGTCCTTTTAGCAGTCCTTCATACTTTTAGCATTCTTCTCCAATACCACAACTAAAACGCATCAAATCTTCTTTGGTCTTCCTTATTCGTTGTCCAGCTCTCACATGGGTAAGTGGTGATTGAAAATATCATGGCTTGGGTTAAGTGCACCTTATTCTTCTAAAAGACATCTTTGCTCTTTAGCACTTGAAAGAGGTCTTTTGCAGCAGGTTTTCCCAATGCAATATGTTGTATGATGTCTTGACTGCTGCTTCCATTGGTGTTGATTGTAGAACCAAGTAGAATGAAGTCCTTGACTACTTCAATTGTTTTCCCATCCATCGTGTAGCTATTTATTGGATCAGTTGTGAGGATTTCTGATTTTCTTTATATTGAGGTGTAATACACACTGCAGACTGTAGTCTTTAATCTTCATCAGTAAATGTTCCAAATCATCCTCACTTTCAGCAGTTGTGTCATCTTCATATCGCAGGTTGTCAATGAGTCTTCCACCAATCCTGACGCCGTGTTCTTCATATAATCCAGCTTCTTGGATTATTTGCTCAGCATACAAATTGAATAATTATGGTGAAAGGATACAACCCTGACTCACTCCTTTCCTGATTTTAAACCATACAGTATTCCCTTGTTCTGTTTGAACAGTTTATAGTTTCCTCATGAGTACAATGAAGTGTTCTGGAAATTTTCTCTGTAGGCCATTCTATATCTCTATACCACATAAAATATACACTTGCACACTCTTATAATTCATTTTCTAGCATCTGCAATTTTTCATTTGAATACATTGAGGTACAGGGAAGTTAAATCCCTTGACAATGGTTACACCCAAAGTAGTAGGAACCAGAGTTGGAGCTCTTTTTAAAGGTTTGCAAACATGCTGTTTCTCATGTGGCTTTCTGTAAGTTGGAAGACTTCCAATACCATTTTATAGATGTGTTGTTGTTATGTGCTGTCAAGTTGGATCTGACTCATAGTGACCTCTTCTTCTTGGGTTTCTGAGGCAGTGTCACTATGGAAGTAGATTGCCCAACCTTCCTTCTGAGGAATGGCTGGGGGGTTTGAACCGCCAGCCTTCTGGTTAGCAGTCAAGTGCCTTAGGCACTATGCTACTAGAGCTCTTTTTATAGATGTAGTATTTGTTAATTCTTACTGAGAAATACACTTTGTGTTATCCGTGTTCAATCCATTTCCTTTGATCTCAAAACCAATTGGTCAGTTTTCTTCAGAAGAATAATTTCTTTCAGACTTTCCTTTCTACCACTCAGTTTCTCTAGTTCTTCTCTACATTTTGTAGGGTTATTTTATACAAGAATATTTTCTTCTATTCTTTGGGAACACTGCAGTTGAGATGGTTTATTTTATGCAAGGATATTTTCTACTCTCCGGGAACATTGTATAGTTGAGATAAACATTGAGAGGTAAGAGTTCAATAACAATCATGTTTTAACCCTAGATTTTCCATTTTTGTTTTATGTGACGTGAAACAATGACCTAGAGTTTCTGCACTTCAGGTTTCTAATCTGTAAATAATACTGTGTTTGCCAGCTTGCTTCACAAGTTCTTTGTGAAGAATAAGAAAAAAATAAATTTGAAAACAGTATTAAGAAATAGTTGCAAGAAAACCCAGTCAGAATAATCAGAGTAAAAGACAGGTTAGTCATTGATAGCTAAGCCGTGGACCACCAACTTATGATTTCACATTACATTGAAAACACTGGTCAATCCAGCAATAATAGGAAATTTAACAATTCACTAAATTCTTTTGAGTTGACCAGTTGTTATCTAGTTGACCAACTCACAGCTAACCCATGTGTGTCAAAGTAGAATTGTGCTCCATAGGACTTTCAATGGCTGGTTTTTCTAAAGTAGATCACCAAGCAGTTTTCCCAGGTGCTTCAGGATGGACTCAAAATTTCCTTCTTTTGGTTAGCAGCCAAGTATATTAACCATTTTTGTTTTATGTAATGTGAAACAATGACCTGGATTCTCTGTACTTTAGGTTTCTAATCCAGGGACTCTTTTTAGCTAATAGATTAAATTTCTTTCCACGAGGCTTTCTTTTGTTTGTCCAAAACTATCTAAATGCACTTCCCTTAGTTGTTGGTTAATTTGATTTTGCTTTTTCTTTAATTTTCCTTTCGGTAAAGCTTCCACTAAGCAATGGAACTTCTATGATAATTTGAATCTCTCACTGGCTTATGATTTTGGTCAAAGTAGTTAACTCTTTAAAGCCTCAATTTCCTAACTCTAAAGTAAAGATAATAATCATTTCTCTCATGACAATGAAATGAGATCATGTATTTGTACTGTGCCGGACACTGTGGCTAGAAATTAGGAATGCTTCATAAATGGCAATAATTATTAGTTTTCCTATTCCATTCTGAATGAAGACAGTACTTTCCATTATTTTCTTTTGTGATGCAAAGATTTGACCATCTTATCAATTCTGCATCTAATCCTAGCAGACATATAATAATCATTTAAAAATCTTATAGTATTAGTTCTACACCTTACTTTGGAACCCATCCTGACAGTTAAGTATGAACAAGTAAGAGACTACATTTCAGCAATCTTCTAGCTAGAATCATGCTGATTTTGTTATTGGTTATGTTTTGGTCATGGTGGCTCTCATCTTCTGTGGTTGGATTCTAGTCTCTTTCAGAAGCATGTTCTGTGTTGATCAAGTCAGATGCAAGTAGTTCATTTTCATTGTTAACTAAAGACATTAACTGGTCAGGGCAGGTAAAAAAGTGTGTAAACCTAGAACCTTTATCTAATATCTAATATTTTAATATAAATGCTATGATTTAATCTTACATAGGACAGAAATGATAACTTAATAGAATTCATTGTCTTTTAAAATTTTTCTAAGGAAAATTCATAGTTGGCCATTGAAGGAGAAGCATCTTTTCACAACTCCAAAATTCTAAATAAGTAAGTTTAAATATGTTCTACAAAGGCAGTTATTACTTTATATCATAGACCCAGCCGCTCTATTTCTATTAGAACTTGCTACACTAATTTGATATAATAATAATATTGATGAGGATAAAAACCATTTGGGCAAGGATTGTTTAAGGGAATGCATACTATACCAGAGAGTTAAGGAGTCAGTACTCTGGTCTTGGCTCTGCCTCCAGCCAGTGAGTAACACTGGCAAGAGAATTAACCTCACAAGACCTTATCTTTTCCTCTTCAAAACTAATGGATTAGATATTCTTGAGAGTCTCTCCAGCAATAGAATTCTATGATTTTGTTAGACATCCATTGACCTGATTTTCAGTCTAGACCTTTCTGTGTTAACTGAGAAACGTACATAGACTTTTACCATAATTTACACTAGTTTAAAATGAGAATATAGAATTATGAGACAGAATACTACTATGTAAACTAGTTACTGGCTATTTTTCCTAAAAAAGTCATTTATAAGAACAAAATCAATAACTGGTTACACTACAAACACCATGAAACCAAGCAACCTCTTTGGCTTAAAAAAAACACCATGGCACAAAATCAGAGTAAATGAACTTAAAAAAAAAAAATCAGTTTATCTACTGGAAATGAGCACAATTCCAGGAAAACAGTTAAAGATGACAAAATGACTCAACTGCACCCATACGTGATCTTTAACCTTTTATCAAAACCAAAACAAAGTAAACACACACACACACACACACACAGAACAACCATTCATATTGTATTTGTTAAAGTATCTAGGATTGGGGAGAACAAAAAGAACAAATCATTAAAGTTCTGTATATTCAGAAATTATTTTTCATAAGTATTTATTTGACATTATTTCAGATATAGCATTATGATTTGATGGTTATATATATATTTTTAGTTCGTGCTCCTACCCTGCGAGTTCTCTGAAGGGGAACTACTGTGTAGCACAAAACTTCAAGATTACTCATAGATCATCATTTACCATACGGTGTAATACGGTGTAATACGGTGTCATACGGTGTAAGCTCTAAGGAAACTTTTCAAGTCTCCACTGAACTAATTGACATATAGAATCTTTCTTGATTAGAATTCCTAATTTGAAACAGGGAGTTAGGCTCAAACTGCATTGTGCTGGGTAGTATGATCAAAGCAATGTACTCTTATATGTAAGCTATCTGGTTTGTTGAGTTGTAGTCTGTGCTCTCTTGATCAAGAGTGAATTTTAACACTCTTGACTGCTCAGAAAAATAAGTACTGTCCAAGATATTATACTTTCCATAGATTAACAAATGGCCTCAGTGAAATTTTCTCCACAGATATATTTTGCATAAAATAGGATGTTTTGATCAAAGTATATGTTATCCAGTCTCAAAAATCTCAATAAAAAGATTACAGCATTTATAAAATATTTCAAAAGTATGTAGTTAGAGTCACAATGTACATAAATGCTCAGTCTATCAGTCATTCTACATATATTTATTAAATTCTCAGTGTTTTAAAGAATGTTTAACAAGGTAAAGTCCCTGTCCTCCAGGAGTTTGCAATCTAGTGATAATCAGTAAAATAAATTACAATTATGTGGTGGAATCCTAATTGTTAGAACAGATACGTGATGGGGTAACAATTATTGATGTGTGAATAGACTCAGCTGTTTCCTACCCATGCACAAAAGAGGATGTGGCTTGGTGATCTTCAGGTTCTTCTCTACTCACTAAAGAGAGGTGTGCTTGCCAGATGAGCTTTCAGAGTTTGAGATGAAATATTATGCAGAAAAGAATTAGAAGGGCAAAGATATACATATGGGATGAGGACAGCAGAAATTATTTTGGAAGAGAGAATTTTGAGAAGAACAGCTATGGTTTATGAAGGTAGTACATTAGATTTAGCACAAAGGAGATTTTAATAAGTATTGCTGAGGGACTATGAGTTCCCTACGGATGTTTGAGAAACAACAACAACAACAACGAAAATAGATTTACCTTGATTTTTTTTTGTTGTTGTTGTTGCATGGATTGTGTTCTTTTAAACAATATATTGCTTTGGAACTTAACCATAAGATCATAATTAATCCTTTTCAGGATTTAGTAGAGGCTATAAAGTAAGCATGGTGGAATACACTTGAAGCAAAAGGAGCAACTTGTTTCCAAGTGCTGGAGAGATGCAAGATTTTATACATGAAGGGGATGTGTTGGCTGAGTTCTGGGTAATGAGTAGGAACCAGTTAGGCAATGTTGGCATATGTGGTTCTGATCAAAAGGAAGAAAAGGATGCAACATGTAAAGAGACCGAGGGAGAACAAATGCAAACTGAAAGAAGGATGATTGCACTGATAGACTTTTGGGGACTTCCCAGGTTTTATTGGCTTACACAGAGCTTTCTGAGAGGTAGTTGTGCCAATAAACTCTTCCTTCCACTAAGATTGTAGAACTCCCTGTCTCTTCATATCAGCACCAGATACTCAATATTATATCTCTCTATTTTTTTTTTCATTTAGATTCTTGCATATATATAGTGGTTGTTGTTGTTGTTGTTATGTGCCGTCGAGTCAGCCTTGACTCATAGCGACCCCTCCTTGGGAAGGTTGGGCAATCCTACTTCTGTAGTGATACTGCCTCGGAAACCCAAGGAGGGGTCGCTATGAGTCGGGGCTGACTCGACGGCACATAACAACATCACTACGGAAGTAGGATTGCCCAACCTTCCTTCCGAGGAGTGGCTGGTGGGTTTGAACCGCCAGCCTTCTGGTTAGCAGTCAAGTGCCTTAGCCACTATGCTACATATAGTGGTATTTTATTTTAATTGTTATTTTTTAATTATTCATAATTCTAATGATTTTCATGTGTTAAAGAGCTCTGATGGGGTGGTTAAACCATTCTGCTGCTAACCAAAAGATTGATGGTTCAAACCCACCAGCTGCTCTGTGGAAGAAAGATGGGACAGTATGCTTTTGTAAAGATGTACAGCCTTGGACGCTCTATGGGGGCAGTCCTGCTCTGTCCTATAGGGTTGCTATAAGGTGCTCTGGTGGTGTAGTGGGTAAGACATCTGGCTGTTAATCAAAAGGTTGGTTGTTTGAACCCACTAGCTGCTCTGTGGAAGAAAGATGAGGTAGTCTGCTTTTGTAAAGATTTACAGCCTTGGAAACCCTATAGGGGCAGTTACGCT
Source organism: Orycteropus afer afer (assembly GCF_000298275.1). Lineage (NCBI taxonomy): Eukaryota > Metazoa > Chordata > Mammalia > Tubulidentata > Orycteropodidae > Orycteropus > Orycteropus afer. Next base: position 7,325,371 of record NW_006921647.1, on the reverse strand, counting down.
CTGTTATAGGGTTGCTGTGAGTCAGAATTGAAATTATGGCAGTAGATCTTTTTCTTTAAAAATAATTGGTCATTGGAATATCTTTTTCTTTTTTTAATGACATGTCTGTACAGTCTTTTTCTCATTTTCTACTAAGTTATCTGTCTTTTTCTTATTTATTTATAAGATTAAAAAATATATATTCTAGACTTGATGGGAATGAGTTGGTATTTTTGGTTTATAAATCCCTTTGCTGATGTATTGTGAATAGCTTCTCTCATTCTATCAGTTGCCTTTTAAGGGTCTTAAAGGTGACTTTTGATAAAACATTTTAAAATTAAATACAGTCTAATTTAGTACTTTTATATATTTTAAAAGACATGTTTGATTACTCCAAGATTACAATGTTATTATATTGTTATCTTCTAAGATTTTTTATTATTATTATTTTTTACCTTTCTTATTTAGATCTGCAATTCCTCTACAATTAAAAATGGTTAGGGTGTTAGTTAGGGGTCAGGACATTTTCCCTAATATATAGTTAATTTATCCAGCAACTTCTCTGCCTACAATACAGTTACCTTTGCTTTTGAGCCAATGTCATACTCTCTTAATTGCTACAGATTTATAATAGCTCTTGATACTGTGTACTGTAAATATACTAGTTTTCTTCTTTTTTCAAGATCACCTTGTTTATTTCTGGACTTTTGAATTTCTATGTGAATTTTAATCATTTTTTCAGTCCTCACCCCAATATTACAGAAAAAAAACCATCTGCGATTATAATTAGGAGTTCATTGAAGCTACAGATTAATTTGGGAGAAATTCCTAATTTGTGAACAGGTATAGCCTTCAGATTTTTAAAGATCTTCTCTAATTTATTTCAATGCTGTTTCATGCATATTAGTGCAGACAATTTGCACATATTTATTTAGTGTAAATGATATTGCTTTCAAAATTTTATTTTCTTTTTTGATGATATATAATAATACAATTTACTTTTTCAATTGACTTCATATCCAGAAACCATGTTAAGTTTACTAATTAATTCTAACAGCTTGCCTGTTGATTTATTTGGATTTTCCACATACACAGCCATGTTGTGTCAAATAATGGAAATTTGTCATGCTTTTAATTTATTTTTCTTGTCTCAGTATACTGACTAAGATCTCTAGTAGGTTCTTGAATAGAAGTGTTTACAGTGTGTGACAATCCTTGTTTCCTTCCCAATTTCAGGGAAAGATTTCAATTGTTCAGTGTAGGTTTTTAAAACATTATTATTTGCCAGACTAAAAAAGTTATCTTTGCTTTCTAGTTTCCTAATAGCCTTTAAAAATATATATGTAAGGAATGAGTGTTGAATTTAATCAAATTTTTTATGCAGCTAACAACACAATAATTTGATATTTCTCACTTGTTACAATCCCTGATTTTAGAGTATTTCAATTAGCTAGTAACTATATTCTACTTACAGCATAAATAAACATTAGATCATGGAAACTAAATAACACATTACTTTGACATTGTGTCATAAGGAGAAATAAAGAAAAAATAAAAATGAGATTAAAATATTCTTAGAATCAATGAGAATGAAAACACAACATACCTGAACCTTTGAGACGTATAAAAAATGGTACTCAGGGGAAAATTTATAGCAATAAATCCATACATCAAAAAAAGAAGAAAGATTCCAAACAAGAACTTAACCCATCAGCTTGAACAAATAGAAAATGAAGAGCAAAGAAGACCACAATAACTAGAATAAAGAAAGAAAGAAAGAAAAAGATCAGAGCAGAAATAAATGAAAGAGAAAACAATAGAACAAGATTAGAAGTTAGTTATTTGAGAAAATCAATAAAATTGACAAACAACTGGCCAAATTGACAAAGGGAAAAAAATTAGAAGACACAAATAATTAAAACAAGAAATAAAATGGGTGACATTACAACAGACTCAACTGAGATAAAGAGGATTATTACAGAATATGAAAAATTGTACTCTAGCACATTTAAAAATCTAGAATAAATGGATAAATTTCTGGAAATACACTACCTTTCTAAATAAACACAAATTGAGGTAGAAAACTAAACAGACCTATAACAAAAGAAGAAATTGAAGACTTTATTAAAAAAACTCCCAAGAAAAAGCCCTATCCCGGACAGCTTCACTGAAGAGAATTTTAGCAAACATTGAGAGAGGAGTTGACACTAGTTCTAGTCAAACTATTCCAGATCAGGAAAAGGAAGAAATACTTGTTAATTAATTCCATGAAGGCAGCATAATTCTGATACCAAAGCCAGGCAAAAACATCACAAAAAAAGAAAATTACAGACCAGTATCTATAACAAATATAGATGCAAAATGTTCAACAAAATCCTAAGCAATGGAATTCAACAGCATATCAAAAAAATAATACATCATGATCAGGTGGGATTCATATTAAAGAGGTAAGGGTAGATCAACATAGAAAAACCAAGTAATGTTAATTCACTGCATAAATAAACAAAAGAAAAGAATCAATTGACACAGAAAAGGCACTGATGAAATTCAACATCATTTCCTGATTAAAACTCTCATCAGAATAGGAATAAAAGGTAAATTGCTCAACATGATCAAAGACATACATGCAAAGCCAACATTATTCTCAATTGAGAAAGGTTGAGAGACTTCCCTCTGAGAATGAGAAGAAGACAAGGATGCCCATTATGACCACTTTACTTAGTATTAGACTGGAAGTCCCACCCAGAGCAATAAGGCGAGAAAGGGAAATAAAGACTATCCAAATTGGAAAGGAAGAAGTAAAAATATCCCTGTTTACAGAAAGCATGATCCTATACATAGAAAATCTGAGTTGTTGTTGTTGTTGTTAGGTGTCATCGAGTCATTTCCTACTCATAG
>NW_006921647.1:7314670-7319264 GCF_000298275.1 Orycteropus afer afer | reverse complement strand
TAGCTTTATATGGAGAAAAATTAGGCCCTGAATAGCCAAAGCAATATTGAAGAACAAAATAGAAGGCTTCACACTTCCAGATCTCAAAACTTACTATACAGTCACAGTGATCAAAACAGCCTGGTACTGGTTCAGTGACAGACACACAGACCAATGGAATAGAATCAAGAACCTAGAAGTACATCCATCCATCTCTGGGCAGTTGATCTTCAATAAAAGGTCAAAGCCCATTCAATGGGTGCAGAAACAGTTTCTTTAACAAATGGTGCTGGCCAAATTGTATATCCATTTGCAGAAAAATAACACAGGATCAGTACCTCACACCACACACAAAAATTCACTCAAAATGGATCAACGACCTAAATGTTAAAGTTAACACTATCAAGGTCCTGGAAGATAACATAGAGACTTAACTAGGGAACTTAATTTTTGATATAAATAGTCTACCAATACAACTACAAAGGCATGACAACAGAAGACAAATAAGGTAACTGGGACCTCCTAAAAATTAAATACTTATGCTTATCAAAAGACTTTACCAAAAGAGTAAAAAGGGAACCTATATACAGGAAAAATCTTTATCAACAAAAAATCTGATATGGCTCTAATATCTAATACATATACAAAATCCCAAAACCTCAACAACAAAACAACAATAATCCAATTAAAAAATGGGCAAAGTACAGGAACAGATGCTTCACCAAAGAGGATATTCAGGTGGCTAACAAACACATGGAAAAATGTTTGTGATCATTAGCCATCAGAGAGATGCAAATAAAATTTACAATGAGATATGATTTCATCTCTACAAAAAAGGTAAACTGAAAACCAAATGAAACCCACTGCCATCAAGTCGATTCTGACTCATAGCAACCTCTTTTGGGTTTCCAAGGGGGTAAATCTTTATGGAAGTAGATTGCCCAGTCTTACTTATGTGGAGTGGGTATTATTGATCAAAACTCAGAAAACAACTGCTGGTAAGGTTGTTGGGAGATTTAAACTCTTGTACACTACAGATGGGATTGTGAAATAGTACAACTACTAGAGAAAATGGCATGATGCTTCTTCAAACAGCTAGAAATAGAAATAACTTATGGTTGAGCAATCCTATGTGTAGTAGGTATATATCCTAGTGATATAACAGTGGTGACATGAATAGACATATGCACACCTATGTGCATTGCAGCATTATTTACAATAGCAAAAAGAAAGAGACAACCTAAGTGCTGTTAACAATTGAATAGATAAACAAATTGTGGTACATATATATAATGGAATACTACACAAATTTAAAGAAAAATAATGAGTCAACAAAACACTTTATAACACTGATAAATCTGGAGGACATTGCACTGAGTGAAATAAGTCAATAAGAAAAGGATAAATATAATATATTTTCACTTTCACAAAAAGTCAAGAGTAAATATACGCACAGAAAGCAACATTCATTGACTGTTACCAGGGATAGGAGAGGGAGGGAAGGGAAATAACTTCCTAGATAGTAGTCACTTGTTATTTGTGGTAGTGCGAAAGGCAATGCCCAATATGGGTGAAATCTGCTCAACCTGACCAAGGTAAATTATTTTCACAGAGCAATACATTGATTTCTTGACTGCTACTTCTATGGGTGTTGATTGTGGATCCATGTAATTCCTGACAACCTCAATCTTTTCTCCATTTATTGTGATGTTGCTTATTGGTCCAATTGTGAGGAATTTTGTTTTCTTTATCTTTATGTTCAGGTGTAATCCATACTGAAGACTGTAGTCTTTGATCTTCATCAGTAAGTGCTTCAAGTCCTCTTCACTTTCAGCAAGCAAGGTTGTGTCATTTGCATATTGCAAGTTGTAAATGAGCCTTCCTCCAATCCTGATGCTGTGTTCTTCTTCATATAATCCTGCTTCTTGGATTATTTGCTCAACAAACATAGGAAATAAGTATGGTGAAAGGATACAACCCTGATGCACACCCTTCCTGATTTTAAAACATGCACTATCCCCTTGTTCTGTTTGAACAACAGCCTCTTGGTATAGACAGGCTTGTAAGGTGAACATTAACACCAAAGGGATATCACTCCTTAAAACAATTAACAATATAAGATAAAAAGGGCACCATTTGTCAAGGGATAAAACTCAGAAGGCCAGAAGGGATAGGAAAGATGGACAAATGGAAATGGTGAGCAAAGGGAAGAAGTGATAAGAGAGCTGTTACATTATATTTTTTGCATTCAATGTCACAAAACAAAATGTGTATGAACTGTTGAGTGGAAAACTGATTTACTCTATACACTTTCATCCAAATCACAATGAAAAGGGTTTTTTTTTTTTGGAAGGAAAACCTGATATCCTATGGAGGACAGTTCTACTCTAGCATATATGGATAGGGTCAACATGAGTCAGAGTCAACTCAAGAGCAACAGGTTTGGTTTTAATAGGAGGATAATCCATATCTTAATCAAAGGAAGTATATATCTTCCTTCAAGGATCATTTCAGTTTTTATTCTTTCAATTCAGTCTTGTATATTTATGGATTTGATAATGTGTTACAAACTCTATCCCTTCTAGTTACATAGAATTAATTGCATCTATATTTTGGGTTGGACTCAGGAAACTGTGTACCCCTTGAGCTTTTTCTTTACCTTCTTTAACAAATTACTGTGCTTACTTTTGATGTATTTGAATTATGGTGTTTGTGTTAGACTGGGTTCTCTAGAGAAGCAAAACCAATAAAGCTTATATAGAGAGAGAGAAAAAGAGAAATTTATCCTAGGAAAATGGCTCACATACTTATAGAAGCTGGCAAGTCCCATGTTCTTGGATCAAATGTCAAGCTGGAGGCTTTTCCCAACTAACACAGCTTCAGGGGCTGATGAACTCAAGGTTGACAGGCAGTATACTGGCTGATGATTCCAATGAATGATGAACCCAAGATCTCCAAGCTGAACAGTGGATTGTTCGCTCACGGACAGTTGTAGGCAGCACAACAGGATCCTGATCCACAGAAGAGTGTCTCTTTTCCCAAGATGTCCATAAATATATTGGAAGCAGGACAAAACCCTAGGGAAACTCCCTTTCAATGGATTGGCCGCTTAAACTATATACATCTGATCCCATCATGGGAACAACGTACATCACAGTTACTTAAACCAAACAGAATTGTGGTCCAGCCAAGTTGACACACAGCTCCCACTGTCACAGTCCACCCTTTGTCAACTTGGCAGCTGTACACATCTTCTTGTCTAAATAAGGACAACTATAAAGTCATATATGTGCCTAACATGATACACTAACACACGTACAACTGAAACGCATTAACCTTGTTTACATTACACAGTTCATAACAGAAGGAAACAAAAATATTTGATGCACGTATACAATAAAGAAATATAACAATCACAGTCCTTGTTTCTGCAGCTGATCATGTTGTCATAGCTGATATTCAGAACTACCCTCTTCTACCACCCATCCTGTATTTTCCTTGCTCTCATGTAGCACCTCAGCTGATCGTGGTTCTTTGCCTGGTGGGGTGACCCAAACCTTCATTCCTGAAGGGTCTGGGCCATTAGTAGTCATATCAGAATTGGGTTGCTTTAATTTTCCATTGATATAATCACAGGGTATGGTAGTACTAAGAGATGTCCTAAAGAATCTCCTGTATTCCAGACATAATCTTCTTTACCTCCATCATGTAATGTCAATCCAATTTCCCCTTGGTAATCAGGATCTATCACACCAGATAGTACAGTAATGCTCTTTGTCTGTTGATCCAGAGGCAAGAGGAAGCCAAAATGGCAGGTTGGCATTCTTAATTTCCAGTTCAATGCAATCAGTGTTGTGTCTCCAGGTGGGAGTGTTCCTCCCTTTGGGACTAAGATCTCCAGACCCGCAGAGCATAGGGTAGCAGGGACAGGAAGCAAAATTTTTTTAGTGGGTCACTAGGGGTAATAGTGAGTGGTACCACTCCCATTTCCACTGCTTAGTTCTTGGACCCATGACTTCTGGCTATTGGAGAACAGAACCATATATTGGACACTGGTTTAGAGCATATACAGCCTTCTGGAGAATATTGCCCCAACTCTTCAAGGTATTGCCACCTAGCTGGCACCATAATTTGTTTGCAGTAGGCCATAGCATTGTTTTATCATGCCAGCTACTTCAGAATGATGGGGAACTTGGTAAGACCAGTGAATTCCATGAGCATAGGCCCATTGCCACACTTCATTTGCTGTGAAGTGAGTCCCTTAATCTGAAGCAATGCTGTGTGGGATACCATGATGGTGGATAAGGCATGCTGTAAGTCCACAGATAGTAGTTTTCGCAGAAGCATTGCATGCAGGGAAGGCGGATCCATATCCAGAATAAATATCTATTCCAGTAAGAACAAAACATTGTCCTTTCCGTGATGGAAATGGTCCAATGTAATCAACCTGCCACCAGGTTGCTGACTGATCACCCCGAGGAATGATTCCATATCATGGACTCAGTGTTGGTCTATGCTGCTGGCAGATTGGGCACTCAGCAGTGGCAGTAGCCAAATCAGCTTTGGTAAGTGGGAGTCCATGTTGCTGAGCCCATGCATAACCTCCATCCCTGCC
>NW_006921647.1:7309407-7312865 GCF_000298275.1 Orycteropus afer afer | reverse complement strand
CAACCTTCCTTCCGAAGAGTGGCTGATGGGTTTGAACCGCCAGCCTTCTGGTTAGCAGTCAAGTGCTTTAGCCACTATGCTACCAGTAGATGTACAAATTTGCTCAAGCAATGAAACCACATCAGGAATAGCAGCTGCAATTGGAGTCACCACCTGATTAAGTTTATGGTAATCTCTTGTCATTCTCCAAGATCAATCTGTTTTTGCACAGGCCAAATATGCAAATTAAATGGGGATATGGTGGAAATCACCACCCATGCATGCTTCAAGTCCTTGATGGTGGCAGTAATCTCTGCAGCCCCTTCAGGGATGTGGTATTGCTTTTGGCTTACTATTTTTGTAGGCAGACGCACTTCTAATGGCTTCCACTTGGCTTTTCCTACCATAATAGTCCTGACTCCACATGTCAGGGATGCAATGTGGGAATTCTGCCAATTTCTCAGTATATCTGTTCAAATTATGCATTCTGGAACTGGAGAAATGACTACAGGATTGGTTCAGGGACCCTCTGGACCCACTGTGAGACATACCTTAGTTAAGACTCCATCATTAACTTGACCTCCCTCTGCCCCTACTCTACCTGGTGGACCACAGTGATGCTTTGGGTCTCTTGGAATTAGTTTCAGTTCAGAGCAAGTGTCCAGTAGTCCTGGAAAAGTCTGATTATATCCTTTTTGCCAATGAACAGTCACTCTCATAAAAGGCCTCAGATCACTATGGGGAAGGCCAGGAGAAAGATTGATATTATAAATTTTTGACAATGTACAAGTGAGTTGCATGAGGAAATGGCCCAAATCCCTATGGTCTCCTTCCTCAAAAGGACCTGGACTCCCCTTCATTCAAGGGCTTGTGGGTCTAGAAACTGACTCAAGTCTGGGAATTGATTGAGAGGCCATGACTCTGTGCTCTGGTGATTCAATCTAGACTGTTCAAGTGACCTAGAATTCTTCTGTCTATACAGATCAAGTAAATATTTAGTAGGTTTCCCATGTATGTCACTACTAGGAACACCATGCTCAAGTAGCCAATGCCATAATTCCACATGAGTCAGACTATCTGATTACTTTTCCAACTTGCTGTCCATTATGGTAACCACACTCACCTTGCCTTCGTCAATTAATTGCTGCCACTTGGCCCCTACCACCACTGGGTTCAATCAGCCCCATTATAGTTAAGTGTCTTAGTTCAATTAGGGCAATTCCCACTGTCAAATCTGGTGTACATAAAACAGCAATCACAGCAGTCTTCAAGGATGTTGGAGAGCCCTTCACAAATTTATTCCTCACCATACTGGTGACAGGCGTGTCTTCTGGACTCTCCATTTCTGGCTCTAGGGGTCTAATCTGATAAATCCATTCTAATATGCCAATTTCCATGAGCCTCTGGATACCTTCTTCTACATTATACCAAGGCAGGTCTTGTACTTCAACTTGACTTAATGTAGGCCACTATGTCAATGCTTCTGTAAACCAAGAAAATAAACAATTAGATCCTTTCCTAACCTCTCAAGCTGAAACAGTGAATGAAGAATCCATACTTAGTGGGCCTAAATCAATAAACTTAGACCAATCCAATGTTTCATTCCTTGCACCATTACCCCACACCCTAAGCAGCCATTCCAACACATATTCTCCAGGTTTCTGTCTGTATATGTTAGCAAAATCAGGTAGGTCTTTTTGGGTGTAGTGTACCACTTCCTCAGTCTTTCTTTGTATTTTACCTTTTGGGACTCACTTGGACTTAAGTTTAGTTATAGGTCTAGCAGCAACAATGGATGGTTGGGGCAGTTCCTGAGAACATTCAGCAATGTCTTCCATGACATCTACCTCAGGCAATGACCCAGAAGGAACAGTTGGGTTAATCTCATTAAATGGAGGTGGAAAGGATAATGGTTTTTATCCTCATCTTCCTGACTAACTGCCTATATGCCCCCATTCCAGGTTTCAGGATCCCATTTTTTCCTAAGCAATTCCCTCACTTTAACTTCAGACACCATTCTGGGTTGGCAATTTAATTGGTGTTGTAATTCAGCCACCCTTACAATAAGACTCTGAGTTTGGTTTTCGGCAATATCAGCTCTGTTACTAGAAGAAATAAGGCACATAGTACAACTGGAAACATTGAGGTCTTTTATACAGTGCTTAAGCTGTGACTCAGTAGCCCTGAACTCATTTTGCTCTTTCCCCACTTTATCTAATGTAAATAGGACCAACCAATCAGCTTCCTTATACTCCTCATGCTGACAAAATTGCCGAAATGTATCATATATGTGATCACTTGGATCCTCACTTCTCACAAGTACTTGATCTATTGGTGGTGCTGTTTTGCATATTCATGTTGCCACCTCACACCATGGATTAGCAGGGCCCTCTGTACTAACGGAGGCAGGGTCACCAGTGCCTTTACGATTAATCACATTGGAGAACCAATATAGGAAGCCCATCCTTATGATTTTGTCTCTCTAAAACCACCCCACTCTCGGTGCCAAATTGTGTTAGACTGGGTTCTCTAGAGAAGCAAAACCAGTAAAGCTTATATATATAGAGAGAGAGAAAGAGAAATTTATCTCAGGAAAATGGCTCACATAAGTCCCAAGTTCTTGGATCAAATATCAAGCTGGAAGCTCTTCCCAACTCACGCAGCTTCAGGGGCTGATGTGCTCAAGGTTGGCAGGCTGTATACTGCCTGTTGACTCCAATGAATGATGAATCCAAGATCTCCAAGCCGAATGGTGGATTGTTTGCTCATGGACAGTTGTAGGCAGCACAATGGGATCCTGAGCCACAGAAGGGTGCCTCTTTTCCCAGGATGTCCATAAATATATTGGAAGCAGAACACACCCCTACGGAAACTCCCTTTCAGTGGATTGGCTGCTCAAAACATATACATCTGATCCCATCATGGGAACAACTTACATCAAAATTGCTTAAACCACACAGAATTGTGGTCCAGCCAAATTGACACACAGCTCTAACTGTCACAGTGTTTGTGAAGAATATTAAATATTGAATATTGAACCATGGACTGCCAGAAGAATGACCGTATCTGTTTTAGAAGAAGTATAGCCAGAATGCTCCTTGAAAGTGAGGATGGTGAGACTTTGTCTCATGTACTTTGGATATGTTATCAGGAAGGACCAGTCCTTGGAGAAGAATATTATGCATGGAAAAGTAGAAGGTCAGAAAAAAAGAGGAAGACCCTCAATGAGATGGATTGACATAGTGGCTGCAACAATGGGTTCAGATATAGCAATGACTGTGAGGATGGTGACTTGTCAGGCATTGTTATGATTTGGTACCGATTTGATGGCACGAACAACAATATGTTTCACCTTTACTTGGCTTTCACTCCATTTCTTGCAAGATATTTCTGTTTCTCTCTGACACTGGGCCCTGATACTAAATACAAGCTTACTTTTCTTGAACTTACTCTTCTTGAGATCTGAAGCTTCTCTTGGT
>NW_006921647.1:7307451-7308832 GCF_000298275.1 Orycteropus afer afer | reverse complement strand
GAGAGCTGCTAGGAGGTGGCACTGGGAAAGAGTCTCTCAGTATAACATTTTAAATTTATCTTATGGGAACACTTAGACAATTATGAATTCCCTTCTCATATGATTTCTTGGCAGCTCCAAAGAGTTCTGATAATTAATAACTGGAAGCTTTCTTACTTTGCTCTGAATCTACAGTATATACTCATAGCCGTTGAGTTGGATCTGACTCATAGCCACCCTTCCTTGGGTTTCCCAGGTGATATCACTACTGAAGTAGATTGCCCAATCTTCCTTCCGAAGAGTGGCTGGTGGGTTTGAACTGTCAGCCTTCTGGTTAGTAGTCAAATGCCTTAGGCTCTATGCCACCTAAATGATTTATCTCCTATTGAGACACACTTGTTGATGGTCTCTTTTTTGCCTTCCCTTTCTATGAGACAAAGAAGTTGATTAGAATTTGGAAGACCCTGCTTCCACAGGGCTGTGGTCTTTAGGTACCTGGTAACTAATATGTCTTCCCAACTTACACAAGCCACCCTAGTTGTTAAAATACACAATTTTTTGTCCTTTCCTCCTCAAAATGTCATTCTATTTCAGTTATATCTACAACTTAAATTATTAAGATCTTTTGAAAGATCTTACAAAGCTGAATATATATTTATCTATGTAAAAATCTATTTGACTAAGCACATTAATGTTGATTTTAAGACCATGTGAAATTGAGATTCATAGTCACATGTCATTGTAAGCACATTGTAAGCATGAGGACTTTTGATTTTGATTTTATTGGAATTACTTAGATAATTAAAATGATGTACTATTACAACTTGATTTTTCTTTGTAGTTTTTCATACATTTCCTTAGAATTGTTAACATTTTATATGTAGAAAACTTTACCTAATTCTGATATACTTACTACCCAAAGAAGAGAAGATAATGGCTTTCCTAACAGGATATGTTTTCTGCGTTGGGGGTAGGTGCCTTATAGAAGCTAAATAAATAATAAGTAACACCTTATATTTACCTTTCTGCAGGTGAGTAAATAAATGACAGTGAAATAAATGATTTTTCCTGCTAGCTAAGCACAGAGTCAACCTTCCATAATAAGGCAATGAAGCAACAAAGCAATACTGTATTTGTTTTTCACCTTTAGTATAGGAAGATCATATCCCAGGGAAAGTGAGTCCTTCAACTCTAGAATTACAGAAAACAGTATCTTTGCCTGAATTTTAATTCACATTTTCACTCTGCAATTATTCCTTCAATTTCTACTTAAATGTCATTTGTCTTAAAATATATTTTAATATTAAATTACAACTCTTTGTGATCATACCGTAACAATCTAAAGGTTTTATTTCAATACCGCTAAACACTGACATTTGCCTGCTAACCAGAAGTCTGGTGG
>NW_006921647.1:7301285-7307181 GCF_000298275.1 Orycteropus afer afer | reverse complement strand
TTTTTTTTTTTTTTTTTTAATACAAATTTAAGCTTTGTGACAACCCTGATCCATGGTAGTGTGGTGGTTGCACACCCAGTTGTCATCTCAAAGATCACAGGTCAAACCCATCAGGAGAAAGAGACATGACAATCTTCTCCCATAAAGATTATAGCCTTGGAACTCCATGGAGCAGTTCTGCTCTGTCCTATAGGTCGTTATGGGTTGGAATCGGCTCAACAATAGTGAGTTTGTTTTTGGTTTTGGTTTTTTGCATAAAATAAATGTATTTTTCCAATATCACATCCTGTCTCTGTGTCACATTTTGGCCATTCTCATAATATTTCAAATTTTTCATAATGCTATTACACACTTAATAGATAGATACAGTGTAGTGTAAACATAATTTTATTTTTTAAGCACTGACAAAACAAATGATTCACATGACTTGCTTTATTGGAATATTCACTTTATTGTGGTGGTCTGGAGCTGAACTCACAAAACTCCCAAGGTATATCTGTACATAATTTTTCTTTTATTTGTTATTTTTTTCACATGGTTATACCTGCTTGTAGATTTTTTTGTTATCTAATTTCTAAAGTAAACTTTATTTCTATATAATTGTAAATTCACATGCAGTATTTTTTGTTTGTTTTGTATAACGGAGTTATTCCATTAGAGAATAGGCAGTAACACTGAAATGGAAACTTTCACGCTTCCCTACAATCAGTCTTTTTCAAATCATCAGACTCTAAATTTTTGTATTCTTTATTGATCCTAAAAATTCTTGATTGTCGAGTTCCTGAGTCCCTACCTTGATCACCTTAATATAGTAATTCCTTAAAACTAAAAATGAAACTCACTGCCCTTGAGTCGAACCCAACTCATAGGGACACTTCCTTGGGTTTCCAAGGTGGTATCACTATAGAAGTAAATTGTCCAACCTTCCTTCCAAGGAGTGGCTGGTGGGTTTGAACCTCCAGCCTTCTGGTTACAAGTCAGATGCCTTAAACACTGTGCTACCAGAGCTCTTAGTAATTCCTTACTAATACTTAAAATAATAATAACAATAATTTAAATTAAGTACTTCAGTTAATCCTCACTAAAAGAGTTTTAGTAAGATTTCAATCCACTTTATAGATAAGAAAAACAGGAACAGAAAAGTTAAGTGATTTCCTCAAAAGACTATAGATAGTAAACGACAGAGCTAAGATTTCAACTTTAAGTCTTCTAAAGCTAGAAAGGAAGACAACAGTGACAGAGGCAATATTTTTCCTTACAAATAACTGGAGAAATAAAAATCATTTAGTTAATAGTATTATACTAACACCTATTTCCTTGTTTTGATCATTATTCTTTGCTTGCATAAGATGTTATCATTCATTGGGGGAAGCCAGTTAAAGTATACACAGAAGATGAAGTTTATTTATGATTTTATGAGTCTAAAATTATTTCAGAATAAAAACCTTAAAAGATGTAAGGAGATACAAATTTGCATTTAAAATAAAATTATCAAAAGTATGAATATAGTATATTGAAAAATCTAGTCTTCAAATTCAATAGGAAGCTCTAGTAATGTAGTGCCTAAGGCACTTGAGTGCTAACCAGAAGGCTGGCAGTTCAAACCCATCAGCCACTCCTCGGAAGGAAGGTTGGGCAATCTACTTCTGTAATGATACCGCCTCAGAAACCCAAGGAGAGATTGCTATGAGTTGGGGCTGACTCAACGGCACATAACAGTGACAACAACCTTTTTTTTTTTCTTTTTTTACTTTTTATTGTTTGGTTGAAAGTTTATGGAACAAATTTGTTTTCCATTCAATGATTTATACATATTTTGTTTCATGACATTGGTTGCACTCCTTGCAATGTAACAGCATTCTTCCTACTTCTGCCCTGGGTTCCCATTTCCATCCCTCTTCTTTCCTGCCTCTTCTTGTCTTCTGAGCTTTGTTTTTGGGCAAATACTGATCTTTTGGTTTCCTCTGGTTAATTTTACTGAGTACATTCTTCCCTGGGGTTATTATGCACTTTATAGGCCTGTTTAATGTTTCACTGAAAGTTGAACCACTGGTGTGCTTTCAATTCCAGGCATGAAGGGTGTCTAAATACCGCAGACTTGAGGGTTCCACCAGTCTCCATCAGATCAGTAAGTCTGGTCTTTTTTACAATTTTAAATTTTGTACTTCATTTTTTCTCCCTTTCTGTTCAGAACCTTGTATTGTGATCCTGATCAAAATGGTTGGTAGTGTTATCTGGGCACCATCTAGTTCTTATGGTCTCAGAGTAGTGGATGCTGGGTTCACATTGTCCATTAATCATTTGGACTGATTGTTTCTTTGAGTTTTTGATTTTCTTCACTTTTCTTTGCTGTAGATGGGGAGAGATAAGTAGTTGCCTCTTATATGGCTACTCACAAGCTTTTAAGACCCCAGTCACTACTCATGAAAGTAGGCTGTAGGACATTGTGTTTGTGGAATATGTTATGCCTACTGATCTTGATGTCCCTTGAGACTGTGGTCCCAAGTCTTTAAGCCCAATGATTCGTTCCCTCAAGGTGTTTTGTTTTAAGAAATAATATAGAGAACTCCCATGTACTCTATATTCAGTTCCCAGTCGTAACATTTTGAAACATTGGAGTACCAATAAATTGACATTAGTATAATCCACCAATTTTATTCAGATCACAAGTTTTGAATGTATTTGTGTGTGTGTATGTGTGTGAGAGAGAGTTTATTTAGTTATATGTGATTTCATCACCTTGGTAGGTTCATATATGTGCCACCACAGTAAAAATACACAACAGTTCCTTCACCACCAGCATCCCTTCTGTTGTGCTTTTATTACCATACTCTCATCCCTCGTCTCTCTTTAACCCTGGGCAGCCACTGATCTTTTCTCCATGTCTATAATTCTGTCATTTCAAGAATATTCTATAAATAGAACTATACAGTATGTAACCTTTAGGGATTGATGTCTTTTGACTCAGTATAATTCCCTGGAGATTCTTCCAAGTGAGTATCAATTGTTTATTCCTTCTTTTTATTGCTGAGTAATATTCCATGGTGGGAGCTCTGGTAGCATAGTGGCTAAGGCACTTAACTGCTAACCAGAAAGCTGGCAGTTTAAGGAAGATGGGGCAATCTACTTCCGTAGCGATACTGCCTCGGAAACCCAAGGAGGGGTCGCTATGAGTTGAGTCCGACTCGACGGCACGTAACAGCAACAACAACAACAATATTCCATGGTATGAAAGTAACAGTGTTTTTTTTTTCTTTTTCTTTTTAACCATTCATCCATTGAAAAGCATTTGTGTTCTATCTGGTTTTTGGCTAGTATATCTAAAGTAACTGTAAAGAATTGTGTACAGATGAATTAAGTTTTAATTT
Organism: Orycteropus afer afer; assembly: GCF_000298275.1. NCBI lineage: Eukaryota > Metazoa > Chordata > Mammalia > Tubulidentata > Orycteropodidae > Orycteropus > Orycteropus afer. Next base: position 7,303,813 of record NW_006921647.1, on the reverse strand, counting down.
CTCTGGGATATATGCTCAAGAGTTATATTTCTGAGTCATAGATGTTTGCATGTTTAGATATATAAGACTATGGTAGACTGTTTTCCAGAGCAGATGCATAATTTTATATTCTCACCATTAATGAGTTTTTCCACATCCTCATTAGCATTTAGCATTTTGTGTTGTCGCTATTTTTTTTTTTTTAATTTCAACTATCCTGACATGTAATTATAGTTTTAAATTGAATTATCCTAATGACTAATGAAGTGAAACATCTTTCCATGTGCTTATTTACCATCTATAGACTCTGGTGAAATATTTGTTCACGTTTTTTGCCCATTTTCTCATGGTATTATGGTCTTTTTTTTTTCCAACTATTGAGATTTGAATGTTCTTTAGATATTCTAGATATGAGTCCTGCGTTGGGTGGTGTTTTATAAATATTTTTTCCTTCCAGTTTTAAGTTTATTTTCATCTCTTTTAAGGGCTTTCTATAGAACAAAATTTTCTTTTATTAATTAGCCCAATTTGTCAAATTGTCTTTTCATGGACTGTGCTTTTGGTGTCAAATCTAAGAACTCTTTGCCTAGTCCTAGATCCCAAAGGTTTTGTCCTATGTTTTTATGTTCTCAAAATTTACAGTTTTCTCTTTTGACCCACTTTAAGTTAATTTTTGTATACAGTGTGAGGTTAAGATTGAAGTTCATTCTGTTGCCTATAGATGTCCAACCAAGGCAGAATTTTGAAGTCAAGGTTATTTTCCTTCCTCTGATCTTCCTTGTCTATGTAATTTTCCTGCTTCCTTACAGACCCTTCTTGCCTCTTCCTTTCTTATCTCTTCTTTCACGTACTCTTATGTATTTTAGGTACCAGTTTTAAAGAGAAATAAACCCTGTTGTGTTGCTAATATCCTTGACTTAGTTCAATGATTATCCCTTCCAGGAGGATTTTGTTGTAAGTTTAAAGGGAAGATTGAGATTTAATTAAAAAAAATTAGTTTATACTGCTTAAACAAAAATATTCTAAAGTGAAACTAGCTTTTTTTTTCTTCTGCAAGTGCATAGTGGTGTAGAACACAATGACTTCTAGTACAGTCTGGTGTCACTGCCAAGATTCATGCTAAGATGCTGGCAGTTTAAAACACAGCTGATTTCCCACCAACTATGCTTTTGTATGTAGTCCCTAAGGCACTTGACCGCTATCCAGTGACTTCAAACCCATCAGCCACTGCTTGGAAGGAAGTTTGGGCAATTCACCTCCGTGGTGATAGCGCCTCGGAAACCCAAAGAGGGGTTGCTATGAGTTGGGTCCTACTTCATGGCACATAACAACGACAACAACAACGTTGCTTTTGTGGGAGCTCTGGTGGCCTAGCGCCTAAGGCACTTGACTGCTAACCAACCAGAAGAAGGTTGGCAGTTCAAACCCACCAGCCACTCCTCAGAAGGAAGATTGGGTGATCTACTTCCGTAGTGACACTGCCTCGGGAAGCCAAGGAGGGGTCACTATGAGTCAGAGATGATTTGATGACACACAACAACAACATTGCTTTTGTACCATTAATGCACATGGTTAAAAAGGCCCCCTTAAGAATCCATAGTCTACATTTTGAGAACTGCTGTTTTAGGGCATTTACTCTATTCCTTCAAATTTTCGTTTCCTCACTCTCTTCACTTTTTTCCTAAGCAACCCTTGATTATTTACTTGTTAGTTGTCAGACCTCCAAACACAGTAAGAACTTCTCCTTTCTGCTCTTGTTAAACATTGTATAGTGTGCCACCAAAGTGCCTATGCACGCTAATTAAAAGTGGTCTGTACATTCTGCTTCATTTTCTACCCCCATTTTAATTTTCTTCATGTTCTTCAAGACAAACTTTTTTATGCTAAGAATTGAAGTTGCTAAATCAAAAATTTTTTATAACATTTGCTTGTTTTAGATTCAGCCAGAAATAGTACAAGTATTAAAAATAGGCACCAGAGATTGTCCTAATGATTTTTAAAACTGTATTTAGGCATTCAGAGGAACATAGGAGAAATTAAATAATTTGTGTGGTGACTGGAGAGGAGTATACAGAAAGTATCTATTTAGTATGCATATTAGCTTTCTGACCACTCAGTAAATAGCCACAACTTAGCAATTAGTAAGCACTATGTTAATTGCCTGTTTACTTGTTGTCTTTCAGCACTAGATGTCACTCTTGGAAGTCAGAGATTATTTTATTAAACATGGCATCAAAAAATAGCTTTAAGCTTGAAACATAGCCCACATCCTTAGTGAAAGAATGGAATAAAGAAGTAAGTGAGAGAGGGATTAGTAAATATACTTCCAATTAACTTTTGTGGTATATTTGATGATATTTTAATAATTGTTAGATTTGAAAATAGGAACATCTCATAGATTATTTTTCTATTTCTCAAAGAATTTAGTGTAGTTCTGGTCAATGTTGGTGCTGAATAAATATGCTTTGATTGAGCATTGCTAATTTCTTTTGATGAGATATGGGAAATACATATTTTATAAGGATGTGGTAATATACATATATCCATAC
>NW_006921647.1:7298890-7301177 GCF_000298275.1 Orycteropus afer afer | reverse complement strand
CTGCCTCGGAAACCCAAGGAGGGGTCGCTATGAGTCGGGGCCGACTCGACGGCACATAACAACAACAACAATTCATATATATATATGAATGAAGTATTTAGCCTATCCTCTATACAAATAGTTTTTATCTTGTCATCTGCCATTGTGACTGCAATGGAGAGAAAACTCATCTATCCCTGCCTTTAGAGTCATCTAATTTAGAAATTTCTACCTGGGACCAAGAGATAAATGATTAAATAAAAATAAATTCCATTATTTCTAATCTATGTAGAACACTAGTTTTAGTTGTGATACTTCTTAAGTGATATAATAAAAAAGAAACCTACTACACTCTAGGAATCGTGCATAGATGACTGAGGTAAAGTTTTTGGACTCAGGAACTTGTTTTTATAACCTGGTCTTGCAATTTCCCTAATAGGTAGGAACAAGAAGCAGAAACAAGAGCCATAGATGGGTACCCAGTCCCCATTCAATTTTGCAGACCATTGGCATGTCAGGTATTCCTGATAAAATGCTGTTTTGTTCATTGCTGTATCTCTACGACTATAGTAGTCCTTTGGCCCATGCCATTGAGTGGATTCTGACTCATAGCTACCCTAAAGAACAGGACAGAACTGTTTCAGAGGGTTTCTAAACTGTAAATCTTCATGGAAGCACACTGCCATTTCTTTCTCCTGAAGAGTGGCTGGTGAGTTTGAACCACTCACCTTTTGGTTAGCAGCTAAGTACTTAACAATTGTCCTACCAGGGCTCCTCACTTGGCCTATGGTAAAGGCCTACCTTCATATTTTTTTTAATGAAATCATCATCATTATTATTTAATATTTTTTAATAAACTTTCTTGCTTTCATGCATAGAGCTTATTATTTCAGACAAGAAAAGTGTTTTAACACAGATAATATAATAAAAAGAAGGGTGAGATGAGGAGAGACAGCCATGAAGTAGTTTGTGTAACTTTCTCAAGAAAGTATAAAAAGGAATTTTAAAGCATTTTGTAGAACTTCTGTACTACTATAAAAATTATGCCAAATGGTGACTTCATAGTAAGTCTTCTGTTAAGCATCATAAAATAAAACCACTTCCCCTGGAAAATCAACAATCAGGAGCTCTGTTACATCCTTGGTATCATGGCTTAGTCATTTCACCTACAATGGAAAATTGTGTTACTTTTATTTTCCCAGAAATCATAAGTTTCATTTTATAATAAAGGTATAAAGTGCTCTGTCAAACTACATATGAAAATTTTAGGCTACATTAATCCAATTATTAATTAAATAATTACTTTATTTCATAAAGAATTCTTTGGTATCTAGATAGCCCAAGGTTTCACACCATGTGTTTTACCAAACATAAAGATTTTTGATAATAATATGTTTCATATTGAGGTTGTTTGCTATTAGCGAAGAATTTACATTTTTATTTTTTCTTTGGACTTTACAACCCTGGAATGTTAGCAGAGAAGATCTTGAAACTCCTACCCTAGTAATTTTTATTAATTTTTTAAAATTTATATTTTCACAATAACTTAAAGAAATAGAATTTTAAAATTCTTTACAAATTGGGATGTAGATCAGAGTCTAGACCAGGGATAAAGATAAACTATTCCTTGAAGAAGTCTTCTTGGTAGCAATTATCTTAGTATCTTAACAAAGTAATTTTATCTTTTAAGCTGTTCATGTCTGAAGAGTAAAAGTATTGGCTAATGAGGGTATTCAGAGAAATCATCTATCTAGAGAAGTAGAAAAAGTTATCAAAACAAAGTAGTAGAAATAAAATGTGTTTTAGTAAATTCAGGAAAAGTTGAAGCTTTCCGCAAGAGCTTGAAAGCAACATAACACAAGAAAGTATCTGGCAGAACTGAGAAATATTTTGTATTCTTTTGGTGCAGGAAAGAAGGGAGCTGAGAACACAGTTGTTAAAATGTTCACATAGAGTTAAACATGACAGTTTGAACTCTGGCTGCCTTACTTTGATGGCTTTGGTAGCAGAGTCCTTCCTGTTGTGGCCATCTTATGTACAACAGAATGATAGCAGAGTCCTTCCTGTCATGGCCATCTTATGTACAACAGAATGATACATTGCCTGGTTCTGTGTCATTTTCATGATTATGAGCATGTTCGAGTTCATTGTTGTGAGTATTGTGTCAATTCATCTCACTGAGAGCTTCTCTCAACCTCCTGGGTTCTTCTACTTTTCCAAACACCATGTCCTCCCTAGCCATTGATGGGAGCTCTGGTAGCATAGTGGCTAAGGCTCTTGACTGCTAACCAGAAGGCTGGTGGTTCAA
>NW_006921647.1:7296961-7298548 GCF_000298275.1 Orycteropus afer afer | reverse complement strand
AGGAGTGTATCTACCTCAGGTAAATGTTCAACTCATATGCCTGTATTTTGTTTGGCTGGAAGCCACAGGTGTGGGTTCAATTCCAGACCTGAAGAGCAGCTAGGGGTCATAGTCTCAGTGGTTCCACCAGGCTCAATTGGACCAGCAAAACTGGTCCCCTTCTGCTTTTTTTTTTTTCTCCAAATGATTTTGAGTTTTGTTCCACATTGTTCTCCCTCTCTATCAAGGATCTCCTAGATCCATAGAGTTTTGGAAGTAGATCCTCAGTCCTTTCTTTCTAGTCTGTCTTAGTCTGGAAGCTCCACTGAAACCTGTCAACCATGAGTGACCCCGTTGGTATATGAAATACTGGTGGCACAGCTCCCAGCATCATAGCAACACATAAGCCACTACAGTATGAGAAACTGATAGATAATAGTTCTTCTTTTCAGTGCTTCCTAAATGCGAATCTCCCTGTCCTCTACCAAAAAAAATTCTTCCCCTGCCACCATCTGCCAGTTTCATGGTTGCACTATTGTCACCATTCCTCTGTCACTCAGCTCTACTGTGCTTGCCACCATTTTGCTTGGTCTTCAGTGTTATCAGCTCAGTGAGTAGTATCAGTTGATTATTACAACCCTTAAACTGTTTTACAGTGCTTCTAGAAGGTTCTCAGTCCAAAGCTTCATGCCTAAAGAACATACTACTTTCTTGGCTGTCATTTATTATCAGGTCCCCAAAACCTCTGAGACTGGCTGCTTATATAGGAATACTCCTTGTCAGTTTCAAGGTATGGCTTCCATTAACCAGCCAATCCCTTAGGTGGATTATAAACTGACTAGTTTTACTGAGTGTAAACCAAACAATCCTTGCAAAATAAAGCTCAACTAATTGTTTTGGGAGAATTACAATCATTCTGGAAGAAAGGTCACATAAAAGAAAACCCATTATACCACAATATCATACTAGATTTGAAGTTATAAATAATTTTATAAATTAATTATTTCAAATGACTGCATCATACTATAAAATAGATGCTTTTGAATTTTACTATTTCTGGATATTTAGGAGGCTTCTGATATATATTTTATAATTTATATTATGCATGTTTATATTGGGAACATTCTAGAGTATTTCAGTAAGAGTAGGGTTAAAAATTAAACTGAAATTTAAGATATAGATACACAAGCTTCAATAGCTTTGCTTTTGTTTATAATTTCTGCTAGAAACAGATTTCTCATTGGTTTAGCTTGCAACTCTTTGTTACTAGTTAGGTTTCACTTTAGTTATTATAAATTATTTCCTCTTTGGTGTGAATTATTAGCTCAACTTCTTTTCCTTCCTCTTTCTATTCTACCGTCTTTCCCATGTTTCCTGCTCTATAGGACTTAAGAAGAACAAGGGAGTGTGCTCACATAACTATGACATAAGTTAAAAATATGAACCCTCTTTAATCTGATTAATATTTTTACCACCTCACTGAACCTATTTTTTCACAGTGTTCTCAGCAATATATATATATAGTTTAGCTAAATTTGAAAGTAAATCATACACACCTCCTCAAAAGAAAAACTAAATATAACTCTTCCTGTATTTTTTCCTGTCGCC
>NW_006921647.1:7253965-7270215 GCF_000298275.1 Orycteropus afer afer | reverse complement strand
CGAAAGAGGGGGAGGCCTTCAAGGAGATGGATTGATACGGTGGCTGCGATGATGGGCTCAAGTATAGCAGGGATTGTGGGGCTGGCGCGGGATCGTGCAGTGTTTCGTTCTGCTGTGCATGGGGTTGCTATGAGTCGGAAACGACTCGACGGCACTTAACAACAACAAAAACAACATGCCCTACTTAGGAGACTCTACTGGGAAGGATTTTAAGACATAGGGAAGAGGAGTTTAAGATATACAACCAAGATTACTTACAGTCATAAAATAAAATAGATAAATGAACAGTATATTAACTCTTTAATTCATATGGTCATAAGTACTTCCATTAGATGGCAAAATTAGCATCAGCACTCTGTATTTAGAAAAAATCCATTCTGACCAATTTCATCATCTTCTCCTTTCACAGGATGCTTTTCTAACAAACACAATCGTGTGAAATAAAATCTTTCAGGTAACAATCTGGCACATCTCACTGCCATCAAGTTGATTCTGACTCATAGCAATACCCTTTGGATTTCCAAGGCTATAAATCTTCACAGAAGCAGACTGCCTCATCTTTCTTCTATGGAGTGGCTGATGGGTTCAAACCACACATCTACTGGTTAGCAGCCAAATGCTTTAACTATTTACCCGCCAGAAGTCCTCAATCTGGCACATGTTGTTGTTATGTGCCATCAAGTCGGACCCGACTCATAGCGACCCCTTCTTGAGTTTACGAGGCAGTATCACTATGGAAGTAGATTGCCCAATCTTCCTTCTGAGGAGCGGCTGGTGGGTTTGAACCGCCATCCTTCTGATACACTACCACAGCTCCCAATCTGGCACGTAGTGAGTGTTTAATAAATATTTTATGAGTGATAATTGATTGAATAATCTTTGTTGTTGTTGGTAGGTGCCATCAAGTCAGCTCTTACTCTAGTGGCCTTATGCATAACAGATTGAACCACTGCTGGATCATGCACAGTCCATGATTATAGCCACTAGGTCAATCCAACTCCTTGAGGGCTTTCCACTTTTTTGTTGACCTTCTACTTTTCCAAGCATGATATCCTTCTCCATGGAATGGACCCTTCTGACATTATGACCCAAGTAGGTGAGAAGATGTCTGGCCATTCTTGTTTCCAAGGAGCTGGACTTCTTCCAGGACAGATTTGTTAGTTCATTTGGCTGTCCATGACATTTTCAGCATTCTTTGCCAACACCACAGTTCAAAGGCACCAACTATTCTTTGGTCTTTCTTATTCCTTGCTCAATTTTCACATGCATATGAGGTGATAAACAATATCATGGCTTGGGGTTAGGGGCATCTTAGTCTTCAAAGTGACATCTTTGTTTCTTAACAGTTGAAAGAGTGTTGCAGCAGATTTGCCCAATGCAATATGTCATTTGATTTCTTGATTGCTTGATTTAGATCTAAGTAAAATGAAATCCCTGACAACTTCAATCTCTTCTTCACATATGGTGATTTTTTTTATGGTTCAGTTGTGAGGATTTTCATTTTGTTTATGTTGAAGTGTAGTACATACTGAAGACTGTAGTCTTTGATCTTCATCAATAAATGCTTCCAATCTTCTTAACTTTCAGCAAGCAAGGTTGTGTCATCTGCATATTGCAGGTTGTTAATGAATTTTCCTTCAATTCTGATGGTGCACTCCTCTTCATATAGTCTAGTTGCTTGGATTATTTGCTCAGCATACAGAATGAATTAAAAAAAAAAAACAAAAAAAAAACCTCACTGTCTTCAAGTCGATTTGACTCATAGCCTCCTTGGGTTTCTGAGGCGGTATCTGTACAGAAGTAGATCGCCCAATCTTCCTTTGAGGAGTGGCTGGTGGGTATGAACTGCCAGTCTTCTCGTTAGCAGTTAAGTGCCTTAGGTACTATGCCACCAAGTATGATGAAAGCATACAATCTTGATGCACAGTCTTCCTGATCTTAAACCATTCATTGTTCCCTTGTTCTGTTGGAATGACAGCCTCTTGGTCTATGTACAGTTCCTCATGAGAATAATCAAGTGTTCTGGAATTCCCATTCTTCACAATGTTATATTTTGTTATGATCCACACAGTCAAGTGCTTTTGTATAGTCAATAAAACACAGGTAAACATCTTTCTGGTGTTGTTTACTTTCAGCAAGAACCATCTGACATCAGCAATGATATCCCTTGCTTCCGTGTCTTTTACATTTCCTTTCCTTTTTGGGAAAGTTATCTAACCTCTCTGAGTTACTTTGTGTCTTGTCTTCACCTCCATCCTTTTCTCAGGCTTTGTCTTGTTCTATATTTGTTATCTCCTTCCTTTCCATAGTCGGTCTCATTATAAACTTTATTTGTACATAATTTATGTACATATTACTCTTCTGTTCTCTGACACAATCTTTTTGCTTTCACTTCCTTTATCATTTATCCTAATACAAGTCCATGTTTGTCTTTCAGATTTCATTTTTTTTTAAATTCAATAAAATAAAACTAATGCAGGAGAAAATTCAAGGGTCTAGGTATCTAAATAAAGTTATTAGACATGGCTTTTAGAACTGTGAGCTTTCAGATGGTTGGCAGTGACAGACACTAGATTATAGACATTTAATGAGTAGACAGTGGTGAGGATATGGAAGTGGACATTGTGGATTGTAATTTAAAGATTATCAGAAAAAGGAAAAAAAAAAAAAAAAGGAAATGTGTTATGAGAAGTTCCTAAAAGATTAGTGTATATTGAAAAATGAGAATCAAGATGGGAAAGTTTAACCAGGCAAGGTTCACCTGGGTAAAGAAGTGTAAGAAGAATGAAAATAGATTTTAAGAGAGAAGTTTTTATTTATGAGTTCAAGGTATAAGTGGAACCAATTTGTTTTGTCTTGTTTTTTTAAAGGTCACTTTTCTTTAATTAAAAGAACCCTTGTCATGCAGTGGTTAAGCTCTTGGCTGCTAACCTAAAGGTTGAGAGTCCAAACCCACCAGGTGCTCTGTGGGAGAAAGATGTGGCAGTATGCTTCTGTAAAGATTATAGCCTAAGGAAACCCTACTGGGTAATTCTCTTTGTCCTATAGGGTTGCTTTAAGTTAGAATCCACTGATGTCCCTTTGATCTTGTCCATGGCAAAGTGTCTTTTTCCCCTTTAATTACAAAATGCACATTTTTTTAAAAATTTAAATTTAAATTTGCAGAGAAGCAGTTAATTACTTTTTTAAGATTGTCTTATTTTCTTGTTGGGGTAGTTAAGGTTGTGTGTCAGCTTGGCTGGGCCTGGTTTTGAGTAGTTGGATGTAGTATTCCGCAGGATGAGATGGGTAATCAGCTTCATGGAGGAATATACTGTGAGCAGCTGAGTAGTTGCCTTAGGGATATGGTCTGCTCCCAGTATATAAGAAGAAGCTTTAGGAATGGTCTGTAGTTTTTGACACACTTGAATCCTGCATGTAGCTGAGTCGTTTTTCAGCGGCCTGCTATGTTGTCTGCCAATCTTGGGACTCTTAATGGACTTGAATCAATGGCCTGCTGTGTGGTTTGGTAATATCAGCACTGTGCCTTTTCACTTGTCAACGTTGGGTTTGTCAGCCTCAGCAGCCAGCAGCTGCTTGAGTGAAGAGGGCCTACAGCTTCAGTGGGCAGGGAGCAAGAGGCAGAGCTGAAACCCAAGGTCAAATGGCTTTCACCCTGCTCCTAGAGCCTGGCGCTTTGAACTCAGACTTCCAACCTCCAAAATGGCAAGAGAATAAACTCCTGTTTGTTTATGCCATCCATTTGTGGTATTTTCTATTAGAACAGCACTCCAAAACCAAAACCAAAACCAAGCTCACTGCTGTCGAGTCCAATCTGACTCATAGTGACCCCTCCTTGGGTTTCCGAGGTGGTATCATTACAGAAGTAGATTGCCCATCCTCCTTCTAAGGAGTTGCTGGTGGGTTTGAACCACCAGCCTTATGGTTAACAGCCAAATGCCTTAGGCACTACACCACCAGAGGTAACGAAAACAATTGTGCACTAAAATAAAATAGAAAACCAAATAGTTCAATGAATACTTATGAAGTGAATACACATATCACTACCATTCACTTAAAGAAATGGAACTTTGACAGCAAGCCCAGTAAGCACACCTTTATCCAGAGCTCAGTTTTTAATACCATTTTCCAAAAAAGTAACCAAAGACCCTTGGAGAAATGGATGATTTTAGGGCTAAGACTGAAAATGTATAAGATGGATTTAGAGCAGCACCTTGTAGTTCCAGAAAGTAAGAAAGTGCTAAAAAAAAAAAAAAAAAAAAATTAAACACCTATAATAATGGGGGAATGAGACAGGAACCATCTGAAAGTGCTCCAAATGACCAAAGCTGAGACAATTTGAGCAAAAAATAAATAAGTAGTATTGGATTATAATTCGAAGCACAACCTAAATATTTACACAAGTCCATGGTGATATAAATAAATTATTGTTATTGAATGAATGATTGGATAAACAACTGAATAAATAAGGAAGAAGTGGCAAATCTTCATGAAGAGGGATTTCCAATAATTTACGTATATACTTTATCCTCAAAGATATAGAGCATAACTCCTTACTCCTAAGTCCTTAAGGACTTCCGTCCAAAAAGCACAGTATGGAAAGGGAGAGGGAGAAACTTGACAATCACTTCCTCAGGCCAAATGATCAATGTCAACATCACCAGTAAATAATTATGTTCACTGTATGTACACTTGATGTGATATAATGAAAATGGCAATTTATCTCTGTGGTCTTCCTCCCCTGACCACCTAACCCCAGTTTAATCATAACAAGAATATCAGATACAGTCCAATTCATGGGCATTCTAGAAAATACCTGACGAGTACTCCTTAAAATTGTCAAGGTCATCAGAAACAAGGAAAGTGTGAGACATTGTCACAGCTAATAGTTCTCTAAGAAGACATGTTGACTACATGTAATGTAGTATCTGGGGTAGGATTTTGGAACATATAAAGAACTTGAGGCAAAATAAGGAAATCTGAATATTGTATTAACTTTAGTTAATAATGCAGCAACACTGGTTCATTAATGGCAAAAAATGTGCCATACCAATATGTTGTTGTTGTTGTTATGTGCCGTCGAGTCGGCCCCGACTCATAGCGACCCCTCCTTGGGTTTCCGAGGCAGTATCACTACGGAAGTAGGATTGCCCAACCTTCCTTCCGAGGAGTGGCTGGTGGGTTTGAACCGCCAGCCGTCTGGTTAGCAGGCAAGTGTCTTAGCCACTATGCTACCAGAGCTCCCCAATATAAGATGTTAATAAAAAGGGAATTGTTGACAATTGCACAAATGATAAACCTAATTAATGTCACTGAATTGAACATATAAAAATGTTGAAATGTCATGTGGTTTGTTATATCTATATTTTACCACAATAAAATGAACAAACAAATAAAACTATAGGGGAATTTGAGTGTGGATTTATGGGAACTCTCCATAGCATCATCTCTCTTTAACTCTGAAACTCTTCTAAAATAAAAACTTAACAAAACCCTCATATGTTAGGGTTTCTCAGTCTATCTTTTTTATCTCTACCTCTTTTTCTTTTTTGTCTTTTCCTTCCCTCTGTGTATTGCAATGTGGTTAATTTATTATGATCTACATTCCAATTTACTAATTCTCTCTTCAACTGTGTCTAACACACCAGTTTCTAATTTTGGTTTCAACGCGTTTGTGTGTGTGTGTATGTGTGTGGTAAATGTATATGGAACAAAGAACTTGACATTTCATCATTTTTTATGTGTACAAGTCAGTGGTATTAATTATATTTATTATGTTGTTCAACCATCACCATTATCTGCTTCCAATTTTTTTCCACACAAGGTCAATGTCCCCTAAGCACCAAGTCTTTCCTTTTCCCTCCTGCCAGCCTGCCACTGATAACCACTAATAAACTTTGACCTCTATTAATGAAAAATTCATCCACTGCTGTGGAGTTGGATTGGACTCATAGTGACCCGTCCTTGGGTTTCCGAGGCAGTATCACTACAGAAGTAGATTGCCCAACCTTCCTCCCAAGGCCTATTTTAATATTTTATGTAAGTGGGGTAATACAAATATATCCTTTTGTGACTGACTTACTTCATTTAGCATGATGTTTTCAAAGTTCATCCATGTTATGGCTTGTGTCAGAACTACATTTCTCTTTATGGCTGCGCAATATTGCATTTTACAATTCTGTCAGCAGTGGATTGGGGTTCCAATTTATCCATATTCTCATAAACGTATGTTATTTTCCTTTTTTTTAAAAATTGTAACTATCCCAGTGAAGTAATATCTCATTTTGGTTTGGATTTGCATTTCCCTAATGACTAACGAAGGAGCTCTGGTGATGCAGTGCCTAAGGCATTTATTTGGCTTCTAACCAGAAGGTTGGAGGTTGAAACCCACCAGTTGCTCTGCAAAAGGAAAATGGGCAATCTTCTTCTGTAATGATTTACTCCTTCAGAAACTCAACGGGAGTCATTGTGAGTCAGAATTGATTCAATGGCAGTGAGTTTGGTTTTTTGGTATAATGATTAGTGAAGCTGAGTACCTTTTCATGTGTTTGTTAGTCATTTGTATTTCTTTGGTGAAATGTCTATTCAAATGCTTTGACCATTTTTTGGTTGGATTGTTTGTGTTTTTGTTGTTAGGTTTTAATGTTTTTTAATTAGCAGAAATTCCTTGTTTCTTTTAAAAATGTGCCACTTCTCATCATTGTCAATTTCTTGCAAATATTGTTAAGCTTACCTGTTATTTATTTAAAAACAAGAAGTATAGTCACTTAATAAAATGATCTGAAAATTGAATAGCTAATGCTAAAGTTAATCTACATTTATTTTCTGTTGTTTTTGTTGGTTTTGTTTCATAGCACCTTATTTCCTTGTTTTTTGATTGCTTATCTTTTGTTGATCCTTGAAAAACTATTTGTAGGATAGAGTTGGTTTTTTTTTTTTTTTTTGAAGACAAGAATAAAGGTTTCTTTTTTTCAAGGAAGATTTTTTATTTGTTTCTTCTAAAACTCTAGGAATACTTTTAATCAGTTTATGGCTTAAATTTGCCTGGATTATCCATTTAATGTGAACACATGATGCAAACTCATCCACAATTTCTCAGATTTTTTTCATCCTGATTTGTTTAGTGCCAGCAGAGCTCTGGTGCCACTGTGGTAAAAGCATTAGGCTGCTAACCAAAAGATCAATGGTTCATATCTACCAACTACTCCATGGGAGAAATATGAGCAGTCTGCTTCTGTAAAGGTTGCCATGAGTAAGAATGGCAGTGGGTTTGGCTTTTTTGGTTGTTTAATGCCAAGATAATATTCTTTGTAATTCTATAGGTGTATATGATGTGGTGAGTTTGCTTCTGATTTTACCTTTATCTTAAATATTTAGCACTTGGAGGATCTTGTTTAATGCAAAGTAGATTTCTTAAACTCAGGAGCTCTGGTAGCATAGTACCTAAGGCACTTGACTGCTAACCAGAAGGCTGGCGGTTCAAACCCCACCAGCCACTCCTCGGAAGGAAGATGGGGCAATCTACTTCTGTAGTGATAAGATGGGGCAATCTACTTCCGCAGTGATACTGCCTTGGAAACCCAAGGAGGGGTTGCTATGAGTTGGGTCCGACTCGACGGCACATAACAACAACAACAACAACATACTTAAGATTGGCACTGTGTCTTATGTTATATCTATTTTACCTATTGAGGCTGCCAGACTGAAGCCTAAACTTTCAGGGATAAGGGAATTTCTTCAGAATAAAATTGGCTTCAATGTTTTGGTCATCTTCTTCCCTCTCTGTGTTTCCACTTTTCCTTATATTGTTGCCTGTTTGCATTTTACTCTTTTTCAGCAATATCTTGCTTCTCAGAAGCTGGCCTTAATATTTTACCATCCACTTTAGTTTTCATAGGGAAATATAGCTTAAATAATCTGGACCACAGTAAATAAAAACAAAGTCTCAATTTGTTCTTACAGAAAATATTTAACTATTTACTTTGTTCTAGACACTATTTTAGATGCTGGAGAGACAGCAGAGAACAAGACATAAATCTCTGTTTTCAAGGAGCTTATATGCAATGAACAAAGACAAAAAAACCAAAACCAAGACAAAAACAAAAGAAACATGAAAAATATACTAAGAAAATTTCAGGAACCAATACCAAGTAATGTCAAACTTCTTAGGAAATTAGAATTCAATGATATTTTCTGAATGTGGGTGGCTGGATGTGGGGGTGTCAGCAGTTCAAATCCACCAGCTGCTGTATAGGAGAAAGATGTGGCAGTTTGTTTCTATACACATTTACAGCCGTGGAAACTCTATGGAACAATTCTATTCTGTTCTATAGAGTCACTATGAGTTGGAATCTACTAAATGGCAATATGTATATTTAACATGTGTTTCTTTTCAGCAGCAATTATTTATTATTTTAATTTAACAAATTTTAATGTGCTTAATTTTTTGTCTGAATAACTTTTCTTCTTTTAGTAGTTTTTCTTCTTATTTCTTAGCAAAAGTTTTTCTTATTTTATTTGTCTAAAAACATCCTTATTTCACTTTTGTTTTTAAAGAATATTTTTGTTTGTTACAGGATTTCAGAATTTTGTTTGTTACAGAATTTCTTCCATCACCTTAAGTTCCAAATTGTCAAATTGTCCACCATTTTAAACAAGATATTCTATTGTTTCCTGGCTTCCACATTTCTGCTATCAAGTCAGCTCTCAGTCTTATCATTCCTTCTTGACAATATGTCTTTATTTCCTTTTTCTCCTTTTAAGATTTCTTCTCTTATCTCTCTGCAGGTAGGGAATGAGGAAGGAAGATTGTATGGATATTTCTAAGAAATGTAAAACTAAATTAGGTCATCTGTTCAATAAATAAGTAATGGAAATTTTTGTCTTAAGTACTGTGCAAGATACTTGGAATTCAAACATAAAAACCCATACCCACTGTCCAGTGAGGTATTTCATTTTAAAGATATCAATGAAAAAATTTTCAAAATCTTTATTAGCTTTTTCCTTTAGCTTTTACTATGTACTTCTCATCATACATTTAGTACAAATGAAAGAGGGAGAAAAACAAAACAAAACAAAAATCATGGGTCTTATTGTCAAAGAATTCAGTTTATACCTCTGTGGTTGCCTTTGATACCCATAATGTATATCCAAGTACTTATTAAACATTCCCCAACCCAACTTTTTCACCTCAAGTCTTCTGTATGTATGTAATGCCACCACCATCCACTTAGGCACTCAAACAAAAATTTGGAAGTCACTCCCAATTCTTCTCTTTCACTCTTACACTTCACGTTTAACATATCAGCCAGTGTGTTATGTCTGCCCCACTTTCCAAGCATTCCAAAGCATCACCATATTCTAGCTCAATTTAAATAACCTCCTTACATATTTCTTGGTTTCAACTCTTTATTTTTATACAAGCTAGAGTTCATAAGAAGGATTTCTAGCAGTGCAGTGCTTAAGTGCTTGGCTTAACCAATAACTGAAAGGTCAGTGGTTCAAATCCACCATGGGAGAAAGATGTGTCAGGCTGCTTCTGTCAAGACTGCAGCCTTGAAAACCCTATGGAGCAGCTCTTCCCTGTCCCATAGGATTGCTATGAGTCAGAACTGATTCTATGTCATTGGGTTTGTTTTGATTTGGGCGGCATCCATAAAGATGCCACAGTGCTTGCCTAAAAATATATATCAGGTTACATCACTCCTGTATTTCGATGAATTTAGGAAAAAAAATCTAAATGCCTTAGCAGTTTCTTTAGTTTTTATGGATGCTAGCTTCTGCCATCTTCTACAAATGAGCTTTAGCTCTCTTCCTGGATTCTGTCACGATAATTCCCAATTTAGGGCATTTCTACTTGCACTCCCCCCTAAAATCTTTTCATGACTAATTTTCTATCTCAATGAAATCTTTATTATGAGATTCATTTTTTGCCTATTTAATTTAAAGTGTCTCCCTCATCATTTTCTTTAATATTATCTTCTTTAATTATTTTCATTTAACTCATCACAATATTAAATCATATTATTTGTTTACTTTGTGTTCAGGCAAGCTCTACAAGAACAAGGATTTTGTCTGGTTCTGGTTTGATCAATGTTGCCTCCAGCACCTAAGAGAGTACCTGGCATACATGAAAGATTTGTGTTAAAGAGACTAAAATATGTTTCAGCATTGTACTGATAAATGACAACTGATAACAACAAGTCTCAAGAAATACAGAAGAAACAGCAGGAAAAAGATGTTTTCAGTTAGGCTGAGATGACTCACACAGAACTTGAGAAGGAAATGCTCTTAAACATTAGGATTTAAAGATATGAGGAACAGGAACTGTCTATTCTCAACAAAAGGGATCTTTTAATAGTTCCCACTTCCAAATTCAATGCTGTTATGATTAGTAGTAAGATGGTACAAGGTGGAGAAGCAGGTGGACTTAATCCTATCTGTAATAAATCTCCACTATTAACCATTTGATGAAACAGGGAAGCCATGTGTTATTGACTGCTCTTACAGATAATAGATTTCATTTTTAATCTTCTCAGAAAATGTAGTCAGCTCTGTCCTTGCTCTTAAGGGTCATCCAAAAGGCTAGATTATAAAGATACTGCTCCTGGTCTGAACAACAACAACAACTGGGTGAATCCTGATTCACTGGCTGTTAGGGCAGGCAATCTAGCAGTTGCCTTTACTTCTCCTGTATGCAGCCAATGAAAGGTGAAAAGAAACAAACATATTTCTGCTAGAGCACAAAATTCCAACCTTTTCACTAAGGTTTTCTCTTAAGGGTCTGTTCATGTTCTCTTGATTATTTTTTTTCCCATAGGTAATAGATGAAAGACAAGTGTCTCTAGAAGATAAAAATGCAGGAGTAAATAACTTTAATGAAAAGAACAGCAGATGAAGAAAACAAATTAAACTAGTATTTGAAGTCCTACTATATATCTCACTCTTAATATAAAATAGAATAGGGCAGACTAATTTTCTACAAGTCAAGTACTTTTAGCTGGGGGTGACACTCCGCCACCAGAGCTCCTAACTTTCAATGCCATACACTTCTCTAAGTCTTATCATAAACTGAATTGTTATTAAAAAAAAATCACAAACTTCTGATAATAATGCTATTCAAATTAGAAGTCCTATGCTTGATGTAAGAAGCTCTGGCAGCACAGTGACTAAGGCATCTGACTGCTGGTGGTTCGAACCAACCAGCCACTCTGTGAAAGCAAGCCCAGGCACTCTAGTTCTGTAAAGATTTACCACCTTAGAAACCCAATGGGGGTCACCATGAGTCGGAATCAACTCGATGGCAGTAGGTCTGGTTTTGGTATTCTTGATGTACAATTAATACCAAATTTATCAGTAATTCTTAAATTTTTTTATGTGACAAATTTATGCTGTCACAAACATAGTTAATACCAACATATGAATTGTTGTTGTTGTGTGCCGTCGAGTCAGACCCAACTCCTAGCAACCCCTCCTTGGGTTGCCGAGACAGTATCACTACGGAAGTAGATTGCCCAACCTTCCTTCCTAGGAGTGGCTGGTGGGGTTGAACTGCCAGCCTTCTGTTTAGCAATCAAGTGCCTTAGAAACTATGCTACCAGAATTAGGAACAACTTTATTAACATAGAATAATACTATATTGCATATCTGTTGGTGTTACAAAATAATACTAGATAATGTGTTTGGAAATAACATTTCTGTTTTTCTATTTACTTTCTGTCACTTATTGATCTTTTCAATCATCTGCTATAAATTACAAACAGAAAAATTTACATGTGTTTAAGGGAAATATCTGGGAGAAAATCTATGATTGAAAATCCATTATCACAAACTCTCTGTCTCACATAATTACACATTGTTATTCATGTTTTGAATAAGAAATAGAGTGAGTAGAGCCAAATTCAAGAAATATCAGTGTGCTGAGAAATGGAAATGTGAAATCCGCTTAAAAGTATTGTTAATATTGTTAAGACCAATATACTACTGTTGATTACAGTCCAGCTACTACAAAGTAGACATAAGTATACTTAATATGTTGAACAAATCTGTCCTGGAAGAAGTGCAGCCAGAATGCTCCTTAGAAGTGAGAACCAGGCTTTGTCTTACCTACTTTAGTCGTGTTGTCAGAGGGACCATTCCCTGGAGAAGGATATCATGCTTGGTAAAATAGAGGGTCAGCTAAAAAGAAGATCCTCAACTAGATGGATCGACACAGTGGCCGCAATGATGGGCTCAAGCATAGCAAGGATTGTGAGGATGGTGCAGGAGAGGGCAGTGTTTCATTCTTTTGTTCATTAGGTTGCTATCAGTTCACACCATCTTGACTGCACCTAAAACAACAACAACAATATACTGATTATTAAACATGTTTCCTGCATTCTAAAATGTACATAACAAAATCTACACATAATATTGTTGTATTATAATATTAATAATGCATACTGATAAATTTATATATTGATATATTTATAACTATGTGAACTGTCTACATAGAATTTAACATTTTCACAAGCTAAATCCTCCTTCTAAATCTTTTGAAAAGGTTTTCACTAAAGTTGTTCAAGATTCGAAGAATAGAATAACAAAAGGTAGGTTTTTTCTGTTTCTGTAAACAACTAGAAAACTGGAAAAAACATATAAAGCAACTATTTTTAGGTTAGACAGAAGGCATCATGGAACTCTGATCTTTGAGAAAAAGCAAACAAAAGGAATGGGCCCTAATATTGCTGAGGCTGTTTCTTGGAGGCACATTTCTTTTCATCATGCAGAGAGAGGAACTAAAAGAGAGAGAGAACAGAGTTTAGGAAAACTAAGGAGACAGAAGGCTGGCAGTTCAAACACACCAGCCACTCCTCGGAAGGAAGATGGGGCAATCTACTTCTGTAGTGATACTGCCTCAGAAACTCAAGGAGGGGTCACTACGACTCGGGTCCGACTCGATGGCACCTAACAACAACAATGACATAAGGACACTAGAAATTGTGGGGCCAAGTTCCAGAGAGGAAGATGTAACATAGAAAAAGAGCCTTCAGAAAACTGTGTAAGTGTCCCCTAGAGTCTTTGCTTAATTCTAAGGTGTGTACACATGGAATGAAAGTACATGAAGTGAGGTAGAGAACATCCAACCAAAAAACAAACTCACTGCCATCAAGTCAATTACAACTCATAGTGACATCCATTGGGTTTTTGAGGTAAATCTTTAAGGAAGTGGATTGGCCCAACTTCCTTCTACAAGAGAATGTCCAGGGACCTGTAAATTCAATATAAGTACCAAACCAGGCAATCCACTTCTGTAAAGATTTACTTCCTCGGAAATCCAATGGGTGTCCCTATGAGTTGGAGTTTCCAGGAGTTAGAATCTACTCGATGGCAGTGAGTTTGGTTTTTTTGGTTTACCAAAGCTTACAGAGGAGCTCTGGTAGTGTAGTGCCTAAGGCACTTGACTGCTAACCAGAAGGCTGGAGGTTCAAACTGACCAGCCACTCCTTGGAAGGAAGATGGGGCAATCTACTTCAGTAGTGATACTGCCTTGGAAACCCAAGGAGGGGTCGCTATGAGTCGGGTCCAACTCGACAGCAAACAATAACAACAACAAAGCTTACAGAGCGGCTAGATATTCAAGCTTTGATTAGCTAGAGTGGACAGTCTTTTTTTAATCACCTAGGACATTCAGAAGAGATCTGCAAATAGTCACACCTTAGCAGCAGTACCTTAATGCTTAAGGTGGGGGCTACTCTAGACTTGCCTTAAAAAATAAGAACAAAACAAAACAAAAACAAGAAAACACTGTCATGGAGTGGATTTCAACTGATAACTACTCTAAAGAACAGAGTAGAAATGCCCCATAGTGTTTCCAAGACCTCCGACACTATTTGATGCAGTTGGTATTTATAGGACATTCTTAGAAACAACATAGGGTAATGTGCACATGAAATATTCACAGATGTCTAAATACATTGAATAATACTGAAATCATGCAAATATGTTCTGTGACCATAATAGAATTAATGGGGAAATCAATTACCAGTATATCTGCCGAATCCCCAACTATTTGCAAATTGAGCAACACACTCCTAAGTAATACATGGGCAAAAGAAGAACTCTAAAGGGAATATGGAAAATGAGAACACAAAATATACTAATTTTTGTAATGCTGCTAAAGCAAAGTGTAATGTGAAGTTTCTAGCTTTTAAAGACTCAGAAAAGAAAGAAGTCCATAATTAAATAATATAAACTTCTGCCTTCAGAATCTAGGAAAAAAGATCACATAAAATACAAAATAAGTAGAAGGAAGACATATAAATGGTAAAAGCTGAAATCAATGAATTAGAAAGTAAAAAAATAATAGAGAAAAATCAGAGTCTAAAAATTGTTTTTTCTGCAAAGATTAAAAATAAAATAAAAGCAACTCCAAGCCATTTTTTTGGTGAAATATTCAGTTTGAGATAGGCTGGCAGTTCAAATCCACCAGCCACTTCTCGGAAGGAACGTTGGGCAATCTTCTTCCGTAGTGATACCACCTCGGAAACCCAAGGAGGGGTCGCTATGAGTGGGATCCGACTGGACGGCACATAACAACAACAACAACAGAGTGGAAAAGGAGGGGAATGTGAGCCTGCTTTTGGGGGATGCTTTCATATTTCCCACATATTTTTCTACCTCAGGGCTACTTGACATTTTATTGGAATGCTATTAAGAATAATTTGATGTTCATTAAAATAGGTATTGTCTCCTCCAGGTGGTATGAACAGATATTTTTAAAAAGGAGTTCCAAACTATCAGTTATAGGACTGATAATAAAGGCATAACACATTGATATGATTGAAATAGGTTCTTTTTTCTAAATAGTAATAGAGGCTAGTGTTCTAATCTACGATATTTAAAAGAAAGTTTTACTTGAAGGTCTGTGTGTTCCTTTCTAAATCATATTGTGATGACTTTATATATTTTTAAACTGTCAAATGAATCAATAAATGAAGTGAGAATTTGAGTATTTAGATGTACGCCAATTAGCTTAATTAATAACTTGAGTGAGCAGCAAAGTGCAAAGTGAATGCCTGTAGGCCCAACCTGGTTATTTCAACCTCTTCCCTTTCAAGTTTGGTAAAATTTGTGTTGAGTTCAAAAAGAACTGAAGTGTTAAGTTTCTAGATAAAGTAACATTTCTATCCTTGTTCTCATCATGCCCTAAACTGTGTTATATTTGTACTTTATAAGATGTTCAACAATTTATACTTCCTCTTTCTCTCTGGGCTTGCATTTTATCACTTCCTTTGGGTTCCCTTTCTTATTCTGGGACTGTGGCATTTAGATTTGATTTTCTGTTCCTCTCTCCTGCTCGTTTACCCTCCCTCCACTGTTTCCCTCCCTCTCTTCCACACAAGCAACCAAATATGAAAAGAACAGAAGAAACGATGAATATCTGAAAACTACTTTTGGAAGCCATCCTTTTGGCCGTGATTTTCAAAGATTTTTTTTTTTTCTTTTTTAAAGCTTTACAAACAAATGCTTTTAGTATGTGTGATTTTTTTTTTTTTTTTAAGGTTTTGTGTGATATTATGAGTTTTCAGCTTAGAAAACCAAGCCAAACCCATGGTCATTGAGTCACTCATAGTGACCCTATGGGGCAGAGTAGAATTGCCCCACAGAGTTTCCAAGGCTGTAAATTTTTACAGAAGCAGACTGCCTTTCATTCTCTTGAGGAGTAGCTGGTGGGCTCAAACTGTCCACCTTTTGATTAGCAGCTGAATGCCTTAACCACTGTGCCACGAGAGCTCCTTTTTCAACTGAGAAAGACATTGAATTTTAGCATATTGTATTATTCTTGCCCATTGAGAAACATTCTTAAATAGTGTCACGGAGTCTTTGAAGCTTTCTCAGCATTTTCAAGCAGTATACAGTGGCTGCTCTTATAAAGTACTCATGAATAGAATAATCACATATTGATTAATATCATTAATAAGAATAAGAAAGATAATCAATCTAGAGGTATCGCTTAAACCATACTACTTGGAATAAAAATAGGTATAAGTCACAAATACAAACAGTTCTGTGTATTCTTACCTTAAAAGTCACACCTTTAATTATTGTGTCTCTGTGATAGTTGAAGATGTGTCAACTTGGCTGGACTCCAGTTGTGAGTGGTGGTTCCCATGATGGATCACATGACTGCGTTCTAAGTGGCCGGTCGGCCTAGGGGGAGTTTCCCCAGGGGTGTGTCCTACCTGCAATACTATCCCAGGGACAAACTG
>NW_006921647.1:7252548-7253164 GCF_000298275.1 Orycteropus afer afer | reverse complement strand
CTAGGAGTGGGATCTGACTCAACAGCAATGAGTTTGTTCTTTTGGTTTTTTGGTAATACGTATTTCAGCCAAGTGTGTAGAAACTGAAGAATATATTGTCTTTTGTCACTATATGGAACATAGATTTAATTTATTGTTGGTTAATATTGTTAACTTTGAAAGTACATTTGTTGTGCATTAAGCATTGGATTAAAAAAACAAAAAACAAACAAACAAAAAAACCGCCATAGAGTCGATTCCAACTCATAGCAACCTCCATTGGGTTTCTGAGGCTGTAAATCTTTGCAGAAGTAGATTGCTCCATCTTCCCTCTGTGAAGTGGCTGGTAGGTTTGAACTGCTGACCTTCTGGTTAGCAGCCAAGTGCCTTATCCACTACTCCACTAGAGCTCCTTAAGCATTGGATAAGTACTGTATAAATAAATTTATGTATGTAATTTCACAAGTACCTATGAAATCAATACTACCATTATCCCAATTTTAGCTGAGTAAACTAAACCTAAGCAGAGCCAGGGCACTCAGCAGGCTCGCAATCCATAGGGGGTCAACAATAGATTCCAACTCATGGACTAATCTGGAGTCATTGCTGATTTGCTATGTTTCTTTCTTTCTTTCTT
>NW_006921647.1:7205538-7223598 GCF_000298275.1 Orycteropus afer afer | reverse complement strand
TTTTTTTATTTCATTTTTTATTACTTCTATTACCCAGTCTTTCTCAAGGAGAGTGTTGTTCAGTTTCCATGTGTTTGTTTAGCTCTTCTGCATCTTCGTTGAGTTTCTTTCCAGTTGTTCTATCTTTCATTGAAAGTGGTCTATTAAAATCTCCCACTGCAACTATGGGGTCATCTATTTGCCTTTTCAACTCTTTTAAAGTCTGATTTATGTATTTTGGGGCTCTGTCATTGGGTCTATACATATTCATTATGGCTATATCTTCTTGTTCAATTGATCCTTAAACATTATATAATGTCCTTCTTTATCTCATATGGTGGTTTTTGTCTTAAAGTCAATTTGATCAGAAATTAGTATTGCCCTTTCAATGTGTTATCTCTTTCTGAAAATTTAGTATTAAATCTTCTGTATTTCTGTCTGTAGATTTTGTATCATATCTAATTTTTCATTTATTTTGTCATTTTGTTCTTATATTTTCTTCCAAAATTGTTCTAGGGTTTGTCTGAATTTTCCTTAATTTTTTCAGTGTTTTCCTCTATCTGTCTCTCAACCCATTGAAGGTACCTAAATATAATTCTTTTTAATTCCTTATCAGGGAGTTCTAATGCTGTTTCTTCAGGGATATGGTCTGGGTCTGTATTCTACTCCCTTGTTTCTACTGCTTTATCTTGCTTCTTTGTGTGGATTTGATGGTCTGTTGTCTCCAAGACATTGTGACTTTGTTGTATTTATATTAATTGGTGATTGCATGTTGGAGTGATTCACCCAAGATTTTCACTTTCTTTTTGTTTGTTTGTTTACATGTACCTGATTAAGCAGGGTACTGTGCTCCTCTATTTGCTAGTTGGCAGCACTTATGTACTCACCACCTGTGTTCTGGTGGGTGTGTGTGACAGAGAATGAGAATGGCTGCACAGATCTCTGT
This sequence comes from Orycteropus afer afer, assembly GCF_000298275.1. Taxonomy (NCBI): domain Eukaryota; kingdom Metazoa; phylum Chordata; class Mammalia; order Tubulidentata; family Orycteropodidae; genus Orycteropus; species Orycteropus afer. Next base: position 7,222,673 of record NW_006921647.1, on the reverse strand, counting down.
TAATTGCTTATGAAGAGCAATTAAGGATGAGTATGGCTCTTATTGGTGGTCATGTAGTGTTGTCCAGTTGGTGCAGAAGGAAGTGGTGGCTCTCTCACTCAGCAAGTAGATCTACAGGAGGTATGAGTGTAGTTGTGTTGTATAGGCACAGTTGCTGTCTCCCAGTCAGTTAAACAAAAACAGCAATTGGAAAACCATTAGAAAAGTAAAAGCAAGAGGACAAAAAACACACACTGCATGAACACACAGGAACAATCACCAAAGAGAGGGAAAACAAACAAAAAAAAAAAAAAAGAGGAAAAGCAATAAATATGAGAAATATTTAAAGAAATTCTTAAAAAAGCCAAAAGAAATATGAATAGATAAAGGGAGGGGGAAGACCCCACAATATCTGGGGAGGTGGAATAAGTAAAAAGAGGTAGAGTAGGAGAAAAATGAAGAAATAAATGGGAAAAATGCAAAAAGGGAAACAAGGAGTGGGGAGAACCACAAGAAAGAAAAAAATGGGAAACAGGAAAAGAGAAGAGAAGAATAGCAAAAAGCTGGAACCTGGGAAGGGAAAAAGAAAGAATAATAATAAAAAAAGACAGACTTAAAAAATAATAATAAAACCAAATGATAAAAACAAACAAGCTAACAGAAAAAAAGAAAGAAAATCTGAACAGGGCAGGGCAGGGCATCCTTCAGAGCATACAGAATGAGATGGAATTCCTGTCAGTCCAGAGGGTGGGTGGGAGTGAGGATGGTCATATCTCCATTCACCAAGAGGATGTAGGGTATAAGAGTAACAAGAGGAATATTGAACCTTTCCAGTCCTCGGTGTCTGGTATGTCCTTGCTGTTTCCAGCAAATGGAGCCTATTCTTAGGTCCCTGGAATCTTAGAGAACATTCTTCCTTTAGATATCTAAAATGGTCAAACCGCTTGTGAACATTCAAGTGCCCTTCAGACAGCCAGAAGTCTGGCAGCAGCCCCTGGCTAGCAGGCCCAATTGTTAGGTTAGTTCATAGGTCCTAACACCACTTGGCAATATCCAAGCTGTCCGTACCGTCAGGATCACTGACAGTCCACAGCTCCATATGTGTTCTTTTTTGGTCTTTTCATGCAGGTTCTTCTATTTTGTTGTTGTTGTTATGTGCTGTCGAGTCAGACCCAACTCATAGTGACCCCTCCTTGGGTTTCCGAGGCAGTATCATTACGGAAGTAGATTGCCCAACCTTACTTCTGAGGAGTGGCTGGTGGGTTTGAGCTTCCAGCCTTCTGGTTAGCAGTCAAGTGCCTTAGGCACTATGCTACCAGAGCTTCTACTAGTTGAAGTTTAATCAATTTCTATATCCTTCCTTTCAAAGCTCAGGGCTCCAGGATTATGTTCTGTATCTCTGCTAATTGGTTCCTCTTTTCTTTGTTGAAGAGGGTCTATGTAGTTTGTCTGCCTATTCTGCCATCTTACTAGAACTGCATTGAAATCTGAAATCTTAGGAGCACTCTATGTGATTCCTTTGTAGAATGACTACACACTCTGAGAATATTGCATTAGAGCTAAGGTTCACTTTCTCATGGCTTCTGAAGCCATCTTGCCCACTAGGACTGTCTTATGATAGAAAGGACACTGAATTAAATTTGAATTTCAGATAACCTCAGCCTACTGCCATAGAGTCAATTCCAACTCATAGCAACCTTGTAAGACAGGGTTTCTAAGGCTGTAAATCTTTACAGAAGCAGACTGGAACATCTTTCTCCTGTGGAGCAGGTGGTTGTTTTCACCCTCCAAACTTCTAGTTAGCAGATGAGTGTTTAATCACTGCCATCAGCACTCCTTATTTCAGATAAACAACCAATAATTTTTTGCACATCTTTGAAAATTGTAGAAGATATCTGAAAATATACTTTGTTGTTGTTGTTGTTGTTATGTGCCGTCAAGTTGTTGTTGTTTGCCGTCGAGTCGGCCCCGACTCATAGCGACCCCTCCTTGGGTTTCCGAGGCAGTATCACTACGGAAGTAGGATTGCCCAACCTTCCTTCCGAGGAGTGGCTGGTGGGTTTGAACCGCCAGCCTTCTGGTTAGCAGTCAAGTGCTTTAGCCACTATGCTACCAGAGCTCCTAAAATATACTTTAGTCACCCAAAATTCAAGTTTAGCTGGGCATTCTATAGTTTCATTTGGTACTCCCTACTGTAAGCCTTTGCATCACATTTCCTTTCATCTCTGATAGCTTATTGGTCATCTACCTTGCCATCTACCTACAAATGTGCTTAAAGCCTTGGCTTCTCCATAGTCAAAACCACACTTATGTTCAACTTTGCTTCCCAATGGTATTTCTCTAAATACTTCTCCAGAAATTATCCAGCCATGTTGGTTCATCATTCCCTTTTTTGATGCTATGCCTTCCATGTACAGCAAACTTTTTTGTCATACCCTAGATTTCTTATTATTAAAATTTTACTTCTTTCAGTTAAACTCAATTGTACTCCTGCACAGCCAGCACTATGTATACTTCCATCATCACAATCACTATGCTTTCTTATAGAAATGTGTTTATATGTGTGGTTTCAGTTAGTTCCTTGGGGACTAGACCTTTATTCCCAATGCCTAGGGCAGTGCCAAGTATATAGGAGATACTTAACCAGTGCTTCAGAGAGACTATAAACATAACCCATTAAGCCTTTTTCTTTGGTTCTTATCTGGATGTTGCTCCTTTCTTGGCCTTGGGTTATAATTATGTGTGTATTTATTTCAGTCATCATCTCCTAATCATTACTCATTAGTGGCAGGGATCAGGGATCATTTGTTTTTGTATATATCTTCACATCTGGGTCACTGTCTTACATGCTTATGAGGTCTTTACAGCAGAGTTCCTACTACTCTGCTGCAAATTGGTCACAGGTATGCCAAGCCATGGATTTTTATCAGCCTCGACCAACCACTCAGTCACCAGCAGCCCATTTTCCCCAGTGCATCATCCAAACATTGTCATTTTCATGCTGAGATGTGGTAAAGATTAGGAGTCACAGCTGGGGAGACACACATGTGCACACAGAAGAGCTGCAAAAGCAGTTTAAGTGTTAAATGAGAGCAGAAAAACAAAGGGGTACAGGGCTCAGAAGGAGTCACATGTTAAGGGAAGATTGCCCAAGAAGGCAGACAGCAGCTGGGTCTTAAGTGATGGATTGGAGTCCTATAGGTAACAGGGAACCTGGAGGATATTAATTATTCTAGAGAATTATTAGGTTGTAAGAAGGAAATAAATACACAAATAATCTTGTACTTTTCAGGCCAGATTCATTCAGCAAGATGCCATTTCAAATTTGATTTACTTGAGTTTTTTGACATATAATTTGAAAATAATTTAACGATAAACCCAATTGCTTTCCTTTTTAGTTATATGATTGAAAATTAAGAAAAATATTCATAAAATTAAATGCACTTGTCTTTGTTTCTTTTGGGTGGTGTTTTGCTTGTTTTTGTCATCTTTATTTACTTTTTGTTTCTTCCTCTTTTTCTTCCTGCTCCCTTCTGTCCTTTGTTTATGATCAGAATAATTTCAGATCAAGGAGGAATATGACCAGAAATCAGGCTTCTCAGCCCAGGGCAGGTGGCACCTCTGTGATCTCAGCTAGTTATAGTTTTTGATCAGCCTTCACAAAGGGAATGATAGAGAAAGAAAAGTGAGAACCATGAATCCGTAGAACCACTTTCCAGTCCGACACCATGACCTCCAGCCAGTTGGCTCTTTTTTCTCTTAGTACTCAGTCTGGTTTTAAAACTAAGAAAAGTAAGCTAAAGACCTGGGCAGTAGTACCTGCCTTTTAAGATTTTCCTAAATTGGTCTCATCAGTAGCAGCTTTAATGTGCTGCTGGGAATACATTTCCTTTTAAGAAACATTTGCTCTACTGACTGCTTTGACTTGTGGTTGAGCTTAAAATGAGTCAACCTCACTGATATACTAAAAAAAAAAAAAAAAACAAAACAAAAAACACTTCAGTGTTACAAAATTAGCTAGCAACTCCAACCTGAGCACACATTAGTTTCCTGTAAATTGCTATATAAGCTCAAAACCATTTAGAACACGGAGCACATGATTCTTTCCAGGCACCATCAATGGAACGCCATTTTTCCTCCATGGGATACATACAATGGAGATTGGGTTCTCCCTACATCATGCGGTAGCACACAGACACAGTATTGTACCAATACAAGTATCGCGTTAATGAAAATAATATTTTAGTGGTAAGCACATCTTTTTTTTTTTTTCCTATTTCTTAGAGGTTCACTATTCCTATTAGGAAATTGAATTTGATTGTAAACTTTCACAGTGACCTTTTACAGATCAGGAGAGCAAGTTAGTGGGATTGCTGAACAGAAGTTTACAGGCTGTGGATTAGTGGAGAAAAATGTTGCTTTCATTTCTCTCTGAATCTTCCCTTGGTGGCCTCCCATTTATTTTCAATAGTATCAAGAGGTCAGAATTTCTCTGTTTTATTTGGCACATCATTGCTCAGTGTCCCAGTCCTCATGTTAGAAGTATGTGTTGACTGAACATGGGTGACATTTGTTGTGTACTTCTTTGGCCTTCCTTTACTATCTCCATCAAAATTTACTCATCTTTTATTCAAACCCTACTTGATTTAAGTGCTGACCATTAATCATGAGTTAATTACACAGATAAACATATTGTTATAATGTGTTAGCACTATTTTCTCCTCTTAGACATTGTAAACCTAGTTGAAGTAATGCTGTATCCAATAATAATAATAATTTGAAAAACACTAATTGAAGTTGAGTCAGTTCTCATTTATGGCAACCCCATGTGTTACAGAGTAGAACTGCTCTGTAGGATCTTTTGGGCTGTCACCTTTACAGAAGCAGATCACCAGGCCTTTCTTTTGTGGCATCACTGGTTGGGCTCAAATATTGAGCTCAAACCATTTGTATTGCCTGGGGACCTGTATGCAATAATTTTTGTTACTGTGTGCTGTCAAGTTGATTCCAACTCGTAATGACCTTATAGGACAGAGTAGAAATTTTCCAAAGGGTTTCCTAGGCTGAAATGTTTATGGGTGCAGATTGCCAGGTCTTTTCTCCCATAGAACAGCTGGTAGAGTCTAACCACTGACTTTTGGTTAGTATCCAAGCTCCTGATAGCCAGTAATAGTCCTTATAAAATGAGATTAATGGTGGGAATTTTAGACAATGTGCAAGTCTATGGGGAAAATATTTTCACTAATAATAACTATTTGCATGGGTTTATTAAATACAATTTTGACATTTCATAAATGACATAGTGTAGGCAGCTTTTTCCATGTAAGATGAGACAGAAGAAGGCATGACATTACTCAAATCGATTCTAGAAGGAACTGTATGACTAGAAATAGTCTACTTTAGCTGGCATAAAACAGTGAATGTAAATTCACAGATTCTTAAATAATAATTACAATAATAAACATGACAACTAATTACTGTAAGCACAACTAGATATCTTATCCTAAATGGACAGGGTTGTAGATTTTTGATGTCAAATGGAAGAAGAAATGCAGATTATCTTAGTTGGTTTCACTATTTTTGTCAAATAATGGAAAAATTTACAGATTGCAATTATCTGCTATGTTGTTGTTGTTATGTGCCATGAAGTTGGCCCCAACTCATAGTGACCCCTCCTTGGGTTTCCCAGGCAATATCACTATGGAAGTAGATTGCCCCATCTTCCTTCCGAGGAGTAGCTGGTGGGTTTGAACTGCCAGCCTTCTGGTTAGCAGTCAAGTGCCTTAGGCACTATGCTACCAGAGCTCCTATATGGGAGCAAAAATTTGAAAAAATAAAGAACATAAAGTTAAGGATTCAATAACTTATTTAAGAGTGGAACTTTTAAAATACTTTATTGTGTTTTGGGTGAATGTTTACGCATCAAATTAAGTTCTCACTTAACAATTTATATACATTGTTCAGTGACATTGGTTACATTTTCCACACTGTGTCAGCATTCTCATTATTTCTATTTTGGTTGTTCCATTTCCATTAGTCTAGCTTCCCTGTGTCCACTGACCTTCTTATCTTTGCTTTTAGGGAAATGTTGACCACTTGATCTCATAAAGAAGAGTTTTTTTTTTTTTTTCCCAAAGGAGCACAGTACTCATGGGTAATATTGTTTATATTATGAACTAATCTGTTATTTAGCTGAAAGCTGACCTCTGGGAATAGTTTTAGTTCAATGGCCAACAGACATGGGGGTTCCTCTAGTTTCTACCAGTCCAGTAAATCTGGCCTTATTTTTAAGAATTTAAGCTTTATTCTACAATATTCTCCCATTCTATCTGGGACCATCTATTGTGTTCCTGGTCAGAAAGTTCAGTAATGGTAGCCAGGCAACATCTATTTCTTCTGGAATCAGTATAGATGAGGCCATGATTCAGGTAGGCAAGAGAGTAGGACACTTTTAGCCAACCTGTTCTAATTATGATTACAAGTACTGTAAATCAACAGCAGCATACATTGCTTTTGTTTCTTCTCCTTTCTTTCCCTTTAGTTATCCGATTTTGATGATGCTTCATATGAAAAACTTCTTATGAAAAACTTCATATCAAAAGTTTCCTTTTGGAGGAAGACATGACTCTAAGTGAAAAAGGGATTATCTACATAGAATGTTGTCTATAGGGCTGCCATAGTAAGCCTCATTATTTATGTCTTCCTTCTCTTCCCCTGCTCACTTTGCCTCAGCTTTGGCTTTGCCTCTGGAGTGTATCCAGATGAAGTGGCTAGACTTTGCCACATCAAAACATGAGTGTTTATACCATAGAATATGTGGATGGAGACTTACATGTGTGCCTCTTTCTACCTTTTTGCCTCTAATGATCACATTCTCAATCAAAGACACACAGTCCAGCTTTGTGTGTGTTACATGCATGGATTCATATGCATATAACAACACAATCATTCATAAGGATTATTCGTCATAGCAGAAAACATGAAAATAGATTCTGTCATCATTGAGCATTTCCTAGGCTATTTCCACAAATATATATTTCTATATTCCACTACTACATTCCATCTGTCATCTTGTCCTACTGTGGTAGCTTTTGTTTTGCTAAGATCCTGGAAGCCATGCCTCCAGTATTTCAAATACCATCAGTTTTACCAATGTGGATAGGTTTCAGAGGAGCTTCCAGACTGAGAGACTAGGAAGAAAGGCCTGGTGACCTACTATAGAAAATTATCCAATGAAAACCCTGTGGACGACAACAGGATATTGTCCAATGTAGTGCTAGAAGAGGAGTGCTCTAGGTTTGTAGCTGCAACAGTGGACTCAAACATACCAAGGATCATGAAGATAGTATAGTGACATTCTGTTATACATGGGATAACCATGAGTTGGAATTTACTTGATGGTTACTAACAACAATATTATAGGAGCTCTGGTGATGGAGTAGTTAAAGAGCTTGGCTGCCAACTGAAAGAGCAGCAGTTCAAATACACCAGCAATTCCATAGGAGAAAGATGTGGCAGGATACTCTGTAAAGATTTACAACCTTGGAAACCCTACTGGAAACAGTTCTACTCTGTCCTGTAAGGTCTCTATGAGTTGGAATCAACCCAACAGCAATGGATTTCTAACAACATTGTACATTAATGTTACATATCAACAGAGATTTAAAGAAGTATACATATACACACATGAAAACACATATATATTCTTTAAATGATAATTATTTAGCAGAATTCAGAACCTAAAATATTTAAAAGTCATTATAAGTTCACTTTAAGGAACAGTAGATTCCTCATGGCCACAAGGGACCAGGCATTCCATACAAACACCATTTTGTATTTTCTATCTAATTCCAAGACCCTGAATGGTACAAACCTACAAACCATTAAGTGGTAGGCTACTCACTGAAAGACTGAAATCACCCAGAGGCAACTTAGAAGAAAGGCCTGCTTCTGAAAAACCACTACTATAAAAACTCAGCGGAGCACAATTCTATTCTGCAACATGTGGGGTTGCCGTAAGTCAGAATCAACTTGATAGCAGCTGGGTTTTTTGTTCTGGTTCATCTAGTTCCAAAAGCTGCCACTAAATAAAATAAGTAGTTCCTTTCCTTTTTGTGTATAAACAAACTCTGATAACCCGTCAGACTCAACCTGCTCCAGCACTGCTCATCCACAGAAACTAATGTCTTCAACCTTCAGGGTCAACTCTACTCTTATTTAGAGGAAGTTCTTACCAAAGAAGGCTGTATGTCAGGATCTTTTTCCAGGGCCTAGGGTAAGAATTGTTGGTGACGACTCTGAACAAATCCTAGTGTAGGGTGCAAGGCCCCTGACTGTTTCACTGAGCACCAGCATTTCTTTCTCTGACCGTCACTGTATTACAAAGCACAAAGTATGTGCTTCTGCATTGCCTTCCTGATTAGTCCTCTAATTCCTGGAATCCTGGGAGAGCAGATCCAATTTTTCTTGTCTTAGTCCTTGTCAACAGTCTCTGCAAGCAATCAAACCTGCCCTTCACACCCATCGCACTACTGGATAAGGCCTTGTTCCAAACTAGTTGAACCTCTCACAACAAGTAGCACTGCTGTTTTCTGACATTGAGATTCAAACTTCTGCTTGTGAGCTTATCCACCAGGTTATCAGATTGAACTCAGGATAAGAATTCCAACATGGACAGAGCTCTAGGTCATCACACCATATTGATGTCATCATTCAATTATGTCTCACCTCTATTTTAGAATTTAGGTCTAGAATCTGGGTAGCTTTGTTTCCACATATACCTACATAGTAAGCAGTTACAAAATATAGGTTTTTCTTTTCTTTTTTAATGCTGGCAACTAATTTTCTCTTAAAGAAGGAATGTCTTTGTTTATATAAAGCTTCACGAGCAATTTTAGATGTGTAAAGTTTAGAGCGTGAAGTATGGGCAAAGAGAGAAATAGTGCATTCTTCATTAGAAATATTATCTAGTGTCAATATGTTTTGGAGGATTGTTGGGACTTAACTAAAAAGAATGATTCAAGAAATCCTTTCATGGCAAGGAATGGAAAACAGATTTTAAGAACAGAAATGTCTATATTATGTAATGCACATTTCAGGAAAAAAAAAAAAAAAGAGCAGGTGCTGATGTTGCTCATGGTCGACCAAATGCCTCATGGGATTTGTTTTCTTGGTTTGGAGGTTTAAGGTCATGACCTTATGGGACATCTAAGTCAATTGGCCTAATGCTGTTTCCAGTGCATCTATTCTACTTACTAGTTCCTTGTGTAATGGCTGGGGTCTTAAAAGTTTGAAAATGGATATCCAAGCTACAATTGTATCAGAATTAGAAGTGTTACCAAAATGAACATCTGTGCCATTAGAACAAAACTAGATGGTGCCCAGCTACCATTACTGAATGATTTAATCTAAGATTCTTTAGAAGAATTCTGATAAAAAGAAGATGAGGGGATACAATGGAATTTTAAATTCTCAATGAAATCCCGATCTTCTGGAGCCATTGAGGCAGAACAAACACCTGAGACTATTGCTCTGAGATTATCTTTAAGCCTTGAACTTCAAACTAAAACTTTTCTTGAAGGTTTGCTTAGAACTAATAGTTTAACTTAATAAAGTATGTGTACCTTGGGCATTGTTGTTCTCAGGTGCCATTGAGTCGCTTCTGATTCCTAGTGACCTAATGCACAGTAGAACAAAATGTTGCCAGATCCTGCACCATCATCACAATCATTATTCTTAAGCTCATTGTTGCAGTCATTGTGTCAACCTATCCAGTAGTGGATCTTTCTCTTTTTTTGCTGACCTCTACTTTCCAAGCATGATGTCCTTCTCTAGCCATTAGTCCCTGGTGATAACATGTCCAAAGTATATGAGATGAAGTTTTGCCATCTTTGCTTCTAAGGAGCATTCTAGCTATACTTCTTTCAACATAAATTTGTTTGTGTTCTGGTTACCTAGTGCCGCTCTGACAGGAATATACCACAAATGGGATGGCTTTAACAAACAGGAATTCATTCTCTTACAATTTTGGAGGCTTTAAGTCTGAATTCAAAGTGCCAGGTTCTAGGGACTGGGTGAAACCCCTTAACCTTGGGCTTCAGCTCTGCCTCCTGCTCCCAGCCCACTGAAGCTACAGGCTTTTCTTCACTTAGCTGCTGGCTGCTGAGGTTGACAAGGCCAAGTTTGTCAAGTAAAAAGGCACAGTCCCAATATTACCAAACAATACGGCAGGCCACTAATTCAAGTTCAGATGAAGTCCCAAGATCGGTAGGGCATGGCAGCCTATTGATCAATGACGTGGCTACATGAAGCATGCTAAAAGGCTAGAGACCAATCCCAAAGCTTCTCTTTATACACGGTAAACAAACCACATTCCTAAAGGAGCTACTCAGCTGCTCGTGGCAAAGTCCACCATGGAGTTGATTGCCAGTCTCATCATGAGGAATAACTGCCTGCAGCCACCCAGCCACTCAACCAGACCCAGCCAAGTTGACAACAACCTTAACTACTACAGTTCATTTTTCTGGAAGCCCATGGTGTATTTAATATTCTTTGCCAACACCGTAATTCAAATGAATCAATTCTTCTTCATTCTTCTTTATTCATTTTTCAGCTTTTGAATGTATATGAGGCAATTGAAAATACCATGATCAGGTGTACCCTGGGACCCAAAGTGACATCTTTGCCTTTTAACATTTTAAAGACATCTTTTGCAGCAGATTTGTCCAATGCAATATGTCCTTTGATTTCTTGACTGCTGTTTCCATGGGTGTTGATTGCAGATCAGAGTAAAATGAAATCTTTGACAATATCAGTATTTTCTCTAATTATCATAATGTTTCTTGTTGGGCTAGTGAGGATTCCTTTCTTTCTTTCTTTTTTTTATTGACTATAATCCATCAAGTTCTTTCAAAGGTTTTTCTGTATGGGATCAAATTGACAACAGTGTGCTGAAAGGTTAGATGAGAAGCTTAGGGGACAAAGTGTGCTTATTACGTGAAATAATATGGAAAAAGATAGCGAGAATGGTTATATAACTTGAAGAGTATAAAGAATTTCACATGGAGAGTTTGAAATGTGTATTTTTGCTGTGCATATTTTCTTTTCTTTTTTTTTGCTGTGCATATTTTCACCAAAATTAAAAAATAAATAAAATTTTAAAAAGTACAGGGACATCTAATATTTAATTATGCTTCTGTTGCTGCTGGTTGTTGTGGAGTCAGTTCTGACTTATGGCAATTCCATGTGTGCAGAGTAGTACTGCTCTACAGGTAGTCCCTGTTTTACAAACATCTGACTTATAGACAACTTGCACTTGCCCTCTACTGTTATGTAAATTTGCCTTCACTTTGATACTATTGAACCAACCCCTACTCGCAGCAAATTCTTCATTGTCATCTTCACTTGCTGTACATGCAGTTTATTTTATTTGATTATTTTTTAAAATATATTGTTATATTTGTTTTACTCTTAGTGTGGGTTTTGCTTACAAAGTTTTTCAAAATTGGGATATAAAGTCCTATTGACATTATCCCTCTCCTATTTTGGTTGATTTATTCAGGTTCAAATGAGCTCTGGTGTGCCAGCGATTAAGGCATTTGGCTGCTAACCAGAAGGTGAGCAGTTCAAACCCACCAGCTGGTCCTGGGGAGGAAGATGGGGCAATCTACTTCTGTAAAAGTTTACAGCCTTGGAAACCCTATGGGGGTTGCCATGAGTCGTCAACTTGATGACAGTGGATTTGGTTTGATATTCAAGCTCAGGGATTATCAAGAAGAGGGAGGCATATGAGATTTTAAGAGCCAGGCAGGAAGAGCCATAACAATATATGATGAAACATCACAATCACGTTCATTTGCTGCCTATGCACCTTTTAAATCATTGAAAAGGCTTTGAGCCATCTCTTTCACAAAGTAAGGCTAAGTAAGAACCATATGCATCTGTTCTGACTAATTTACAAACAACTTAAAAGCACACTTAGGAATGGATCTTGTTCGTAATCCGGGAACTGCCTGTATAGGATTTTCCAGGTAGTGAATTTTTGGAAGCAGATTGCCAGACCTGTCTTCTAAGGTACCTTTGAGTGTATTTGAACCACCAACCTTTTGGCTAGCAGTCAAATTCCTAACTGTATTGTTATTATAATATACATAACGTAAAAAAAAAATTGGAGAATTCAATAGCTTCCTTGGGAGTGAGTTTAGTCACTTATTTTACAGATTATTAGAAAACTTACAAATATGCAATGGAATCACTTAACTTCTTTTCCAGAATTTCCTTTCTCTATCCATTTTTGGGGATGCTCTGGTGGCATAGTGCCTAAGGCATTTGACTGCTAACCAGAAGGCTGGAGGTTCAAACCCACCAGCCGCTCCTTGGAAGGAAGGTTGGGCAAACTATTTCCATAGAGATACTGCCTTGGAAGCCCAAGGAGAGGTCGCTATGAATCGAATTGACTCAACAGCAGTGAGTGAGTTTAAGTATCCATTTTTGGAGATTTTTAAGGACTGCAGTACTAACCTAAAATGTTTATGAGTCATGATGCTTTTTCCAAATAGGCTTGTCCTGGGAAAGGTACTTTCCATTGTAACTTCACTGCTGAGGAACCAGTAGGAACCCTCAGGGTTCTGTGTAGTATTTTTTGAAAATACTGAACTCAGTTTACTCTGAAGCCTTTTCTGGATTTAAATTTAAATTGTATGGGAGATTAGTCCTACTCCTTTATGACTCACCATTTATCCAAGAGAATTATAGAATTATAATAAACTAGAAAGTTTTAGGAAAAAACATTTGATTCATCAGTTTCAATCCTCGCAATATCAAAACATTTGCATGTCCTATGCTACCACCTCTGTGGTAGTTAAGGTTGTGTGTTAACTTGGTTGGCCTGGTTTTGAGTGGCTGGGCAGCTGGATGTAGTTATTCCCCATGGTGAGACTGGTAATAATTAACTTCATGGTGGAATCTACTGGAGCAGCTGCTTTAGGGATATGGGCTGCTTCCAGTATATAAGAAGCAACTTTGAGGAAAGTCTCCAGCTTTTTGGCATGCTTGGACCCTGCATGTAGCCAAATTGTTGTTCAGCAGCCTTCCATACCCTGCTGATCTTGGGACTTTTTCTGGACTTGAATTAGTGGCCTGCCATGTTGTTTGGTAATATTGGGACAGTATCTTTTTACTTGTCGACCTTGAGTTTGTCTACCTCAGGAGCCAGCAGCTGTCTGTGTGAAGAAAAGCTTCCCACTTCAGTGGACCAGGAGCAGGCGGCAGAGCTGAAACCCAACATTGAGGGGCTTTCACTCAGACTTCTAGCCTCCAAAACTCTAAGAGAATAAACTCCTATTTGTCCAAGCTTTCTCATTTGTGGTATAATCTTGTCAGAACAGCATGAGGTAACCAAAACAACCTTCCAAACATATCATGATTCTACCACTTGTCCTTATGTTCATGAGTACATCTCTAATCTAAGCTTGTAATGCTGCAAAAAAAAAAAAAAAAAAAATGTGTATAGAGCACTTAGGACATGCCAGAGTCCTAAGCACTTTACAAACTCATTCTTTACATGAACCTCATAAAGTAAGCATTATTTTGACTTGCATCTAATAGATGAGGACAGAAAAGCACAGGGAGACTAAGTTACTTGCCTCAGGCTGCAAGCTATTATGTGGAGAAAAAAAACATGATTCCAACAAGCTTCAAAATCTATTTCCATCCCTGTGTCTCAGAATCTCACAACAGTTCCCTATCTGGTCTCCTGTATCTACTCTTGTCTGCCAACATTCCATTCTCCACACTCTGGTCAGAGTGGTTTTCAAAAAAGTAAAAAACATCATACTGTTTCCTGGATTAAAATCAGCCAGTTATTCTTGATTGCACATGGAGTAAAATACATACTCTTTCCAGTGACATAAACAGCCAGTCTCTTCATATCATGATGGAAACTGCAAGGGATCAGGAATTCTGTTAGTCTTGTCTATTACCATATCCCCAGAATGCTAACACTATTTATTGCTTGTTGTTAAGTGCCCTCACACCAGCTCCGACATATAGCAACCCATAGCTGGGCCCGTAGTTCCAGCCACTATGTCAGTCCATCTTGTTGAGGGTATTCCCCTTTCTCACTGACCTTCCAAATCTGTTGCTTAGCAGTATTAAATGAATAAAGGAATCTATCTACAAGAAGACCATTCATCTTAAAGGCAGGTGGAGAGAGAAAACTTCTTTTTTTAAAAAAATTAATTTTTAATTGTTTTTTATTGTGATGTGGGTACAAATTTACAAAGTAGATCCATTTTACACACAACAATTCATGAGCATTTGGTTTCATGGCCCTGATTACAATCCCCAACCATAAAGAGCTCTTCTCCCATCACCTCCCTGTGACTATCTCTTGCCTGTGCACTTCTTATCTACACATTCCTGTCTGTCTAGTTTTCTCTCTATGAAAATGCTGCCATTCTGATGTTTCATGGTTAATTGATCTAGGGGCTGCATCTCAGTAGGGTAGATAGATGCATCTCCCTGAGGTAGGTGTTCTGCTTATAGGTCTGTCTATTAATGGCTGAGAATTAATTCATGCAAGTGAGTCTCTGTTAGGCTAGGTTCTCTAGAGAAACAAAGACAGTAAAACTTATATATACATATAGAGAAAGAGAAATTTATCCTAGGAAAGTGGCTCGCACACTTATAGAAGCTGGCAAGACCCAAGTTCTTGGATCAAACGTCAAGCTGGAAGCTTTTCCCAACTCACACAGCTGCAGGGGCTAACAAGCTCAAGGTTGGCAGGCAGTATACAGGTTGTTGACTCCAACGAATGACGAATCCAAGATCTCCAGGCCGAATGGTGGATTGTTCACTCACAGACAGGTGTAGGCAGCACAACAGGATCCCGATCCACAGAAAAGTCTCTCTTTTCCCAGGATAGCCATGCATACATTGGAAGTAGGCCACACCCCTAGGGAAACTACCTTTCAATGGATTGGCTGCTCAAAACATATACATCTGATCTCATCAAAGGAATAACCTGCATCACAACTGCTTAAACCACACAGAATTGTAATCCAGCTAAGTTGGCCCATAGTTCCAACTATTACAGTCCACCCCTTGTCAACTTACTTGTCAGTTGTACACATCTTCTTAACCGTATATAATCTTTAAATAAGGACAATTATAAAGTCATATTTGTGTCTAACATGATACACTAACACACGTACAACTGAAAGGGATTAACGTTTACGTTTCACAGTTCATAATAGAAGGAAACAACAATATTTGACGTACATATATAATAAAGAAATATAACAATCACAGTCCTCATTTCTGCAACTGGTCATGTGGTCATAGCTGATATTCAGAACTACTTTCTTCCACCACCCATTCTGTATTTCCCTTGCCCTCAGCAAGCACCTCAGCTGGTCATGGTTCTTTGCCTTGTGGGGTGACCCAAACCTTCATTCCTGAAGGGTCTGGGCCATAAGTAGTCATATCAGAATGGGGTTGCTGTAATTTTTCATTGACTTTAATCACAGGTTATGGTATTACTAAGAGATGTCCTAAAGAATCTCCTGTATTCCAGACATATTCTTCTTTACCTCCATTATGTAATGTCAATCCAATTTCCCCTGGGTAGTCAGGATCTATCACACCAGACAGTATAGTAACACACTTCTTTGTCTGTTGATTCAGAAGCATGAGTAAGCCAAAATGGCAGGGTGACATTCTTAATTTCCAGTTCAATGCAATTAATATTGTGTTTCCAGGCGGGAGTATTCCTCCTTTTGGGACTAAGATCTCCAGGCCCACATAGCATAGGGTAGCAGGGACAGCAAGCAAAAATTTTTTGACTGGCCCACTAGGGGTAATAGTGAGTGATACCACTCCCATTTCCTCCCCTTGGTTCCTGGACCCATGAATCCTGGCTATTGGAGAAACAGAACCATATATAGGATGCTGGATTAGAGCATATACAGCCTTCTGGAGAACATTGCCCCAACCCTTCAAGATATTGTCACCTAGCTGGTGCCATAATTGTGTTTTTAGTAGGCCATTCTATCGTTCTATCAAGCCAGTTGCTTTTGGATGATGGGGAACATGGTAAAACCAGTGAATTCCATGAGTATAGGCCCATTGCTGCACTTCATTGGCTATGAAGTGAGTCCCTTGATCTGAAGGAATGCTGTGTGGGATACCATGATGGTGGATAAGGGATTCTGTAACTCCACAGATGGTAGTTTTGGCAGAAGCATTGCATTCAGGGAAGGCAAATCCATATCCAGAATAAGTATCTATTCCAATAAGAAAAAAACAGTGTCTTCTCCATGATGGAAGTGGTCCAAAGTAATCAACCTGCCTCCAGGTTGCTGGCTGATCACCCCGAGAAATGGTTCCATATCAAGGACTCAGTGTTGGTCTACGCTGCTGGCAGATCAGGCACTTAGCAGTGGCTGTAGCCAAATCAGCCTTAGTAAGTGGAAGTCCATGTTGCTGATCCCATGCATAACCTCCATCCCTGCCACCGTGGCCACTTTGTTCATGAGCCCATTGGGCAATGACAGGAGTAGCTAGGCAAAAAGGATGACTGGTTTCCACAGAACGTGTCATCTTATCCACCTGATTGTTAAAAGTCCTCCTCTGCTGAGGTCACCTTTTGGTGGGCATTCACATGAGACACAAATATCTTTATTCCTTTGGTCCATTCAGAGAGATCTATCCACATACCTCTTCCCCATAAATCCTTATAATTAGTTTTCCAATTATGCTCCTTCCAAGTCCCAGACCATCCAGCCAAGCCATTAGCCACAACCCATGAATCCATATACAATCATACATCTGGCCATTTCTTGTTCCATGCAAAGTGAACAGCCAGATGCATGGCTCAAAGTTCTGCCTATTTGGAGGATTTCCCTTTATCACCATCCTTCAGAGAAGTCCCAGAAAGGGGCTGCAGTGCTGCTGTCCATTTTTGAGTGGTGCCTGCATATCACGCAGAACCATCTGTGAACCAGGAACGAGTTTTCTCTTCCTCAGTCAACTGATCATAACAAACTCCCCATGGGGCCATAGGTGCAGACTGGGAGAGGGAAGGTAATGTGATTGGAGTGGAGACCATAGGCATTTGGGCCACTTCCTCATGCAACTTACTTGTGCCTTCAGGTCCT
>NW_006921647.1:7203068-7205228 GCF_000298275.1 Orycteropus afer afer | reverse complement strand
TGATAAGACTGGTAATTATAACCACGGTGCAATCTACCACAAGCAGCTGAGTATCTGCCTTTGGGATGTGGTCTGCTTCCTGTATATGAGGAGAAGCCTTGGGAATGGTCTCTAGCTTATGGCACGCTTGGACCCTGCATATAGCTGTGTCGTTGTTCAGCAGCCTGTCATGCTCTGCCGACCTTGGGACTTACAATGAACTTAAATTAAGGGCCTGCCATGTGGTTTGGTAACATTGGGACTGTGACATTTTATTTGTCAACCTTGGGTTTGTCAACCTCAACAGCCAGCAGCTGTCTGAGTGAAGAAATGCCTCTAGCTCCAGTGGGCCGGGAGCAGGAGGCAGAGCTGGAACCCAAGGTTGAGGGGCTTTCAGCTAGCCCCTAGAACCTGGCACTTTGAACTTTGACTTAAAGCCTTCAAACTGTAAGAGAATAAACTCCTATTTAAGGCCATCCTATTTGTGGTATATTCTTGTCAGAGTGGCACTAAGTAACCAGAACACAAGCCAAAAGCTGTTTCTCAAAAGGAGAGTAGTTATCTCCAGAGGATGGAGGGTTGTGCTCAAAAATCTTAAGGATCTGCATTGCAATTCATCAATAGGGACTTGCCAAAGACTCCAGACAGCATCACTATTTGCTGCAGATACTTCAAGCACAATTGGTTCAGGTGGATCATATGGCCCAAGTGGCAGCAGAACAGGCTGCACAACAGCCTGAACCCATTGCAGAGCCTTCTGTTGTTCTGGGCCCCACTCAAAACTAGCAGCTTTCTGCATCACTTGATAAATAGGCCAAGGCAACACACCCAAATGAGGGATATGTTGCCTCCAAAATCCAAAGAGGCCCACCAGACATTATACCTCCTTTTCAGTTGTGGGGGAAGTCAGATACAATAACTTATCCTTCACTTTAGTAGGAATATCTCAACATGCCCCACACCATTGGACCCCTAGAAATTTCACTGAGGTGAAGGTGCCTGAATTTTTGTTGGGTTAATTTCCCACCCTCTACCATGCAGATGTCTCACCAATAAGTCTAGAGTCTTTGATACTTTTTCCTTACTAGGTCCAATCAGCATAATTTCATCAATATAATGGACGAGTAGGAGCTCTGGTAGCTTAGTGCCTAAGGCACTTGACTGCTAACCAGAAGGCTCTCGGTTCAAACCCACCAGCCACTCCTCAGAAGGAAGGTTGGGCAATCTACTTCCATAGTGATATCGCCTCGGAAACCCAAGGAGGGGTTGCTATGAGTTGGGTCTGACTCGACGGCACATAACAATACAACACAGCAATGGACCAGTGTGATGTCTTGTGGAAGGGAAAGACAATCAAGATCCCTACGGACTAAATTATGACTTAGTACTGGGGATGTGATATACCTCTGAGGAAGCACTGTGAAACTATACTGTTGGCCTTGCCAGCTGAAGGCAAACTTCTTCTGATGATCGTTTGAAATTGATATTGAGAAAAAGACATTGGTTAGATCAATAATTGACTACCAAGTACCAGGAGATGGACTAATTTCCTCAAGCAATGAAACCACATCAGGAAAACAACTTCAATTGGAGCCACCACCTGACTAAATTCACGATAATCCACTATCATTCTCCAAGGTCCATCTGTTTTTTTTTTTTTTTTTTTTTAATGCGTCAATCATAGTCAAGTTTATTAGATCAAAATCAGAAAGACTTTTTTAAAAAAATTAGTGTCTGCAATGCAGTGAGTTTTTTTTACACATGGCCCTTCTGGCTTTGAGATTATAATTCCACCAAAAAGGATTGGCTGGGCCGCAGCCTGGTAATAGGAGCTCATCTTCACTTTTTGTTCTACCAAACTAGCTCCTCTAGAAGAAAACACTATTTGGGCTCTTTTGTATTTTGGGTAATAGATTATTTTTAGCTCCCCAATATAATAAAGAATAAACATTTCAATTAGATATCAGAAATTGTTAAATGACTTCAGCAGTCATTCTTGAATCCATTTCTCTAAGGTTTCTTACCAATATGTCTTCACTATTGATTCTATTATCAGATAGTAAAAGAAACCAATGTTCTAAAATTCATTCTAAGTATTCAACATTAGGTAGTAGACTGGATTTACATTGAATTTTCTGTTCGATTAAATTTTTCAACTTGCACATCTTGCACATTTAATGT
>NW_006921647.1:7199569-7202968 GCF_000298275.1 Orycteropus afer afer | reverse complement strand
ACTAAAATACTTCTAATACTATACCTTAGAATTGACATTTTCTGCAAGTTATCACAATATTCATTATCTGAAGAACACAGAAATATTTTTATTTTTTTGCTTAATGATATAGCACAAAAATGCTAGCAATATATATTCACATATAACTTTTCCTCTCTTATTTACAAGCAAAGATTGGTGAATCCAAAGGAACTGCTGTAATTACTGTATGGTGAGTACTATATTAGCATTTCAATAGTTTATTCCAACCCATTTCTTCTTTTATATTCTAAAACATCTTCATTATGTTGTCTGATGAGATAGACCCACAGGAAGACTGTGGTGCCCAAGATCAATCCAACTTTCAGCCAATCAGGTTTGCTACTTGGCGGCTCCCTAACGTAGAACTTTGACTTCACTGAAACTCTGCAAGGACGGTTACTCACAGCTGCTGGGGAACCGGGCCGGGGGCATCAGGCGGGAGAACAGACGCAGCAACACGGACGGCGCCATCTTGCTGGCCGTGCTCCGCCTTTCCATCTGTTTTTTGAACAGGGCAAATGGCGAGTTAAATGGGGATGTGGATCACCACCACTGCATCCTTTAAGTCCTTCAAGTTCTTGACGGTGGCAGTAATCTCTGCAATCCCTCTAGGGATGCAGTATTGTTTTGGTTCACTATTTTTCTAGGTAGAGGCAGTTCTAATGGCTTCCACTTGGCTTATCCTACCATAGGAGCCCTTACTCCACATGTCAGGGACCCAATGTGGGAATTCTACCAATTGCTCAGTATATCTATTCCAATTATCCATACTGAAGCAGGGTAATCACTACAGGGTGGATTTGGGAACACACTTGACCCACTGTGAGATGCACCTGAGCTAAGACTCCATCAACAACTTGACCTCCATTTGCCCCTACTGAATGGTGAGCCACAGTGATGGTCTGGGTCTCCTGGAATTAGTGTCAGTTCAGAGCCAGCATCCAGTAATCACCAAAAAGTCTGATTATTTCCTTAACCCCAATGAATCGTCACTCTTATAAAAGGCCTCAGATCCCTTTGGGGAAGATTGGGAGAAAGATTAAAATTATAAAATTTTGGCAATGTAGTAGGGTTTTTCCTCAAGGGAACCTGACCTCCCCTTCATTCAAGGCGTTGTAGGTCTGTAAACAGACTCAAATCTGGAAATTGATTGAAGGGCCATGTCTCTGTATTCTGGCGATTCAATCTAGTCTGCTGTTCACATGACCTAGAATTATTCTGTCTATACTGATCAAGTAAATATTTAGAAGATTTTTCATGTATTTAATTCCTAGGAACACCATGCCTAAGTAGCCAATGCCATAATTCCACACAAGTCAGAGTATTCTGATTACTGTTTTGACTCTGCTACCCATTATGGTGACCATGGCCACCTTGTCTTTGTTGATTAACTGCTCCTACTCGGCCCCTATTATCACAGGTCCAAGCAGCCCCATCATAGTTAAATGTCTTAGTTCAATTAGAGCAGTTCCCACTGTCAAATCTGGCTTATATCAAATAGCAATCAGAACAGTCTTCAAGGATGCTGGGGCTCCCTTCACAAATTTGTTCTTCACCACAGTGGTAAAAGGTGTGTCCCCTGGGCTTTCCATTTCTGGCTCTAGGGATCTAATCTGATAAATCCATTCTAACATGCTAATTTCCCTAAACCTCTGGATACCTTCTATATTATACCAAGGCAGGTCTAGTACTTCCACTTGATTAAGGTAGGCCACCGCATAATCCGTGCTTCGGTAAGCCAACAAAATAAATAAATAGATCCTTTCCTAACCTCTCGAGCTGAAACATTGAACGAAGAATCTGTACTTAGTGGGCCTAAATCAATAAACTCAGACCGATCCAATGTTACATTACTTTCACCATTATCCCACACCCTGAGTAGCCATTCCCACACATGTTCTCCAGGTTTCTGTCTGTACATGTCAGCAAAATCAAGTAGGTCTTTTTGGGTGTAGCATACCACCTCCTCAGTCACACTTTGTATTTCACCTTTTGGGGCTTGCTTGGACTTAACTTTAGTTATAGGTCTAGAAGGAACAATGGGTGGTTCAGGCAGTTCCTGAGACCATTCAGCAGTCTTCCATGGCATCTACCCAAGGCAATGGCCCAGCAGGAAGAGTTGGATTAATACCATCTAATGGAGATGGAAGAGATAGTGGTTTTTCAGTAATCCCTTCAGATGGTAGGGATTCAACAGAATTTACAGGCTCCATATCCTCATCTTCCTGACTATCTGCTCCTATGTCCCCATTCCAGTTTTCAGGATCCCATTTTTTCCCAATCGATGCTCTCACTTTTACCTCAGACACCATTCTGGGTTGGCAATTCAATTGGCATTATAATTCAGCCACCCTTACAATAGGACTCTGGGTTTGGTTTTCAACAATATCAGATCTGTTACTAGAAGAAATAAGGCTTTCTTTCAGAGCACAACTGGAAACATTGAGGTCTTTTATGCAGTGCTTGAGCTGTGACTCAGCAGCCCTGAACTCATCTCACTCTTTCACTGCTTTGTCCAGCATAAGTAGGACCAACCAACCAGCTTCCTTATACTCCTCATGCTGACAAAATTGTAGAAAAGTATCAAATATGTGATAACCCAGAGCCTCACTTCTCAAAAATACTTGATCTATTGGTGGTGCTATTTTGCATGTAAATTTTCCCACCTCAAACCACAGATTAGCAGGGCCCTTTTTATTTTACTCTGGAAGCAGAGTCACCAGTGCCTGTGCAATTAATCAAATTGGAGAACCAAACTAGAATCGGTGAGAACCAGTGTAGGGTGCCCATCCTTATGATTTTCTCTCTCCAGAACCATTCTGGGTACCAAAACTGTTAGGCTGGGTTCTCTAGAGAAGCAAAGCCATTAAACCTTATAGATACATGTAGAGAAAGAGAAATTAATTTTATGAAAATGGCTCACACACTTATAGAAGCTGGCAAGACCCAAGTTCTGGATCAAACGTTAAGCAGGAGGCTTTTCCTGACTCACGCAGCTGCAGGGGATGACGAGCTCGAAGTTGACAGGCACAAGGTTGGACTGTTGACTCCAACAAATGATGAATCTAAGATCTCCAGGCCGAATGGTGGATTGTTTGCTCACGGACAGCTGTAGGCAGCATAACAGGATCCTGATCCACAGAAGAGTGTCTCTTTTCCCAGGATGTCCATAAATATATTGGAAGCAGGCCACACCCCTAGGGAAACTCGTTTTCAATGGATTGGCTGCTCAAAACATATACATCTGATCCCATCATGGGAATAACCCACATTTTTTATTGTTATGTGCCATCAAGTCAGACCTGACCCATAGGGACCCTTCTTGGGTTAACCCACATTACAATTGCTTAAACCACACCAGCCCCACTAGCCAGGAAA
>NW_006921647.1:7197787-7199334 GCF_000298275.1 Orycteropus afer afer | reverse complement strand
GTACACAGATTTCAATGCAGCTTACAAACTGAGACAGACTAGGAAGAAGGAAGATGCCATCCACTTCCTAAATAATTGGCCAGGAAAAACTTTATGAATAGTAGTGAAACACTGTCTGATACATTACTATGCAACTTTATGAATAGTCTGGAAACATTATCCAATACACTGAAGGAGAATGAGCTCCTTAGGGCAGAAAGCTTTCAAAATATGACTAGGAAAGAGCTGCATCATCAAAGTAGGACCAAGCTTACTGATATGGATAAAGTAAAGCTTCCAAGACCTCTGTTTGCTGACGTGGCATGATTCAAATTGAGGAGAAACAGCTGCAAACATCCATTAATAACAGGAACATGGAATGTATGAAGGATGAATCTAGGAAAAGTGAAAGTTGTGAAAAATGAAATAGAATGCATAGAAATTGATATCCTAGGCATTAGTGAGCTGAAATGGACTGGTTTTGAACATTTTGAATCAGATAACCATATGATCTACTATGCTAGGAACGAAAATTTGAAGAGGAATGACGTGGCATTCATCATCACAAAGGATGTTTCAAGATTTGTCCTGAAGTACAATGCTATCAGATAGGACAATATCCATATACTTAAAGGAACACCAGTTAATACAAGAATTATTCAAATTTATGCACCAACCACCAAGGCCAAAGATGAGGAAATTGAAGATTTTTATCAACTTCTGCAGTCTGAAATTGACTGAACATGCAATCAAGATGTATTAATTATCTCTGGTGACTGGAATGCAAAAGTTGGAAACAAAGAAGAATCACTGATAGTTGGAAAATTTGTCCTTGGTGACAGAAATAATGCTGGAGATTGCATGATAGAATTTGGCAAGACCAATGCCTTATTCATTGCAAATACCTTTATTCAACAGCACAAACAGTAGCTGTACATGTGGACTTCACTAGATGGAACACACAGGAATCATATTGACTACATCTGTGGCAAGAGGCGATGGAAAAGCTTAGTATCTTCAGCCAAAACAAGGCCAGGAGCTGATTGTGGGACAGACCATCAATTGCTCATATGCAATTTCAACTTGAAGACACTTCAAACAAGTCCACAAGAGCCAAAATATGATCTTGAATGTATCCCTCCTGAATTTAGAGACCATTAAATAATAGATTTGATGCATTGAACACCAATTACAAAACCAGAGGAATTGTGGGATGACATCAAGAACATCATCCATGAAGAAAGCAAGAGGTCATTAAAAAGAGGACTAAAGAAGAAAAGACCAAAATGGCTGCCAGAAGAGACTCTCAAACTTGCTCTTGAAATGAGAGTAGCTAAAGCAAATGGAAGAAATGACAAGATAAAAGAGCTGAACAGAAGAGCAGTTCGAGCAGACAAAGCCAATTACTATAATACAATGTGCAAATACCTGGAGTTAGAAAACCAAAAGGAAGAACATGCTCAGCATTTCTCAAGTTGAAAGAACTGAGGAAAAAATGTAAGCCTTGAGCTGCAATATTGAAAGGTTCTATAGGCAAAATATTGAATGACGCAGGAAGCATTAAAAAA
>NW_006921647.1:7194492-7197317 GCF_000298275.1 Orycteropus afer afer | reverse complement strand
GACTATGTAAAAGCATTTGATTGTGTGGATCATAACAAATTGTGGATAACATTGAGAAGAATGGGAATTCCAGAACACTTAATTGTACTCATGAGGAATCTGTACATAGACCAGGAGGCTGTCATTTGAACATAACAAGGAGACACTGCATTGTTTAAAATCAAGAAGGGAGTGCGTCAGGTTTGTATCCTTTCATCATACTTATTCAATCTATATGCTGAGCAAATAATCTGAGAAGCTAGATTGTATGAAGAAGAACATGGCATCAGGATTGGAGGAAGGCTCATTAACAACCTGTGATATGCTGATGACGCAACTTTGCTTGTTGAAAGTGAGGATGACTTGAAGCACTTACTGATGAAGATTGAAGACTACAGTCTGCAGTATGGATTACATCTCAGTATAAAGAAAACAAAAATTCTCAAAACTGGACCGGTTAGCAGCATCACAATGAATGGAGAAAAGATTGAAGTTGTCAAAAACTTCACATTACTTGGTTCTACAGTAGCTGCCAATAGAAGCAGCAGTCAGGACATCAGACGACGTATAGCACTGGGCAAATTGGCTGCAAAGGACCTCTTTCTAGTGCTGAGGAGCAAATATGTCTCCTTGAGGACTAAGGTGCACCTGACACAAGCCATGATATTTTCAATCGCTTCATATGCATGTGAGAGCCTGACAGTGAATAAGGAAGACCAAAGGAGAATTGATGGTTTTGAGATGTGGTGCTAGAGAAGAATGCTGAAAGTACCATGGACTGCTAAAAGAACTATCAAATCTTTCCTGGAGGAAATGCAGCAGGAATGTTCCTTGGAAGTGAGAATGCCTAGACTTGGTCTCACCTACTTTGGTCGTGTTGTCAGAAGGTACCATTCCCTGGAGAAGGATGTTATGCTTGGTAAGGTTGAGGGTCGATGGAGGAGGGGAAGGCCCTTAATGAGAGGGATTGACACAGTGGCTGAGGCTATGGGTTCAAGTATAGCAGGGATCGCGGAGCTGGCGTGGGACAAGGCAGTGTTTCATTCTGTTGTGGATAGGGTCGCTATGAGTCAGAGACGACAGCACCTAACAACAGCAACAACAAACCACACAGTAGTCCAGCCAAGTTGACACACAGCTCCAACTATCACAGAGTCCATTTTGAGGCCCAAAAGATAACCCAAGGCCATAGGCTGGTTCCACCAGCCTCTGTCTGACCAGTAATTCTGGTCATTTTTGTGGAAGAGAGAAAACTTTTATTATGTGGATAATCCTTTTGCTTTGATTTTTCTGAAAACCTTAAGGTGAGTCCCTATTTACCAATATAAGTCGTTATTTACTTTTGCTCCCAGGTTTCCCAAGCCCTAGGTATTCCTTCCAATCTCAGGAATGCATTTGCAGTAGGCTTAGAAAGCACATCTGCCCTAGTCTCTGTTCACACTTAAACCATTTAATAAATATCTAGGAATCTGGTATGGGACACAACATTAAGCATCCTGGCTTTTTCCTTTTAAACTAACCACCTTACAAATTCAAGCACTGATTTTTGAATTTTTTTGTTTAGGGAAAATAGCTTCTACATTGTTAGTGAATTTTTTCTCTACCATTCACCATACTTGCAGAGTATTCTAAAGAGAAATATTTGGTCCCCTTACTTGACTGATTCAACATAGTGAGTGTCATTTTTTTCTTTTCAATTATTTTTCCTATTTCCTTTGGTGAATCTCCTTATATAATATGAATATTTAAATAAATATGTTTTTTTTGGGGGGGAGGGTTAAAGAGAAGTTTTTATTCTGTGCTCTCAGGCGAGGTTCAGGGGTCCCTGAGAGGGGCCCAAGAAGTCTCCCCTCCTGGACTGGGGGGCGGGAATTTACATAGCTGCATAGCGGACCTGAGTGGGGGCAGAGGGAAAAAGGCAGGAACCAATCAGGTGAAAGCACCTCATTAGCATAGTCATTAAGGGAGGGGGGGAGGACCTGTGCTGGTTCAAAATAAGGCAGGAACCAATCAGGTGGAAGTTGCATCCGGGTTGGCCTGTTTATAGCTTCTTCCTGTTCAATCTTTTACCCGCCTGACTAGAGCTGCGTTCCCACCTGACATTCTGGCCTTTTTGGTGATAAAAGGGTGATGTTATTGTTCTGGCTACTTCCTGCTGGACAGGGTTGGAGTAGGGTTATAGGCCATTGTCAGTGGGGATCAGGTTAGTTGGTAGGCGAGTGTACGGGTGTAGCTGGACATTTCTTTGAGCTGGTTTTGGAGAAATCTAAGGAGGCAAGGGGCGAAAAGAAAAAAAGAGACTTATTAGTACAAGAGGTCCTATGAGGGGTAGTAACCAGGCTGTTAGTGGTGATCAGAGACATTCAAATGATGAGGTTCCTGTTCGGTGTCTATTATGTAATTCTTCACTCAGTTGAGTCAGTGTATTGACGTTTTGTTTCACTGGACCGGATTCGTTGATGTAATAGCAGCATTCTTCTTTAAGAAAGAGGCAGGTTCCACCTTTTTCCGCCATTAATAGGTCCAAGGCTCTTTGATTCTATAAAGTAACTTGGGCCAGAGAGGTTAGCTGCCCTTGGAGAGAAGCTAAAGAATCTGCAGTGGTTTCTAGAGTTATTTCTAATTGGTTTTGGAAATCTTGAGCTGACATTATGCTGTGACCCAATGCCCCTCCTGCTGGTCCGGTTGCAATGAAACAGAGGCCAGGCTGAGGCCTACTAAAACAGGCAAAAAGGCGGCTTGTTTGGTTCTTGGTTTTGGTAATAGAAGAGTTCAGATTCTCCGTATACTGTAAGTTGGGGAACTATTGTTCCTGAAAACAAGGGCTTGGGGTGGTGTTATTTATA
>NW_006921647.1:7181355-7193267 GCF_000298275.1 Orycteropus afer afer | reverse complement strand
TGGGAATAATTGAGGAAGGATAGAGTGTTGAATGATCTGTATCCAGGAAGAAACTGGAACTGTTTGGGGTGTATCTAGGAGTTGTTCCTGTAGGGTCTGTTCTGCCTGGGAGATGCTAGTGGAGACGTGTATGGAAGTGTTGAGGGTCGGAACACATTCCCATTCTAGAACTTGAAGTATACAGTTTGCCCTTGACCCCTGACACCCATCTGGTGTCCCATGGGTCACGAATGTGGAGATACAGGTTATTATCTTTACCAAAAAATGTTCCAGACCCATGTCCCTCGCTCTTAAAGAAATATCCAGACCCGGCACCTTCAAAGTCATCATGTCTCCTTCATGACCAGTAATAGCTTCCACCATAGGTGGAAGGGAGATATTTACAGCCTGCAGAGGATTGATCATATGTAAAACAGGCATAGGGGAACCAATTAGAAGATACTGATTTGGGAGTAATGGGTATTGTAATTTCTGTCTGATAACAAGTTGGATCAAGTGGAATGGTAAAGAAGGCAACTTTAAGATCTAGTACAGAGAAGTAAGTAGTAGACGGTGGGATGTGAGAAAGTAGTGTATACGGGTTAGAAACAACAGGGTGTAGAGGTATTACAGCTTCATTTAATAAGGTGCAAATCTTGCACTAAGCAGTATGACCTGCCAGATTTCCTTACTGGTAGGATGGGAGTATTGTATGATGAATGTATAGGAATTAAAAGACCTTTAGATAAGAGGCGTTAAATAAGAGTTTTCAGTCCTTGCCTGTGTGTCAGGGAGATGGGAAATTGGGGTCTAGAGGGAAAATGTGAGGGGTCTTTTAAATTAATAATAACAGATGAATGGTGGTTAGCAATAGTAGGAGTAGAAATGTCCCACACAATGGGATCCACTAAATCAGGAGGTAAAGGAGGGTTCAGTGTGGAGGGTGGAGTAGAGATTAATGTAGTAGAAGTAGTGCTGAGGGGTCCTGAGACCAGTATAGGGTGACCCCTAACTTAGAAAGAAGGTTTCTTGCTAAAAGTGGGGTGGGGCAGGTAGGTATTACTAGAAAGGAGTGTGTACTAATTCTGTTGTCTATGAGGCATGTGACAGGACCTGTTACCTGGGGTTTGGAGGGGTATCCATCAATTCCCATCACTGAGACCGGGGAGGGGTATTATTGTCCTGGGAAGGAAGGTAAGACAGAATAAGTAGCCCCTGTATTGACCAAGAAGGACGTCAACTTACCCGCTACCTTGAGTGTTACCCCAGGCTCGGTGAGAGTGATTGGGGTCGATGAGTCGGGGCTCCTTCAGTCTTCAGCTGCCAGACCCAGAACAGTCAACGGTGGGTCAGGGGTTGGAGGGACTGGCCTTCCATGTCTTGGCACCGAGGGACAGTCACTCTTCCAATGTCCCTTTTACCACACGCCAGACAAGGTCTAGAAGGTTGTCATGGATGTGGACAATGGCTGGCCTAGTGACCTTCCTTTCCGCATTTAAAGCAGGCTCCAGTTGGTAGGTTGTTTCTGGCTGGTCGAGTAGGTGCCGGCCTCTGGGCTGCCACTAAGGCTTGGGCTTGCAAATTGGCCTTCTGGCGAGTGCGGGATTCCCTATCTGCCTCAGCCCGTTCCTCCCGTGTTAAAAACTTTAAAGACCATATTCACCAGGTCTCGGATGGGAGTCTGGGGGCCCTCTTCTGCCTTTTTCAGTTTCTTTCTAATATGAGGAGCAGATTAGGTGATAAAATGAGTAGTTAAAACAGTAGCTCCTGCCGAGGAAGTTGGGTCTCAGCGAGTATATTGTAAAAGGGCCTCAGCGAGGTGAGTAAGAAAAGTTGCTGGGTTTTCATTAGGGAGTTGAGTAATCTCCCGCAGTTTATCGAAGTTAACAGCTTTATGTGAAATAGCCTGTAGGCCCTCTAGGAGGCACTGGAGCATTTTGTCCCTGCGAGTGTGGCCATTCCAGCCAGACTGGGTGTCTAGTTGGTATTCCCATCAGGGGTCCTGCCCAGGAATGACTTCTGGACCCACTGGCATGGTAGGGTCAGTTAAATGGGTTTGATTAGCATGTTCCCGAGCAGCCTCAAGAACCTGTTCCCTTTCATCAGAATTTAAAGTGGAAGAAAGAATGACATAAATGTCATGCCAAGTTAAGTCATAGGCTTGAGAGAGGTAACGAAATTCCTTAATGTAGGTGGTGGGATTGTGAGAAAGGGAGCCCAGACATTTTTCAATCTGAGATAAATTGGTGAGGGAGAAAGGAATATGGACACGGACAACACCTTCAAAGTCAGCCACTTCACGTAAGGGACAGAGAAGGGGCTGTTGAGAACGGTGTGGCTGCTCACCGGGAAGGGTAAGAAAGGACTCTGGGAAAGTGGTGTCCGGAGATGTTAGTGAAGAGGAAGGTGGGGGTGGCGGAGAGGGTGCAGTGGGGTTAACAGGAGGTGGAGATGAAAGTGCCTGTCCTGAATAAGGGGGTCGTCTATGAAGTGGGGATGAAAGAGATTCAGGTGGGTCAGAAAAAGAGGAAGTTGGGTGCTCTGGTGGATGGGTCTCATAAAAGATTCTTAATCTCGATGGACTGAGGCTAACACCATAATCTTCTTTAAATTCCTTTGGAAAATTTTTGATCATGTATTCTAACACAGTAGATTTACTGGGGGTACCTCCCATAGTGACAGTGGTGCACACGAAACAAAAGACAAGTACCAAGGACCTCTCTGATGCCTGGTCATCTACCCTTTTTATGAAAGTTTCAGTGGGTCTTTGGCTAAGGTGTCTCCATATAAACCCTGGAGCAGAGGGCTAAGCCACACTGTTATGCCAATCCGACCTCACATGGAATGCAACTTCAGACCCATTGAAATTCCACGACTTTTCGTCTTGGAACTTCATATATATCATTTACACTAAAAAGTTACACAGACAGACACCAACCCCAACAAAACCAAATGTGAACTCTCTACTAGAGCTGCTAGAGGGACTCGAATCCTCTACCCTACCTAACCCAGCCAAAGGGGACTTGAACCCCTGAAGAGGCTGAAGGGGACTCTAACCCCAGAGACTCCAGGCTAGGGGAATTGAGAGGGGTTGAGGAATCTTTAGAGGGGGTTTGAGGGGGTTTAAATAGGAGTTTCGTGACTTAGAAGAATTTGGGTGGTAATCCAAGTAAAGCAGAGAAAGAGAGAGCGAGAGAGTGAGAGAGAGACAGGAGCACAGGTAAAAGAAAGCTTGGATGTAGGGAACCTCCTGCCATATGCCTGTGCAGCGGCAGAAATTATTGAGATCAGTGAGGATATTAAAATTGAAAGTTCCTTACTCAGGCCACAGAGAATTTTTATCTAATGGGTATTGGAGCCAAGCAGTAGTGCAATAGAAAATTAGGCGTTTGGAACTAAGTCCTGAGCCAGCCCCAGGCCACCAAGATTGAGTAGGAGACACCTCAGAGGAGTAGTTGGGTCTGGTTTGGAATTCTGGTTACCCATGATCCCTTAAATCCTGAGGGAAAGATTCTGTCAAAGGACCAGCATCCCAGCTGCTTTTGGCAGAATCCCAGAACCGGAGACTGGAAGAAAACAGTGGACGTCTCCGCTGTAGTCTTCAGTCTATAATGGCTATGCCGTGGAAAGACAGGGAATCCAAGTCATCCCCAGGATGCCTCTGTCTTTGGACTGGGGGAATCTCAGACATGGCGCCAGCGATTTCTGGAATGAAAGGGACAGAGACTCTGGAATAAGAACCAGGACTTGGAATCTAGGTGCCCAGGATTGGGAAACTAATTAAAAATAGGAAACTCACAGGTATTGGATGGTGGCAGCTGGAGGTTCCTGGTCCGTGAAAAGGAGGAGGAAAGGGAGGGGGGGGGTGCAGCACTCCTTTCCAGCCGAGATTACTTGCACCCCACTTCCCCTTCCTGGGTTTTGGCACCAGATATAAGGTCGCGGCAAGAAGAAGAGGAAGCACAAAAGTGGGGTTAAAGAGAAGTTTTTATTCTGCGCTCCCGGGCGAAGCTTACAGGTCCCCGAGAGGGATCCAGGCGAGGTTCACGGGTCCCTGAGAGGAGCCCGAAAAATCTTAAATAAATATGTTTTACATGGCCAACAACAACAGAAAGAGATGTACCTGTCATTCTTGTTAGAGTTTCATATCTTCTTTCTCATTTTAGAAAATGTGTGCAAGGGTCTTTTAGTGGGTGAGATAAGATTTTTACTTTGTAATCACTTTGTGTCTTTTCCCTATTTTTTTTTTTTTTCTGACGTAGTATCTCCCACTCTACTCCCAAATTCCTTTGTACTTCCTCCCTCAGGTATAGGTCTCACCCTATGGCAAAGGCTTTAGGAGTTATGATATCATTTGATTACTTTCTTTAAACTTCTATAAACCATCCCAATATCCAATGGCTTATAGAATTCTCAGAAATAAACTCTAAAATCTCCTAAATGTTAAATGTTATAGATGGGAGAAATTTAAGTATTTTATGTTAATTTATTCTCTAAGTAACAAAAACCCAGCTATATCTTGATCAGATAGCTATAATCCCTTGAGTCCCTAACCTCAACTCTGCAGGATGGAATTGTTATAATTGCCTGCTTCTAGAACGTGAGTCTAGTTTAGATGGGTTATGGATGAAGGGATCTTTAGAATTCTTTCAGTTCAAGTAAAAGAAAATCCAGTTCAAACTGGTTGAATCTATAAAGGAAAGTTATTGGCTTACATGGAATATTCAAAGGTAAGGCAGGCATTAGGCATTAAAAAGGCTTAGCTATGTCACTAAGAAACCCATTTCTTTTTGTTTTTGTGCTCTTTCTCCTGTATTGTTGACTTTTTTCTCAAGCTGGCTTTGCTCCTCGTTCCAAAATTAATCCCTGAATCTCCTACAGTCATTAATTATATTATAATGTCCAGTAAAGTTCTCATTAAAACAATATGCCTCAAAAGTCTCATTAAAACAATATGCTGGCTTCTAGCCAAATAATAGGCATGTGGGCTGAACATTTACATCAGGTAGATATACTAGTTGGCATGATCAATCATGGGAGAAAAGAAGGGCAGTGTATGCACAGGGAGACAGCTGGGGGCAGGGTAGGAGTACATGGGAGGGAGGGACACAGGAAAGAGGTAACTACAGGGAGGAATTGGGGAAAGAGCTGTTCCATTATGAAGAATTGCAATGTCATGAAACAAAATGTGTATGAACTGTTGTACGGAAAATGAATTTGCTCTGTAAACTTTCACCCAAATCACAATAAAAGTTAAAACAAAAACAACATGCTTATTTGACTGGTTTCTTATATATTCTACCCTGAATCAAAATTTATGAGCAGAGAGGTGGACTCTGATGATTGGATCAGCTTAGCCCACTTGCTCACACCCTACAGTAGTGAGTAAAGACAGTTTTCACCATCAGGGATGGATGCTGGACTAAAATAGTGGACTAGAGGGAACATGAGTTGTCTTGGAGTGCCATGCAGTTGATGTAGCAGACTCCTGAGCCTAACCCAGCTATAACAGGCTACATGTTGAGAACAGCAACTGCAAACTGGGAGGTGAAGTGATGGTTCGGAGCCAGCAGATCAATAGGTTGCCACAGTCAGTGGAAAACCAAGTAGAAGGAAGGCCTGGGGTGGCATCAGGATGCTATGGTAACTTCCACATAGAGCTTCCAGAGCCAACAAATGGAAAAGTGGAGTAAGAACAAGCTAGGTCTTGGTTGTGTTGGGGCAGGAGCAAACAGGTTGAAGGGCTTTAAACAATAGTCATTTATTGGCTCTTTCTATCTGTCAGACTGGCCTGCACAGCATACTGTGGAAAAGGACAAGGGAACTCTAAAAGGATGCCAGATGTGAAACCCCATGATTACCTTCAGTACTCACTGGGCATGGATAGTTTAGATATCACTTTCCACAGCAATGTCTTTTACACACTAAGTGAACCTTTACAAAGGACTTCCAAATGCAGACCTGAGGGCCCATGGTGTGGCTGCAGTTACATTTGTTTCACCCACTTTGTATTCTAAAAAGAAACTCCAGACCCACTTTTTTAAAAGACTCTACCAATAAAAGGTATTGTTATCTTTTTTTTTTTTTTTTTGCAGAAGAAAATCTGACAACACAGGGCTTGCATTTCCCCAGGATAACCACTGCCAGGACCAGCTTGTTACTACATATTTTTCAAGAGTTTGTTCTCTGTAGTTTGCTATAGGATTTATCATCTTAACAGGGTGTCCAAACATGCATTTAGACCTGCATGGACCCTTGATTCCTTTTGAGTTTGGCCCTTTACTAAAAGCTAAGCTGAATTAATCAAAGTACTTAAAAACTTAAGACTGCAAATTCTTGACACATAGAATAAGAAGCACAACTCTTTCGTACTAAAGCCATTTTCCATTCTGAAATAATTGTAAGCAACTTGAATCATCATGACAGATGGGTACTGAAATGAAAGGCTTCCCAGACTTTGAAAGTGCTTCTTGGGTGGTGGCCACACCTGTGGTTATAGCCCAAGGCATGATGAGGCAGCCAACACACTTGAAATCCCACTCAACTTGTGGAGATTTGGTAACTTGTCTCTTGCTGCTGTGACCTGGACTATTAAAAAAAAAACAGCCAAACAAAAAACTTGTTCTTCAATAATTTCTTCCTAACAGATGTAATCTATATGTAGTATGGAAACTGATAGATGGGAGAGAGGAGAAATTATTTTTCTTTTTCTAATACTTCAATTTTTCCTGATTATAAAAGTATGTATTTATTATAGAAACTTGAAAAGTGTAGACAATACAAATAAGATGCTAAAACTTCCTATAATTTTATTTTCAATCCTCTCTTTATCCCATATTCCCTCTCCAGTTACTGATCAGTTTCACTACTACCTTTAGAGCAAATGACCTAAAAATGCCCCTTCTTTTGCTAAATCCTCTACTTCCATGCCCTCTTGCGCCAATCAAATCATATTCATACCCCATCCCAAACTGCTAGTGTCCAGATCACAAGTGAACATGACCATTCTAAATCCATTGACCAGTCCTCATGACATATTTATTAGTTACTTCATTCTCCCCTCCCATCCCTGGTAACCAACCATCAAAGAATGTTTCTTTGCGTGTGTAAACCTTTCCTTGGGTTTTTCTAATAGTAGACTCATGCAATATTTGTCCTTTTGTGATTCACTTATTTCACTCACATAATGTCCTCCAACTCTGTCCATGTTGTGAGGTTTTTCATGAATTCTTCATTATTCTTTAATGTTGCATAGTATTCCATTGTGTGTATGTACCATAGTTTGTTTATCCATTCATGAACACGTAGGTTGTTTCCATCTCTTTGGTATTGTAAATAATGCTGTAAGGAATATGGGTGTTCATGTATCTGTTCGTATTACAGCTCTCAGCTCTTTAGGATATTACTTGTTACTGAGATTGCTGGTATTTCAATTTCTAACTTTTCAGAGAAGCACCTTATGATTTTCCACAGTGGTTGCACCATTTTACAGTTCTACCAGGAGTGTAGGAGAGTTCCAATCTCACCACACCCTCACCAGTGTTTGTTGTTTTCTGACTTGTTGAACTTGTTATTATTGCTAGGGTCAGATGATAGCTCATTGTTACTCTGAGGGGACCTCTGGTGGCATAGTGCCTAAGGCATTTATTTGACTGCTAACCAGGAGGCTAGCTGTTCAAACTCAACAGCCACTGGTGGGAAGGCAGATTGGGCACTCTACTTCCATAGAGATACCACCTCGGAAACCCAAGGAGGGGTCAGGAGTCGAATGGACTTGATTGCTATGAATGGCTAATGAGGGCAAGCATTTCTTTGTGTATTTGTTGGCTTCCTGCATGTCTTTTTTGGTGAAGTATCTGTTCACATCCTCTGCCAGTTTTTTGAGTGGATTATTTTTCTTTTTGATGATGAGATTTTGAAGCTTTCTATAAATTTTAGGGATAAGTCCCTTGCTGGATATGTCACTATGAGATATTTTTTCCCCAATTGGTATGTTCTCTTTTTGCTCCTTGGGAGAACTCTTCTGATGGGCAAGAATTTAATTTTTAGAAGGTCACAGTCATCTAGTTTATCATTTGCTCTTTGTACCTATTTGCTAATGTTTGGTGGTCTGTGTATGCTTTAAATCAGGGCCCATAAGTTTGTTCCTATTTTTTCTTTGATGATCTTTATACTTTTAGCTTTTACATTTAGGCCTTTGATCCATTTTGAGTTAGTTTTTGTATATGGTGTGAGGTATGGATCCTGTTTAATTTTTCTGTGAATGAATATCCAGTTTTGTCAATAGCATTTGCTAAAGAGACTGTCTTTTCCCCATTCAAAGGAATCAATCTCCTTTTCAAAGATCAGCTGCCCATTGGTGGATAGATCTATTCCTGAGTTCTCAATTCTGTTCCATTGATCTATGTTTCTGTTGTACCAATACCAGGCTATTTTGACTACTATGGTTGTATACTAGATTTTGAGATTGGGGAGTGTGAGTCCTCCCACTTTGTTGTTCTTTTTCAGTAGTGTTTGCTCATCTGAGATCTCTTTCCTTTCCACATAAAATTAGTAATTGTTTTTTCTATCTTGTTAAAAAATGTTGATGAAACCTGTACTGGGATTGCATTATATCTATAGGTTGTTTTGGGTAGTTGTGGTAGTGTGGTAGTTAAGTTTGTCTGTCAACTTGACTGGGCCTGCTTGAGTATCTGGGCAGCTGGATGTGGTATTCCCCATGATGAGACTGGTAATCAACTCCATGGTGGAATTTACTGTGAGCAGCTGAGTAGCTGCCCTAGGGATGTGTTTTGCTTCGTGAATATAAGGAGAAACTTTGGGGAATGGTCTCTAGCTTATGGCACACTTGAACCCTGCATGTAGCTGTGTCGTTGTTCAGCAGCCTTCCATGCTCTGCCAACCTTGGGGCTTTCAATGGACTTGAATTAATAGCCTGCTGTGTGATTTGGTAACATTGGGACTATGTCATTTTATTTGTTGACCTTGGACTTGTCAGCCTCAGCAGCCAGTAGATGCCTGAGTGAAGAGATGCCTCTAGCTTCAGTGGGCCAGGAGCAAAAGGCAGAGCTGAAGCCCAAGGTCAAGGGGCTCCCACACAGCCCCTAGAACCTGACACTTGGAACTTGGACTTCTAGCCTCTTCAACTGTAAGAGAAGAAACTCCTGTTTGATAAGGCCATCCCATTTGTGGTACACACCTGTCTGAGTGCACTAGGTAACCAAAAAAGTAGTATTGACATTTTTGTATTGTTCCATCTTCCTACTCAAAATCAAACAAATTTTCTGAATACTATTTTCTCTCCTTTTTTTTTTTTTTTTGTACTCCAATTACAAGAATATTAGGCTTCTTGAAATTATCCTACAGTTTATTGACAATACATAGATTTAAAATTATTTTTTCCTTTGTATTTAATTTTAGATTGTTTATATTGCTGTTATTGAGATCAATAATTTTTTCTACTACAACATATATTCTACTATTAATCTCATGCAATGTCACGGAACTGTAGTTTTCATCTCTAGAAGTTTGATTTAGTTCTTTTTTAAAAAATGTATTTTATGCCTCTAATTAATTTTTGAACATTTGGAATTCAGTTACAGTTACTCTTTTAATGCTCTTGTTTGCTAATTCTAACATTTTGTATTTTTAATTCATTAATTTTCTCCTCATTATTGGTTATATTTTCTTGCTTGTTTCCATGACTGGTAATTTTTCACTGGATACAGACATTGTAAATTTTACCTATTTGGATTTTAGATTTTTTAGTTTAGGTTTCTTATAAATACTTTGGACCTACCAGGTTTACTGGTTAGATAGAGACTATGGACCTGAGTCACCCTTTGGG
This sequence comes from Orycteropus afer afer, assembly GCF_000298275.1. Taxonomy (NCBI): domain Eukaryota; kingdom Metazoa; phylum Chordata; class Mammalia; order Tubulidentata; family Orycteropodidae; genus Orycteropus; species Orycteropus afer. The sequence goes on along the minus strand of NW_006921647.1, from coordinate 7,183,441 downwards.
CCTGGATTAAACTCATTTCCATGGCTGAACTCTCAGCCAAGCAATAGACAGGCCTACTAGCTGAACAACTATGCCAGGGAGATGCACTTCTTAGAACAACCATCCATGGGAGATCAGAAGGGCAGCATTTTCATAGAGAGGCAGGGATATATAGGAAAGAAAGACACAGGGAAAGAGTATTCACAGGAAACAAGTGAGAGGAGAGCTGTTATGCTGTACAATATATAATCAGTGTCACAAAACAAAATATGCATGAACTGTTGAATGTAAAATGAATCTGCTTGGAAAAATTTCACTGAAATCACAATAAAAAGTAAAAAATAAAATACAGTAAATCTTGAGCTTAGTTCTTGGTTTCTGCTAAATTATTTGGACTTAATTTGCTTCTTTCAGAGTTTGGTTTTAAGATTAGGTGGGACAAGAGTAGTGCTTATTCTAGGCCTAATTATTGTTCATCATCAAGTAAAGAACTTCCTGTGTACTGTATGCAATGCACCATGGATTATAAAGTTTTTTAAATTTTATTAAACCCTCCCCCCAGTGTGTTTGATAAAAGTTACTATTTACTGTTTTATAGGTACTGGGTTCTGTCTCTGGAATCCTTTCAGGTGGTTCTTTCCCTAGCCTCAGATAGTTTTATCACATGTATGTGCTGATCAGTACTCATGTAGCATCCTCTTCAAATCTCTGGAGATTTTTCCTGCACAAGTCTCTCCTCTCCTGTATTCTGTCCTGATAATTCTAGTTACCTTGATATCCCTGGACTCTCATCTCTGATTCCTCAGCTATGGGAGTCCACTGTTTGTTTGTTTGTTTGTTTCTTTTTTTCCCTCAGGTTCCTCTACATGTGCAATAGTCTAGAAACTCTCCCAAGGAAGTAAACTGTGGGCAATCAGAGGGCTCACATTGCTTATTTCATGTTACTCAGGATCACTATTGTGATGTTCTGATGTTCTGTGTCTTGAAAAATGTTGTTTCCCATATTTCATCTGGTGTTTTGGTTGTTTCAGGTGAAAATACATATCAACTGCCTGTTAATCCCTCTTGGTTGGAACCACAAGTTCTTGTTTGTTGTTAACTAACTCACTGTTGTTGAGTCAGATCCAACTCATAGCGACCCCTCCTTAGGTTTCTGTGGTGGTATCACTATGGAAGTAAGTTGCCCAACCTTCCTTCTGAGGAGTGGTTGGTGGGTTTGAACTTGCCAGTCTTTTGGTTAGCAGTCAAATGCCTTAGGCACTTTGCCACCAGAGCTCCCTTGTAGTTAACTAGAAGCTTTTAATGTCTTTATTTCATTAGGGTCAGAAAATGTGACCTATGTGAGTTCTGCTTTATATATATTTATTAAAACTTTCTTCTTTGCCTAGCTGATATACCGTCATTTTAAAGTGAATTTTCTGTGAATGTTTACCCAAAAGGTATATTTTTCATTTGTCGGGCATTATATCTCATATAAAAGACATAGAGCTTGACTGATACTGTTTTATCAAATATAAGTGAGAAGAGCACGTTTACAAATATCAAACAGAACAGAAAATTTTTAGAATTAAGAAGTAAAATTTCTCTTCCCATTGTTTTAATCTAAAACTAAGCCCTCTCCTAAAGTTAAGTATTATTACATTTTTAAAAAAATTGTTATGCATTTACTAGAAAATATGTATCTTTTTGTCCAACTTCATTTTATTTGTTTACATAATTTCTTTGATTAGAATTGCATGTAAGCAGTCCTTCTTTATGAATAAATGTGGATGTATACCTTATTGTTTATTCAATATTCATCATTTGTTAAATTCTTTTGGGAATTACTAATTATCAAATTGATAATTTCTTATTTCCTTCATAATACTGGATAGATCCTGGTCCTAAGCTGTAGTTTAACATTGCAACAATGCAACGCACTGCCCGTCGAGTCGGATCCGACTCATAGCGACCCCTCCTTGGGTTTCAGAGGCGGTATAATTACAGAAGTAGATTGCCCAACCTTCCTTCTAAGGAGTGGCTGGTGGGTTTGAACCACCAGCCTTCTGGTTAACAGTCAAATGCCTTAGGCACTATGCTACCAGAGCTCCCAGTTTAAATAAATATA
>NW_006921647.1:7171159-7180780 GCF_000298275.1 Orycteropus afer afer | reverse complement strand
GCGACCCCTCCTTGGGTTGCCGAGGCGGTATCACTATGGAAGTAGATTGCCCAATCTTCCTTCTGAAGATGATGATATATATATATATATATATAGAGAGAGAGAGAGAGAGAGAGAGAAAGAGAGACAGATAATTTTTTTTTAATTTTAAGAGTTTGTTTTACATTCAACATAGCACGTACATTTAGCTTCATTCCCCATTTACCATGTCCAACCCCTACCTAGTCTCCTCCCCTCCCTACCCTGTAACCCTCCCCCTGTGCCCATCATATTAATGCACTCCTGTCTGTCCTGCATTTCCTCAGTTTGAATGTTGGTCCTCTGGTGTCCTGTGGTCTATTACTCTAAGGGATGTATTACCATAGAGTATGTGGGTGCATCATCCTGGGTTGAGTGGTCTGCATGTATGTCTTGTTAACTATTGGGCTGAGAGCCAGCCCATGGGGGTGAGTTTTATTCCAGGCACAGAATGTATTCCAAGCCCATAGTGTTGGGAGTCTCACCAGATTTCATTTGACCAGTAATTCTGGTCATTTTTGTGTTTTTGGACTTTGTTCCACGTTTTCCCTCCCGCTCTATTCAGCATCTCCAGATTTGATCCTTTCCTGAGTGGTTGGCATTGGTAGCCAGGCACCATCTAGTTCTTCTGGTCTCAAGAGCCATTGTGTCCTAGGGCTGATAGCTTCTAAATGCCCTTTTTTTTCTTTTTCTTTTTTTGCATTCTTCTTCACTTCCAATGCTAGGAGACCATTATCTGCATCTTAGATGGCTGCTTGAAAGCTTTTAAGACCTCAGTCGCTACTCACCAATGTAGGATGTGGAGCAATGCTTTTATGTATTTTGTTGTGCCAATTAAGTCTGGTGTCCCCCAGTACTATGGTCCTGAGACAGTACATCAATTGGCTCTCTCTCCCATAGTATCTGGTTGTCTGTGAGGGATTATTCTATTTCTGTCTTCTATTGTTTCTGTAAGGACTGTGGGTATTTTGTATCACTGGTGTTTGTTCAAGAATAGCCTCAGCTGAATCTATCCTTGGTCTAGAGTATACTTCTGTTCACTGACCCCCATCTGATCATCTCAGGTGTTTATGTGTTTATCTGTATAGCCTAGTGTTTGGTGTTAATGACAATGCAGTATTGTGGACACATTGGTTAGTATTAGCATCTGTCATCTATCGCTTATGTGCACAATTTTGTGTCCTCTCATTTCCTAATGTTATCATGGTGGTCATACATATGATGATATATTTTTTATACATTTTGAAATTATCTTGTGAAAAATCACATTTATATTGCATTGAATTTTTCATTTTTAAATATGAATTTCTTAAATGAGATATTTAAATAATACTACAACTTTTGTAATTCAGTTTTGAGTATCTTTATTTCATTTTTAATAAATTGTGAGCATAAAAATTGTGTCTTCATCTTGTCTTAAGCCAAGGGACTCTGTTTGGAGAATATATGTCATAAGTATTAAAACTAATAACTAATACTTCACTTAAAGAACTTAGATTGTCTTTCACAATCCTTCCAGCTAAGGCTATATTTTGAGTTTGTTTTCCTTCCACTTATATGCATTTGTGCATATAATAGGCATGTGATAGTTTCTATTTGACTTAAACTGCCTGTAGTTAGACATGAATAAATTATTTCCCTATATCTGGACCTTCTTACTGGCATTTATGTATTGCTTTTGTGTAGCAAATACTACACTACACTCAGCTTTTTCAAAAATTTTTCTCTATCAGAATAATAGATTGTAAAAACAAACAAACAAACAAACCCAAACTCACTGCCATAGAATTGGATCCAATTCATAGTGACCCTTCCTCAGGTTTCTGAGGCAGTATCACTACGGAAGTAGATTCCCCAATCTTCCTTCCAAGGAGTGGCTGGTGGACTTGAACCACCAACCTTCTGGTTAGTAGTCAAATGCCTTAGGCACTACACCACCAGAGATTTTAAGCATATCTGGTTTTTAAGACCATTCTGAGTAGCTGTGCCTAAGGCATCTGACTGCTAACCAGAAGGCTGGCAGTTCAAACCCACCAGCCACTCCTCGGAAGGAAAATTGGGTGATCTACTTCTGAAGAGATACCACCTAGGAAACCCAAGGAGGAGTTGCTATGAGTCGGGTGTGACTTGATGGTAGAGAGTTTAGTTTTTTGGTTTTGCAGAATTCTGATGACTATCCACAAGGAATTGCATCTCTTCATTGCCCAAACTGAGTCACTTTCTATCTTAAGTCTAACATAAAAATATTCTTTTTGAGAACAATGTGGAACAAAACTCAAAATCATTTGGGAAAAAATAAGGGGGGGGGGCAGGTTTGCTGGTCTGATAGAACCTGGTGGAACCACTGAGACTATGGCCCCTAGCTGCCTTTCAGGTCTGGAACTGAACCAACACCTGTGGCTTCCAGCCAAGCAAAAAACAGGCATAGGAGTTGAACATTTACCTGTGGTATATACACTCCTTGGAGAGAACAATCATGGGAGAAAGAAGGGCTGTTTATGCACAGGGAGATAGCTCAGGGGGCAGGGGTGCATGGAGGGATGGACACAGGGAAAAGGTGATTGTTGGAAGGAAGTGGGAGGTGAGCTGTTACATTGTGGTGAATTGTGGTCAATGTCATGAGACAAAGTGTATGTGGACTGCTGTATGGAAAGTGAATTTGCTCTGTAAATTTTCACCCAAATCACACATTACACACAAAATCCCTTTCCTACTGACAAAATAAACTTACAAAAACAAAATTAAATGGGAGCTATGTCAAATAAAAAAGTTTTATGTTAAGAAATGCATTGTTGTTGTTGTTGTTATGTGCCATTGAGTCAGACCTGACTCATAGCAACACCTCCTTGGGTTTCCAAGGCAGTATCAGTATGGAAGTAGATTGCCTCATCTTCCTTCTGAGGAGTGGCTAGTGGGTTTGAACCACCAGCATTCTGATTAGCAGTCAAGTGCCTTCGCCACTATGCTACCAGAGCTCGCAAAAAATGCATTAGTAATTCTAAAATTAACCTAAGCCAATATCTATCCATGTATCTTTGGAGAAGTTCATTTTATTTAAATCCATCAAAGATGTCATGTATTTCTGTAGAATTATATATAATTAAATATATTTCCATTGTACAAAAAGAAGACTCATGGTGTCTTAGCTATTTAGTGCTGTTATAGCAGAAATACCACAGATGGATGACTCTAACAAACGAAAATTTATTTTCTCACAGTTTAGGGAATTAGAAGTGTGAATTCAGGTTGCTGACTCTAGGAGAAGGCTTTCTCTTTTCCAGCTCTGGAGGAAGGTCCTTGTCTCTTAGCTTCTGCTCCTTGGGTGATCTTCATGTGGCTTGACATCCCTCTTCCCGCATCTCTGTTTTCTTCCCTTGCTTGTTTAATCTCTTTCATATCTCAAAAGCAATTGATTTAAGACAAGCTCTATACTAATCCCATCTCATTAACAAACAAAGACAACCCATTCCCAAATGAGATTATAACTACAGTCACAGACAGAAGGATTTACAGCACATGTTTTGGGGGAACACAATCAATCCATAACATATGGGATAAACATATGCTTAACAACAACTTGTCAGGCAGTTTTTTAGCACACTAGCTCATTTAATGCTTTTAATAATCTTATATTGTTAGTAGTAATTTTATTTCAAAGATGAGGAGACCAGGGTTTAGAGGATCATTACACAGCTGGAAAACAGAAAGGTCAGAATTTTAACCTACCCTGCTGAGGCAAAGGCAATATGCTTTCCTCTCTCACACACTGCCTCCCCCATAAGTAAATTGTCTTGTTCAGCAATCCATTCACTCTCAAAAATAGCAGGTAGGGATTGAGGCACATTTGGATATGGCCAATGCTTGATCTGGAACAATCTGTGGATTCCATGTTCTCTATCTATTCACTAAGGTCAGCCCTCCCCATCCAGCCTTGTTGGTCCTGCCTGGGAAGTGGCCCAAGGTTAGGAACATTGTTTTTTCCACCACAGTGGTCCGCCATTCTGTTTCTTTGTGCAAAGAGCTAATTTGGCATGGGATTAATTGTTAGTGGGCTAAACTACCCAGAAAACTGTTACTTTCTCTGCCCCTAACTCCACCCTAATCCTGCTGGAGGCAATGCCTTCAATTTACACTTCCCAAGTGTTGGGAGAAAAACAGATTTTGTGATCAAACAAATGTGGAGACAATCAGTTAAATAAAGTTTAACAGGATAGAGATTCTTTAATGAGCTAATAAGGCTTATTAATTTCCATGGAAGAAATTTAGTGTGAAGCCCTCCCCAGATGTACTTGACCACAGTTAGCTGTCGATTTTTAGAGATAGTTTTAAGAGAATGGCATCCCATGTAAAACACTTGAAACATTGTTAGATTAAACCTAAAGAAGTGATAGAAATTTCTCTACTGTCTCATTCTACTTAGGTGAGTTGGGGACATTTTTGGGAATTCTCCTTTATAACTTTTGAGATTATTTCAAACTGGCAAAGTCTGCTCACAAGGCTAACCGTATTTCTGATATACTCCTTAGTATCAAATTGGATAGCACTTTTAGGGGGAACTTTCCAGAGTAGCATCACCTTGGACATGTGAGTGTCTTGCATTGAGCATGGGGGTGGGAAACTATGAATTAGTATGCAGAGGGAGCAGAGAGGCAGAATCCACAACAAGGGTCAACACACAGGTGTGCACTTGTGCAATCACTGATAAAGGCAGGCAAATATTTCTTTTCTCCTGGAAAGGAAATTAATGGAAAAAGTGAGTCCTGAACTAATTTCATAAAAGGGGAGACTTTGGCAGCAGTGTTCTAAGAAGTACTCCAGGCCAGGCAGAGAGCAGGTGAGGCGGGAAATAGTGAGTCACATCCTGGAGACAGTAAACAATTGATTTCTGTTTCCTTATTTCCAGGCACTTTTAATCAAGCTTATTCTCATTTCCTGGAGGGGAAAGCCTGGGGAAAGAAGGCCCATGTATATCTCCTTAGTCTTTCCTTCAACTTGTTTGGTACTACAGATCCACACAGGGGTACGCCTAAAAAGACCCCTTTATACTTTTAAAAATATTGGTGATTGAACAACCACGTTAGAATAAACAAAGAATTTTGAGTTAAAAATGGGATTCTTGGAAGTTAAAAGAATATAAAATAATGCCAGTGAGCAGCACACCAAAGAGTAGTACCAAGTAGGTCTATGAACCAAGCAGTAGGAACAGGAGCTCTGCCTGTCTCACCCTTTCTCATCCCTAATGCCCCATCCTGCCTGCTCACTTGCCCCTGACTCCTTTTCACTGAGCTCCAATTTCAATTCTGAGCACAAAATTGATACCAATTTTCTATAGGAGGGAAAATGACCTTTTAAAAACATAAATTGTATCATAACCTTGCTTAGAACTCTTTGATGGCCTCCTATTGTCTTTAGGATACAATGCAAACTCCTTGCCATAGCCCAGAGGCCCCAGTCCATCTCTGCAGTGTCACTCCTCCCTTCTCTCCTTACAAAACGCTTCACCTGCATTGGCCTTTATATCCCACCTACGAGACTTTGTGTGTATTTGTTCTTGAACACTTACCTTCTCTCTCGCCATCTAGATCAGCTTGGCAAACTGTGGCCTATGGGCCTATTTTTGTAAGACACATCAGCTACATAAGGACTTTATTGTGTTTCTAATGGGTTGTATAAAAAAATATGCAGCAGAGGGAAAATGTGGCCTCTGAAGGCCAAAATACACACTCAATTGCCCTTTACAGAAAAAATGGGCTAACCCTTGATTCAGATACATTCTCACTGTGTTTCTCAGGAGTCCTGGGGTGGTGCAGTGAACATGCTTGGCGGCTTGCTAGAAGTTGGAGGTTCAAGTCCACCCAGAATTTCCTCAGAATAAAGGCCTGGTGATCTACTTCCAAAAAACCTGCCATTGAAAACACGATGGAGCACAGTTCTGCATTGACATGTATGGGTTTGTCATGAGTTAGAATCAATCACCAGCAAAAAAAAAAAAAAAAAAAGTACCTTTACTTATTGATCATCTACTGCTTTTCTGTTCCCTCTCCACACACAGGGGCCATGCTGGCAGAACTTTCCAGTGCTTACCAAGCTTAGTAAGTGCTAAGTATATGTTTCCCAGTTCACCTTCCCAGATACTCTTTGGTGAACAGTCCTCCCGGGTAACAGTTCACTGGGTTGGTTATCATACTTGTGCTTTCCTTTATGTAATTAGTCACATTCATTTATACATCAGGAAACCCAGTCTAGCTGTGGAGATAAAAAGCGTACTCATGTCCTTCCAGCACATGCTTATTCAGCAGAGAAGCTGAACCCACGTTTTTTGGGGTTGTGCATAATGGATAATTCTTGTGAGCCTCATAGACCTACCAATATTCTTAAGGAGAATGGGAAGGCCGGCTTTGCAGTTATATCATTTCACAGGTGGCGGGGGAGACCATTCTCATGTCCGCCGGGCACTGATGATCTCTCTGATTGAATCCTCTGTCACTGAAACCTAATAAAGAGGAACATTTTGGAAATTTTAGAAGCTGGATTACTGTTGATAATTGTCTTTCAATAACCATGGAAGTTCCATGTTAATAATTCTTCATAATACGATTCAAAGATGACATCTGTTTAAGCATACATTATAAAAGTCAAATTTGTTCAACAGAGACTATTACTTTGTTACTTTTCCTGAGCAAATGTGACTGCACATTTGTTTCAATGTTTACAAATGTATGTGAATGAGCAGCAGAAGATAAAATTAAAGCCAAATAGGACACATGTCTTTGAAGAAAAAGAGGGCTTCGTTTACTTTGTTGTCCTGTGAGTAATAATGCAGTCCAGAAAATGTGAAATGTTCAGACCGTACTTCTCATATTCACTGATTGAAAAGGGACAGTTCCATTTTCTGCTGTGCAAAACCGAGTCATTCTTATTAAAAGGTCACAGGAAACTGAGGAGAAATGTCAGGCCCACAGACTGACCTATTCAGAATATAATCAAGCTTGTTTTAAAAAGACAACATCTACATTATGAAGGGTAGAGATCTGATTGTATTCTCTGTGTCTTGGTAATGCAGTTAGTGTGGATAAGACCTTGAGACAATCTTGCCCTTCAGAAAATGAGTGTTTGTGGTGGGTGTGGGTGGGTCGGCTGGGTTGTCATGATATAATGTGGCTAAGAATCTATTCAGCCACTATTTCCTTTTGAATTATTGAACTTAACATTTTTTGCAAGATGGACATTTTTTATTGCACAGATAACTCTACTGCACTTTAATTTTCCCCATTAATTAATTAATTTTGTAAAAGGTGGATAGAAGTGGTCCCAACAACCCAGTGGCAAATTTCCAGCTGGATGGCTGTAGTCCTCTGCTTGTCCAGGGACTAGATGCTGTGCAGAGGTACCATTTCTGCAGTGCATACTGGAATAGTATTCCACGCGATCTGATGAGACCAGCTGTAAAGGCAAGATGGTAATTCGTGTTCATGCCAGTTCATCATTGGCCTCTCTCCAGACTTCTAGTATTTAGGGCTTCATTTTGCTGGCTGCTTCATTCCGTGCATGCTTAGAGTTCCCATTGACTTCATTATGATAAACAGAATGAAGATAAATTTCAATGGTAAACAGAAGTGTTCTTCACTTCAATGGTTATTTGGCATGTAGGAAGATATATATATATATATAGCCCAGCAAAATCAGTCCACATCATGTAAAATAAATAAGCATAATAGTATCAACAGTGCCAAGCTGGTGTCATGTGACTTATGTTTAAGAGTATATGGGGAACACTAGAGATTCCTCTCCCATGGTTACGAAATGACCAACTCATGGTCCATACTGGTTGGAAACCTTAGAGCTAGTTGTATATCCTTACGACTGGGATGGATCTTTCAGCAGATGTGGGCACAAACATATTGTTCAAGAAGCGGGTATTGTCTTTTTGCTTGCAAAGATGGATCACAAATAATACCCAGTGAAGCAAGTAATTTATGAAATTTTTAATATTAATCAATTCTCCATTGTTTCAAATGTGCATGGCCAACAATCTGGTATGTATTTCCTCCATAGCCAGCAATTTAGCAAGTTATCATCATGCAGATGGTTCTGCCAGGTTATGAATTCAGGGTTCTAACAGACAGACTTATTCAGGAATGCATATAGTTAGTTGAGACCATAATTATAGCATTTACTTTTAATGATAGTTTATGATATAGTATTTTATTAAACTAACAAAATAGTATTTCTTAACATTATTAATTTATTATATTTAAAAAGAGGAAACCCAAATTGGAGTATGATATAAAGAAATAAAAGACCCAGATACAATAAAATACCCATTGCACTAATGGTTAAATCTTGTGAATACTGATTAGTTTGGATGTTTTTTCCCATAAGAATCTAATAAACTTAGTGTATTGTATATCTTCTTTTGGCTTAGATGAAGCTTCAATACCCACTAGTTAGAGTATCTTGGTGATAAACATTCAAGATGTTCTTTTTTTTTCATTTTAGCAATTTAAAAAATATAAACAAACATAATTTTTCACTTACGCAAGAGAAACCTGAGAACTCTCTATGTACAATCATTCAAGGAAAGACCTTCTTTGCCTGTAAAGTTTACAGACTTTTTTCTTTTTTTGTCTCCTTGACCTTTTTGTGGAGCCAAGGTGGTACAGTGATTAAAGGGCTCAGCTGCTAAACGGAAGGTTGGATGTTTGAACACACTAACCACTCCACAGGAGAAAGATGTGGCAGTCTACTTCTATAGAGATTTATAGACTTGGAAAACCTATGAGGTGGTTCTACTATGTACTACAGGGTCACTATGTGTGGGAATTGACTCAAGGGCAGTAGATTTGGGTTGACTTTTTGATACCCCCCCTTTTTTTTCCTTATTAGAATTTAGCAGCAACTTTCTATGTCTTCCTTTCTTTTTATAAGTGAGCTTTTTGTCTTCATTATCTTCCTCATTCTGGTAAATTGATTAATCTAAATGTCCTTGGAATTTTTAGTAAGAGCCCAAAATGTTGTGGATGCTTTCTAACTTGACTTCTGGCACAGATTACATTTTTTTTGTGTTTTTTTTTTTTTGGCAGGAGGGAGCACTTTTACTTATTTAGTTTCTGGGAAAAAAAAATCTGAATAGATTTTAACAAAGCATTTTTCTCAAGAAATGCAAAGTGATTTCTCTACAAAATTGTATTGTGTGGCCTAGATTCAAAGGCTCTATTAAAAGCAACACAACTATAAATAAATAGGTGACTCATAAACAGACATTTTCCAGTTTGGATCACATACTTTTTAAGCTATAATTAAGTAGAAGAAGTAAAATATTGCTGAGTAAATAAGAAGAAAGAGCTTAGAAATTTGAGTTAAAAAATAATAATGGTATACTTTTCTCTCAGTGGATGTTACACAAACTTTTGGCCCATTAATTTGACCTATTTTTCAAGAAAAACTTCATTTAAGATGTGTGGTGGTTATGTTTTTTGTGTCAACTTGGCTAGGGCTGGTTGAGTGGCTGGGGAGCTGGATGTAGTATTCCCCATGATGAGACTGGTAATCAACTCCATGGTGGAATCTACTGTGAGCAGCTGAGTAGCTGCCTTTGGGTAT
>NW_006921647.1:7168177-7170849 GCF_000298275.1 Orycteropus afer afer | reverse complement strand
ACTTGGACTTAAAGCCTCCAAACTGTGAGAGAATAAACTTCTGTTTGTTAAGGCCATCCCATTTGTGGTATATTCTTGTCAGAGCAGTACTAGGTAACCAGAACAAGATGTCAACAAGGGAAAGCATTGGAAGACATATGGTCTTTTCCTTATAGCAAAAAACGAAATAAACTGAGAAGAAAAATGGAAAAAGGATGAAAACATTTAGTCACTTCAGATGATTAACATTATCATTTTTTAGTATAGTTATTTCAAAGCACTATCACTTTTATTTTGTAAAGTAAAAAAATAAAAACAAAAACAAAAATTTGCTATGTATATGTGAGCATGATAGAATACTTATTTTTAAATGGCTACCTAGAAAGGTGAGACACAAACAGGTATAAATGTCCACTGCAAATGCAACAAAGAATTTACACAAATTAATTTTTAAATGTCTTTGATAGATTTGCAAAGATCATAAATAGAAAATTTCTTGTATTATTATCGCAGCGTTGTTTATAATCCAAACCAAATTCCCCAAATTCATTGCCATCGAGTCAATTCCAACTCATAAAGACCCCTTGGAATTTCCAAGGCAGTAAATCTTTACAGAAATAGATTGCCCAGTCTTCTTTCCATGGAGTGGCTGGTGGGTTTGAACCACCAACCTTCTGTTTAGTAGTCAAATGCCTTAGGCACTACATTACCAGGGCTCCTTATTGCTTATAATAGTGAAAAAAATGAAAAGGAAAACTAAATGTTCAACATCAAAGAAATGATTGAATAGATGATGGTACTGGATGTAGTATCATGCAACCATTAGTAAAGGATCTCTAGAGAGCTTGGAGTCACAGGGCAAATGATTCTGCTCTGATCTGTTGTTGTGTTAGGTCCATCATGTCAGCTCTGATTCATAGCGACCCTACTGCAACAGAACAAAGCACTGCCTGGTCCTGCCCCATCCTCAAAATCCTGGCTGTGCTTGAACCCATTGTTGTACCCATCGTGTCAATCCTTCTCATTGACAGTCTTCCCATTTTTCACTGATCCTCTACTTTATGAAGCATGATGTCATACTCCAAGGAATGGTCCCTTTTGACAACATGACCAAAGTAAGTAAGCGAAGTCTGGTCATTCTTGCTTCCAAGGAGCATTCAGGCTGCACTTCCTCTGGACAGATTTGTTCTTCTTGAAGTCCATGGTGTTTTCAATATTCTTTGCCAACACTACAATTCAAAGGCATCAACTCTTCTTCCGTCTTCCTTATTCACTGTTCAGCTTTCATATGAATATGACGTGATTGAAAATACCATGGGGTGAGTTAGATGCACCTTAGTCTTCAAAGTGACATCTTTGCTCTTCAACACTTTAAAGAGTTTTTCGTTTTTGGCAGTGGATTTTCCCAGTGCAATAAGATATCTGATTTTCTAACTGTTTGGTTCCATGGGTGTTGACTGTGGATGCAGTTAAAAAGAAATCCCTGACAATTTCAATCATTCTCCATTTATCATCATGTTGCTTATTGGTCCAGTAATGAGGATTTTTATTTTCTTTATGTTGAGATGTAATCTCCTGCTTTGACAGTAAAAGAAAAATCCAGTTGCCATTGAGTCGATACTGATTCATGGTTGACTCCGTGTGTATCAGAGTAGGACTGTTCTCCACAGGGTATTCAATGACATATTTTTCAGAAATAGATCTCCAGATCTTTCATCCAAAGTGCCTCTGGGTATACACTAAGTAGTATGGTATAATCTTAGGAAGATTGGGCAATCTACTTCCATAGTGATATGGCCTCGGAAAACCAAGGAGAGGTCGCTGTGTATCGGATTTAACTCAATGGCAGTGTGTTGCATTTGTTGTATACTACTATTGAGTATACCATTAAATAAATAATTATTATGATTGCTTATAGGTGAGAAAATTGAGGCTCAGTTAGATAAAAAAAAAAAAGCTTAAGACAGTTGACACTCAACTCGAAGGTTCACAGTCTTCCTCATTTTAAGTTCTCACGAAGTAAGAGAGATATGAACCTAGAAAGTAAAGCACAGCAAACAATCTTGTCAGTGAGTAGTTGAGCACTGTTAACTGTTAACTGTGACTCCAGTAACTGTTTACTGGGACTCCAGTAAAAGAAAAGTTGGATGCAAATAAGTAAGTAAATGTTGCATTTGTATAGACAAAGTGTATGTAAACTCAAAAGAAGCAGTATTGAATTTGGAAGGAAGTTTGAGGAAAACGATCTAAATAAATCAACAGCTAAACTAGCTTCTGAAAGCATAATGGGGTCCTGATGAGCATGGAGTGGAGGAAACAGCGGGTGCAAGGAAGAAGTGGTCTGAAGGCATCAGGAGAAAAGGAATGCAAATGTGAAAGTTCATAGTGAATTTTGGGAAATGGGAACAGTTTGACACATACACAGGATCTTCCCAGAGATCTGGCAGAAGATTTTGGAAAGTTACATAGATCCCACCAGTGGAAGGCCTTGGGTGGCATACTAGAGATTTCAGACTTTATTCTTCAGGCAATGAGGAGTCACTGGAGCTTTTGAGGTTGGCCAAGGTAGTAGAAGCAGGAGAACAGTGAGCTAACTGAAATTCATCTATTGGGATTTTCTTTTGTTGGTAATTTTTAATAGATAATTTGTCCCTTGATTTTTCCTCATTTTGAGTTTCACTTAAAAAAAAAAA
>NW_006921647.1:7162223-7163855 GCF_000298275.1 Orycteropus afer afer | reverse complement strand
TGTTTCTCTAGAGAACCCAATCTAACACAAGTGCCTTAGGCACTACTCTACCAGAGCTTCCACTTAGGGACTCCCAAAGTATTTGTAATATAATCATATAATGATAATATTGCCAATGAACTTTTTTTGGGGTGGTCTTGTGCAACTTTTCTGACACTATCCATTTATTCTTACAGTAACTCTGAGAAGTGACTGCTATGCTCCATTTCTACCGTGTAAAATTCAGTATTCAAATAAAGGCCAGTTTCATTCCAAAGCTGTTGTACTTGACACCATATTTACCCAACATAAACTCACTGCCTTCCAGTTGGTTCTGACTCATAGTGACCCCTCCTTGGGTTTCCAAGGCAGAGTCTCTATGGAAGTAGATTGCCCGATCTTCCTTCCAAGGAGTGGCTGGAAGGTTTGAACAACTAGCCTTCTGGTTAGCAGTCAAATGTCTTAGGCACTATGCCACCAGAGCGCCTAATGAGGTGATTTGTTGTTGTTTGTTGTTGTTATGTGCCGTTGAGTCAGACTCGACTCATAAAGACCCCTCTCCTTGGGTTTCTGAGGCAGTATCACTACGGAAGTAGATTGCCCCACCTTCTTTCCGAGGAGTGGCTAGTGGGTTTGAACCACCAGCCTTCTGGTCAGCAGTCAATTGCCTTAGGCATTACACTATCAGAGCTCCCAAATTAAGCCCAATAAATTCTGAATCACCTCAGTTCCTTCTCTGCTGTGATTCTATGCTGAGTTAGTCTTGTAAAAAGGAATCAGAGTGCCTCTGGCTCTGGTTCTAAGAAGGGTGAGTGAGATTGGTGATTAAGGGTAAGAGTGTGTCTTCATAACAAAATGGGAGAAATTGGGTAATTTGAAATTAAACTTTATAAACAAGATTTAAATATTACTTCTATTGAAATATTAGATTATCAAAAGATTATTTCTATTGGAAAATTAATCTTATAAAAATCATGGTGTACTCCCAGCACCTCACAAGTTACCTGGCAGTCAAGAAATACTTAAAGAATGAGTATGTGCTCAGTTGGTAGTTGTGTCATGTCACTAGGCCCTGTGACTTATTTCTAATGGAGTGTGTGGCCCATGGATACCCAGACATTTCAAAGGACTATTGTATTCTAATGAAAGGTGTTCAAGGAGGAAAGGATGATTTCTCAGCACTTGGCTTCTCCACTAAGATCATATGCTCCACCCCTTTCCTCCTCACCATGGAATAAGCAGTAGCAAAGCTAGAATTCAAATGTTCAGTGCTCAACCAATAGAATCTACCTAGAGAACAGAATTTTCATTTATTTATTTTTATTGCGATTTGGGTGAAAATTTACAGGACAAATACACTTTCCACACAGCAGTTCACATATACTTTGTCTCATGACATTGACCACAATTTACCACAATGCAACATCTCCCCTCCTACTTCCTCCCGATAATTACCTCTTCCCTGTGTTCATCCCTCCATGCACCCCTGCCCCCTGAGCTGTCTCCCTGTGCATAAGCAGCCCTTCTTTCTCCCATGCTTGCTCTCTCCAAGGAGAGTATCTACCTCAGGTAAATGTTCAACTCAGATGCTTGTCTATTGTTTGGCTGGAAGCCACAGGCATGAGTTCAATTCCAGACCTGAAGGGCAGCCAG
>NW_006921647.1:7109930-7157167 GCF_000298275.1 Orycteropus afer afer | reverse complement strand
AGAATTTAAATTAAAAAAAAAAAAATTTAACCAAGAACAGGGAAAAGAAAAAAAAAATGTGTAAATTTGGACCTGGGAGGGGAAGAATAGTAAAAAGGACAAAAGTATTAACAATAATAGTAGTTTTAAAACAGACAAATGCAAGCAAACTAAACACCAGAAAAAAGAAAGAGAAAAATAAAATAAATAAAAATGAAAAAAACGGCAGAGGACAGGGAAGGGAACTCAGGCTCTGTCAGAGCACACAGACTGGGATGGAGTTCCTGCAGGCCCAGAAGGTGGGTGGGAGTGGGAGGTGGCCGCACCTCCGTTCACCAAGCAGGTATGGGGTATAAGAGTAACAAGAGGAATGTCCACCTTTTCAGTTGTGCATGTATGGAGTGTCCTTGGGGTTATGGTAAGCAGAACCTGTTCTTAAGCTCCTAGAATCTGGTAGAGTATTGTCTCTTTAAATATCCAAAATGGTCAAGCCACTTGTAAACATTCAAAATGGCGGCACCCTCCGGACAGGCAAAAGTCCACAGCTCAGCCCGTCTTCCTCTTCACTGCTGCTTCCCCTTTTATTCTGCAGCCACCAGAGCAGTCCTCTGTGCAGTCTCTGGCTAGCAGGGCTGATTTTTAGGTTAATTCTTAGGGCCTACCACCACTCAGGAATCTCCAAGCTGTCTGTGCCTTCAGGATCGCTGCCAGACCGCAGGTCCATATGTCTCCTTTTTTGGTATTTTCATGCAAATTCTTCCGCTAGTTGGGGTTTAGTCCACTTCCATATCCTTCCCATCAAGGCTCAGGGGTCCAGGATTATCTTCTGTGTCTGTGTTAATTGGTTTCCCTTTTCTTTGTTGAAGAGGGTCTGTGCAGACTTTCTGCCTATTCCACCATCTTGGAATCCTGAGAACAGAATTTTTAAAACAGTGTTTTACAAGTCCCTTTAAAGAAAAAATTCTGACTCATAGTGACACTGTAGGACAAGATAGAACTGCCTGACAGGGTTTCTATGGCTGTAATCTTTATGGAAACTGACTGCCACATCTTTCTCCTGGGGAGTTTTGGTAGTTTCAAACCACTGACCTTTCGCTTAGCAGCCAAGGGCTTACCCACTGTGCTACTAAGCCTCCTTCCCTTGAAAGAAGGAATCTAAAATAATCTCATACCTGTATTTGTGATACTGATTTCATATACTATGGAAGCTGCCATTTCTTTGCCTTCTGTAGGGAGTACAGTGATGAAATAATAATTTTAAAAAATTAAAGAATTTTTACTCCATGTGCATCGTAATGGTGAAGCAGCATTTTCGTGGAACTCATCATACATGCTTGTGCCTGCAAAAAAGATCTATCTTTATGTTTTCTACATGTTTTTGTTGTTGTTATATGCCGTTGAGTCGGACCCAACTTGTAGTGACCCCTCCTTAGGCTTCCAAGGCAGTATCACTATGGAAGTAGATTGCCCAGCCTTCCTTCCGAGGAGTGGCTGGTGGGTTTGAACCACCAGCCTTCTGGTTAGCAGTCAAGTGCCTTAGGCACTACACCACCAGACCTCCTTATTTTCTACATAGTGTTCCTTTTAATATTTCACACTATTTAGTTACATTGAAAATAAGTACCCAACATTAATGGCAGTCAGTAGAAATTTTGTTTAGAAGAATCTATTAATATGTCACTTTTGGGATCAGAGAATAGAGATATTTTGAGTGGCAACATAGTAATTAAGTGGCTTCAATGTGAGCACAAAGTTATAATAAGATTAAAAAGCATAGCAATTAAAAATATCCATAAAGTCCTTTTTATATACCTGGAAAAATCTGATACATAGGGCATGACTAATCTATTACTAATACATGTATTTATGTCACACAATTTGGACCTCTATTCACTTCTCAGGAGTCGCTGGGTAGTGTAAAAGGTTAAACGGTCAACTACTAGCCTAAAGGTTGGCAGTTCAAAACTATCCAGAGGTGCCTCAGAAGACAAGCATGGGATCTGCTTCCCAAAGGCCACAGCCTTGAACATCTTATGGGGCAGTTCTACTCTGCACACTTACGGTCACCCTGAATTGCAGTCAAGTTGACAGCAACTAACAACAACAACAAATGGCATTCATTTTAGCAATGGATCCCTGGAATCTATATTCTGGGACTAACTCAGAGATGAGTACTTAAAAAATAAGACTTTTGACTCAAGTAACTAATGACTTCTGACCTCAACTCTATATATTCACAATATCATTTAAATTTCCTTTTTTCCTATATTTTACAGTTTCATTTTACTTTTCTTAAATTGTAGCCATTAGAACAGAATGCTGAGTAATATCACACACACACACACACATGTACCAGGATTTATTTTATTCCAATACCTGAAAAAGACACTGTAAGTGGTCCTGATATCAAGAAATGGGCTTCCTCCCAGAGAGTTACCATTTTCTTGTCAGTATAATCTCCATATCAAGAGGCTCAAATGCTTAGATTTGGCTGGTAGTACTATGCCTCAGAATGAGGGTTGCCTCACACTATTTGGTAATTGCAAAGGCATTTGATCAAGTAAACATGTTCATTGAATTTCCTGGGAAATGTTAAGATCTGCTTATCTGGCAGGACACTTGGAGGAAGTATATAATACTTACCAAACACAGTTTTCTGCACACCTACAAGGCTTGACCTTTTTTGAAAGAACCTAGGAGGAATTACAATTGAAGTATGTCATGGGTAATTAACAGAACCTCCAGAGAACTTCATGAATAGTAATGATATCACCAACCTC
This sequence comes from Orycteropus afer afer, assembly GCF_000298275.1. Classification (NCBI taxonomy): domain Eukaryota; kingdom Metazoa; phylum Chordata; class Mammalia; order Tubulidentata; family Orycteropodidae; genus Orycteropus; species Orycteropus afer. Next base: position 7,154,408 of record NW_006921647.1, on the reverse strand, counting down.
TTTCTTGAGTGTTTACAATGTCCTATTAAAAAAGTACAAAAAAAAAAAAAAAAAAAAACCACAGAACACAACAAAAAAAAAAGACCTGTTGCCTTTGATTACCCCATGTGTCACAGAGTAGAACTGCTCCATAAAGTTTTCTTGGCTGCAATCTTATTATTATTATTAATATTTTAATTTTAATTGTGATTTGGGTGAAAGTTACAGAGCAAATTCATTTTCCATACAGGAGTTCATACACATTTTGTTTCATGACACTGATGCAATTTCCCACAGTGTAACGGCTTTCTTCCTACTTCTTCCCTGTACTTACCTCTTCCCTGTGTCTTTCCCTCTCATGCACTCTTGTCTCTCCCCCCATGCCCAGCTGTCTCCCTATGCAAACACTGACCTTCTGTTCTCCTGTGATTGATCATTTCAAGGTGTGTATCTACCTGATGTAGATGTTCAGCCCATGTGCCTGTCTATTGTTTGGCTGGAAGCCTCCAGAATGAGTTCAGTTCCAGACCAGAAGGATAACCAGGGGTCACAGTCTCAGGGGTCTCACCAGGTACCATCAGATGAGAAAACCTGGTCCTTTTTAAAAATTTTTTTTTATGATTTTGAGTTTTCTTCCACATTGTTCTCCCACTCTATCCAGGATCTCCTGCATCAATCTCCCTCCAAGTCGTTGGCAGTGGTGGCCAGGCACCATCTAGTTCTTCTGGTCTCAGGGTCATATAGGCTGAGGATTGCATGGTGTGCCAGAACCTTGGACTAATTGTTTCCATGTGTCTTTGGTTTTCTTCATTCTTCTTTTCTCTAGATAAGGAGAGACCCATCGTTGCATATAGATGGCCACTTGCAAGCTCTTAAGACTCCAGTTGCTACTCACCAAACTAGGATGAAGAACAATGCCTTTGTGTAGTATGTTATGCTAAATGAACTTGATCTCCTTTGACCATGGTCCCAAGCCCACAGGTCCAACTACTTGCTCTCTTGTGGTAGCTGCTGTGGCCAAAACGCCACCACAACCTTACCCCTTGTCGGCTCTACTATATGCCTAAACATTCTTATAGCACATACAAATATGTGATATGTGATCCCTATACACAGTCAGGGAGCTCTTGTAGCATAGTGGCTATAGCATAGTGGCTAAGGCACTTAATTGCTAACCAGAAGGCTGGCGGTTCAAACCCACCAGCCACTCCTCGAAAGGAAGATGGGGCAATCTACTTCCATAGTGATACTGCCTCAGAAACCCAAGGAGGGGTCTCTATGAGTCGGGTCCGACTCGACAGCACATAACAACAGTTATGGGCACACTCCCCACTGCCTAGACATAGCTGATCAGTCAGCCTGTCCACCCATAGATCGATGCTTTCCATCACTGACAATGCAGTACTGTACATGCAAAATGTTTCAACTTTATTGTCTGTACCTCCCATGTACCTCTCTATGTTGGCTGCAATCTTACTGAAACAACTCACTAGGCTTTCCTTGTGCAAAGTCTCTAGGTAAGTTTGAATTGCCAACTTTCTGATTAGCAGTCAGAAGCAAATTACTTGCACCATCCAGGGTCTATATACATATATATATATACACATACATACATATTGTATATTTCCTGCACCAGCCCAAAAATCAGTCACCTTTCTAAGGATCCCTGATTCTGTTGTTGGAGAATAAAACATGAACAATGAGGTGCAAGGTGTACACCTTGTTTCTGGAGTATCATCATTTCTAGGCCCTCTCAGCTGAGATAGAAAGGAAATATATGTGTGTATACTAACCTGTGTATATACACATACCAATAAATATTTCCATATGTGATCTTCCATATCTATATTAAGCTAAACATGAATTCATAACCATGATATCTCTAAAAGTATATTTTATTGTTTTATGTTTGGATTAAATCACTTTCAGTGGCAGGCACTGCTAGTTTTGGTGTCATTTTATATCTCCTATATCAGGACTATCATTCTCCTGGTGATTTTCTCAACTAGGTTACTATGTGTATCCTATTTTTAAAAGCTATTGCTCTGTCATCGATCACTTGATGAGGTCATTGAAGGCCACCAAACTCAATGCCTAGGATGTTGTTGTTGTTGTTGTTATGTGCCCTCAAGTCAGACCCCACTCATAGCGACCCCTCCTTGGGTTTCCGAAGCAGTATCACTATGGAAGTAAATTACCTCATCTTCCTTCGGAGGAGTGGCTGGTGGGTTTGAACCGCCAGCCTTCTGGTTAGCAGTCAAGTGCCTTAGGCACTATGCTACCAGAGCTCCTAATGCCTGGGATGTAGCATATGAAAAATGTAATGAGAATCTTTCCATATTAAGCTAAGTTGTTGTTTTAAATAAAACTGGTTTATACAAAATAATTAATGAAACCAAACTCATTGCCATTGAGCATTTTCTGACTCATAGTGACACCTCCTTGGGTTTCTGAGGTGGTATTTCTATGGAAGTAGATTGCCAACCTTCCTTCTGAGGAATAGCTGGTGGGTTTGAACTGTCAGCCTTCTGGTTAGCAGTTAAATGTCTTAGGCACTACACCACCAGAGCTCCCTAGTATTTAATATATGGCATTAAAGACTCTGAAAACATTTGGACATATGAATAATTTGATTTCTAATAGTGAAATTCCAAGAACAGATATTTCAGAGGAGAGTATCTTGTCCAGTGTTTCTCAAATTATGTTTACTTACATATCTACTTATGTAACAGCCCAACTGATGACACTTTTCTCTATGGACATAACTTTAATTTTCTTGCCCTTAAGTAGGAACTAGAGAGTCATGTTGGAGCTAGAATCTCAGTTTAAACACATGTGTGATTTGGGTATTTTTATTCATGTTAGAATTTAGCTTGACAAACAACCACTTGACATTGCTCAATAAGCATTTCAACAGTCAAGGGACAGGCTGTCAGAATCTTAATTAGAGTAATGTTATGGGGCACTTTCAGAAACAACATGAGTAATTACATAAAACAATTGCCAACACCCACAAGTACTAACAATGCCTAGGATGTACCATATGAAAAATGTAATGACACTCTTTCCATATTAAGCTAAGTAATTGTTTTAAATAAAACTGGTTTGTAAAAAATAATTAATGGAAGATTTCCTCTTGACTCTATATTGTTGAATGACATACCAAATAAAAGATTCTTCTTATTACACATATTACAGGATACTCACTGCTCCAAAAAATATGAATGAATGAATAGTATGAAAAATAAGTTACTCCCATAGGTCATCTTTCAGCCAAATAATAAATTATTTGGTTGAAATAGATTTTTCAGCCAAATAAGAGATTAGCCTATAAAATAAACAATAACACCTGTGAGTAGTGTACTCCTTTAAATAATCAGCATTTACCCAAAAGAAAAGATGAAGAGGCAAACAGGAGCAGGAAAACTGAGTGGATGGGGCAGGTGGGGTAGAAATGGTGAGCATGCTTACACAGTGTGGGAATTATAACCAAAGTCATGGAACAATTTTTGTATGAACTGTTAAATGAGAATTTAATTTGCTGTGTACAACTTCACCTAAAACATAATAAATTAGTTAGAATAAAAAAGAAAAATAAGTTAAAGAAGTGGAGAAATAACATATGGAACACTTAAGAAAACTAATGTAGAAAAGCTGAATATTTTCAAAGATGGATTATATCCCTACACACAAAAGTATTTTAAAAAAGTGACCTGGAGAATTGACTTGTGTCAGGACCAAAGCTAAGTAAACTGCTACCAAAGTCGGTGACAGATAAAAAACCAAAAATAATTATTATAAAGTTTATGACTTGTAAAAAAGTAAAACTTGGAAAAAATTTTGTAAAAAATATACATGTGTTGGCCAGTACTTGTTTCAAAATGATGCTAATGCCATCACACATCTGGACCTTAAGTGGAAAGCCGCATCACAGCTACAACTTTCTTAGTCAAAGAGAGAAACTTCAAAAGATTCGTAATAGCCAACTTTCCATTCTACTCACATAAAATATCTTTATACAAGTTGTTTTCTAACATGTTTACTCTTTTCCTATAATATTTTATTTCCATCAGACAAATAACTATTCCTGGCATATGTTGGCTATTTTGAAGTACTCTAGACAACCCTAGCCTTAAATTAAAGTCAAACCAAACCAAACCAAACCAAACTCACTGCTGTTGAGTTGTTTCTGACTCATAGTGACCCCTCCTTGGGTTTCCGAGGTGGTATCTCTATGGAAGTAGATTGCCTCATCTTCCTTCTGAGAAGTGCCTGGTGGGTTTGAACAATCAGCCTTCAGGTTAGTAGTCAAATGCCTTAGGCACTATGCTACCAGAGTTACCAGAGAGTTGTATTGTGCCACACACATACACATACACACAAAGTCTGTATACATTGAACATTGAGCATCGACTAAAAACTATGGGAAGACTTAGCAAAGAAAATCAATATTCTTTTCGAAGAAAGGTTGTAGAAATAGCAGTAGAAGGCTTTTCTTTTTTCTTTTTTTTTTTAAGGAAATTGCATTTTGTTTTGCCTCTTGGTGGTTAAATTATGAAAGAATTGACCCTTCAAATATTTTAAATTTTTTGACCTTATCTTATTTGAAATCATCCTTGTCCTTCAGCTGTCTTGTTCTAGTTATCTTGTTCCTATAGAAGAAGTACCAATGTGAAGGGCCCATAGTAGAAATCTTGATTGGATGAAACTTATTGATAGATCTCCTTTGGAAGTGGTGTGAGCAATGCCAAGATGCAATACTAAAAGCAAAAGAAACAGCAGTAAATACATACAATGATGTAAATATATAAATACATACAATAATGATGATAATAGAAGCCACACATCTATTGAAAATTTACCATATTCTAGGCACTCTGTTATGCACTTGACAAGCATCGTTATGATGTTTAACTTTCAGTGTAACTCTGTGAGGTTAACTAATTTCTTCATTCACTCACTTATTCATCTATTCAATACTTATCAAGTGCTTACTGCCAGGCATTTGTGAAACAAACATGACTAAAACACAACCCTTACTTTAGCAATTTAGAATAGAATGGTACATTAGTAGGGTGATGGAAGGCTGTACAAGGCAGTGTGGGACAAAAAAAAGGATGATATTCTTAGAAAATTCTGGATATTGAGTAGAGAAAACAGTTTGACAGTTGGAGCAGGAAAGAACAAGTACTCCACTGAAAAAGAATAATGTGCAAAATCAATGACACAGGAAAGAATATGCTATGTTGCAGGAAAAAAAGATAGAGGATAAGATACATGATTAGGAAGGAAAAGTACATGACATGGTCAGGGCAGATACTGCAGAATTCATATGATGGCTAAAAAATTTGGAATTTTTTATGAGTAATAATCAATTAACATTGACTTTTTCTTGACAAGTGACAAGTTTATTGGCATGGCTATAGAAAAGCAAAAATAGCACAATATAAGTAAACAGTAACCAAACCATTATATATACACAAATATGTTGTTTTTGTTAGGTGCTATCCAGTCAATGCAACTCATTGGCAACAATCTGCTTAATGGCAGTGGTTTTCTAACACAAAAATTCAAAGGCATTGATTCTTCTTCAGTCTTCTGTATTAATTGTGCTGCTTTTGAATATATACAAGGAGACTGGCTTGGGTCAGGTGCACCTTAGTTCTTCAAAAATGACATCTTTACTTTTTAACACTTCAAATAGGTCTTTTGCAGCAGATTTGCTTTATTTTTATTTCTTGACTTGTTTACATGGGTGTTGATTGTGAAGCCAAGTAAAATGAAATCCTTGGCAATTTTAATCTATTCTCTGTTTGTCATGATGTTGCTTAATGGCCCAGTTGTGAGGATTCTTATTTTCTTTATATAAGGTATAATTCGTACTAAAGGCTATATCTTCATCAGTAAATGCTTCAAGTCATCTTCACTTTCAGTAAGCAAGGTTGTGTCATCTATATATTGTTAGTTATTAATGAGTCTTTCTCCAATCCTGTTGCCATGTTCCTCATATACTTGAGTTTCTTGGATTATTTGCTCAGCATACAGATTGAATAAGTATGATGAAAAGATACAAAACTGACACACACTTTTCCTGAGTTTAAATCATCTGTTCAAACAACCAACTGCTTCTTGGTCTATATATAGGTTCTGCACAAGCACAATTAAATGTTCAGGAATTCCTGTTCTTTGCAATGTTATCCATAATTTCTTATGATCCATACAATCGAATATCTTTGCATGGACTATAAGACATAGATAAACAACATTCTGGTTTTTGTCTGCTTTCACTTAAGATGCATCTGACATTAGGACATATCCCTTGTTCCACCTCTTCTGATTCCAGCTTGAATTTCTGGCAGTTCCCAGTTGATATATTGCTGTAACAGATTTTGAATCTTTTCAGCAAAATTTTACTTGTGGGTGTTAGTAATGATACTGTTCAGTAATTTACACATTCCATTGGATAACTTTTCTTTAAATGGGCACAAATACGGGTCTCTTGTAGTTGGTTGTTCAGGTAGCTGTCTTCCTAATTCTTGGCATAGACGAGTGAGCATTTCCAGCATTGCATCTGTTTCTTGAAACATCTCAATTGGTATTCCATCAATTCCTGGAGACTTTTTTTTTTTTTTTTTGCCAGTACTTGCACTACACCTTGGACTTCTTCCTTCACTACCATCTGTTCTTGATCGTGTGCTACCTCTTGAAATGCTTGAACATTTCATTCTTTTTCATACAGTGACTCTGTATTTTCTTTCTATCTTCTTTTGATGCTTCCTGTGTTGTTCAATATTTTGCCCATAGAATCCTTGAATACTTCATCCTGAGGACTGATTTTTTTTCAGTTCTTGAAGCTTTATAAATCCCAAGCATGTTCTTCCACTTTGGTTTTCTAACTCCAGGTATTTGCATATTGTATTATAATACTTTGTTTTCTTGAGCAACCCTTTGAAACCTTCTATTCAGCTCTTTTACTTCATCACTCCTTCCAATCATTGTAGGTACTCTGCATTTAAAAGCAAGTTTCAGAATCTCCTGATATCTATTTTGGTTGTTTCCTTTTTTCCTGTCTTTTAGTGACCTTTTTGTTTGCTTCATGCTTGATGCCATACCACAACTTATGTGGTCTTTGCTCATTAGTGTTCAGTTTGTGGGATATACTCAATGTTGTAATTTTGTTCTCATAGACTTGTTCTAATTTTCTTCAGCTTCACCTTGAACATGTATATGACCATTTGTTGATCTGTTCCAAAGTCAGCCTCTGGTCTTGTTTTGATGGATGAAACTGAGCTTCTCTGTTGTCTCTTTCCCAGATGTAGTCAGTTTGATCCCTGTGTATGCAGTCTGGCAAGGTCCACATGCACAGTTGCTGTTTATGTTGTTGAAAAGTGGTATTTCTAATGAATTGGTCATTGAATTCTATCATGTGATCTCTGGCTTTATTTCTATCACTAAGGCCATATTTTCCAGCTACCAATCCTTTTTTCCAACTTTTTCATTCCAATCACCAGAAATTATCAATGGATCTTCATTGCAAGTTTGATCAATTTCAGACTGCAAAAGTAGATAAAAATCTTCAATTTCTTCATCTTTGTCTTTAGTGGTTGGCTTGTAAATTTGAATACTAATCATACTAACTAGTTTTCCTTATTGTTGTTGTTGTTGTTGTTATATGCCGTCGAGTGGGACCCGACTCATAGTGACCCCTCCTTGGGTTTTCGAGGCAGTATCACTACGGAAGTAGATTGCCCCATCTTCCTTCCAAGGAGTGGCTGGTGGGTTTGAACCACCCGCCTTCTGGTTAGCAGTCAAGTGCCTTAGCCACTATGCTACCAGTCTTCCTTGTAGGCATATGGATATTATCCTATCACTGACAGTGTTGTACTTCAGGATACATCTTGAAATCATCTTTTTTTACAATGAATGTTATGCCATTCCTCTTCAATTTGTCATTCCTGACATAGAATAACATATGAGCTTCTGATTCAAAATGGGCAATATCATCTATTATATAAATATGTGTATTTAACAAATATAAAAATACATATATATGTTTAAAATGTATATATTTATATCAATTAATATTCTATCAGAAATTTAATTTTAGTTACTGTCTAGTAATCCACCAGAGAATTGGCTATAAGGAGTAAGGGAGTGGAGGATTCTGGTATACCAGAAGTATAGTGGTAGGTAGTAGGACTGTATAACACTGAACATAATAGAGAAATATTTAATTGTATACTGTCTGCTTTAAGATGCTTGTGTTCAATTATGTGTCTAAATTATCCCTCTGGGGAACAGAAATATTCTCTTGAATTTGATATTTGTTGTAGTTCTTTATCTACTTGCCCCTTATTTTTCCACTTCATTCTCATTTTTATCAGATTCCCATTAGTTAAAAGGCTAGGTCCAAGTTTCACATGCTTTGAGTAGTGTCGGCTGCCAATGTGCATTTCATATCACATCTTAGAAAGACATCCCTGGCAAGATGAGAGGGCTGCAGTCCTTCCTTTCAGAAATTATTTTGTTCCATTTTGAGAAGAAGTGGCATTTAAATGATAATAACAAAACAAAACAAAACAAACTCAATCTTCTGAGAGGTAAAAATTAAAAATGTAACCCCTTGAATCAGGGTAATTGTATGCTACTGGGAGAGATTAGTTTGGTAGAATTCATATTTGCTGAAAGTTGTCAGAGAAAGACTACCTCTCCTGAATATATCTATAGGCAGTTATGGGGCACTTGATCACTCCTTTAAAATACAAAATAAAACTTTAATACATATTTTAAAATAAATATATAGTTACTTTAGGCAATTTAGAAAATTCAGAGAAGGAAAAAAAGAACATAAATATTCCATAATTACAAGATATTTTTTTTTCTAATTGAAAAGTAATATGGGGGATTCTCTTTTTTTTCTTTTTTTATTGTGGTGAAAATATCTTAACAATTTATACATATACATTTCAGTGTCTTTGATTAAATTCTTTAAGATATACAACATTCTCACTATCTTTTTCCAAATTATTCCACCAATAATAATCTTTGGTTTCTAAATCTCTACTTATTTCATACAAGTGAGAAAATTGAAAAGTAATATTGTACTAATACAATCTGATGTAACTTTTTAGTAGTGTGTCCTGGAAGGTGACTTAGCTTCAACTTGAATTTCTATTACATAAACTCCATATTTAAATGGACATGCTATAACAGGCTTTGTGTTTTGTTGCTTATGGCTCTGGAAATTTTGTTTGGAATCTTAGGATTGGTTGCTATTTACAAAAGCATATTCAATTCTATATCTGGGCATATAAATCCAATCAAAATGTGAAGAGATTTTTTAACTGTTGCCTGGAGAAAAGAGCTTAGAGGTTTCTGTGGGAGGAAAGGACATAATTTTCAACACTCTATTTTGACAATTCAATATGTTTAGAGAAATGTAATTCAAGGAAATACTTTCAGAGAAATCAACCTATAGTTTGAGTGTGTTATTTCTACTGCAGAAAATACTACTTCTTCAACAGAGTCTAATAACTCAGTAATATATAATACTCACATTCTAGGAATCTGATTTTCTGTAATTCTGTCTTGATTCAAGCATGAATTATGTTCAAAGAAACAGACATAAAATCAACATTGTAGTTATTAGAAAATGAATTAGTCACAATTATTGAGGAGCTGAAATTTGTCAGATTAGTGGTTATATGGACATTCTAAATCCTGGGATATTTATAAATTAACTTAACTCATTGCAAATTTATTGCTATTATTTCTAAACCTAATGGGACTGGAACCTGAGTAGAAATTTGAAGAAAGAAAAGACATAATACTTTTCAAAAAAGGAAGAAATTGAAGGGCTGTTAGTCTAAGTTAAAAAACAAACACACACAAAAATATATAACTACCTAGAGATCATGGGATACTAAATATTAGCTGACACTTTCACCCAACATAATTTTTTTCTTATCTAGTGATTTGCTTGATGATTAAAGGCAAGCAATAGCTACCACATGTTTTCCTTTCACTAATGGACATAGAAATGCACATTGCTTACCTTTATGTACAAAACTGAGGTGTGTAAATATCAGAAAATAGGATATTTGACCATCGGGTAAGGAAGGAAGGAGGAAACTCAGAAGGAAATCCAACCAAAAGAAACTTCATTCTAGTATTATCCTAAAGGGAGGTTCAACCCAAATTGAAAACACTTGGGTTTTAATAAAAGGATGGACTTTATGGTTTCACTTTTGCTTGGATGGTTGGAGGGGTAAGAAGATACTATCTGTGTTCGTTCCATATGTTACTCATTAGGCTGCAATAAAAATTCCAAACACAATTATTTTTTGAGTCAAGATTTCAACTATGTGTAAGTTGTAGCATCGAAGTGCTGTCAAATTGGTTCCAACTCATAGCAACCCTATGTACAACAGAATGAAATACTGCTCTGTCCTACACCATCCTCACAATCATTGCTATATTTCAGTCCATTTTTGCTAGGTCCATAGAGGATGCAATAATACATCTCAGAAATCCCAAGAGAAAACCATTTCTCTATAAAGTTTTGACTTGTTCACATATATTTGGCATAGGAATTCTATGATTCCATGACCAATTGTCTCTGGCCATGTTTCTCATGATGTTTCTATATAAGCATGTATGAAGTGATAAGGTCATAAGGAATATATTCAATTTCAGAGCCTTTAACCTCACATTTGTCACATAAAATAACCTGTGATAAATCCTCATCTATAGATTACGTAAATGTGGTAAATTAAAGCATTAAAACCACAGATAGTTTACTAAATAGAGAGTCAAAACTAGGATCAAGTTTATATTATGGATGAATGTTTCACAAAGTATTATTATTATCATTATCTATGGGAGCTCTGGTAGCATAGTACCTAAGGCACTTGACTGCTAACCAGAAGGCTAGTGGTTCAAACCCCCCAGCCACTCCTCGGAAGGAATGTTGGGCAATCCTACTTCCGTAGTGATACTGCCTTGGAAACCCAAGGAGAGGTCGCTATGAGTCGGGGCCGACTCGACGGCATATAACAACAACAACAACAACATGGCTGTGGTTTAAGGATTTTTTTGGGGGGTAGGCAAACTTCTTTGTCATATGCCATAGTATGTAGATTTACATGATAAATGATAAAAATTGTTATGTGCCCTCGAGTCAGCCCTGACTCATAGCGACCCCTCCTTGGGTTTCCGAGGCAGTATCACTACGGAAGTAGGATTGCCCAACCTTCCTTCCGAGGAGTGGCTGGTGGGTTTGAACCGCCAGCCTTCTGGTGAGCAGGCAAGTGTCTTAGCCACTATGCTACCAGAGCTCCCATAGGAGCACATAATCCACAAATGTAAATAATTTGATAAAAGTCAGGCTGTTTTTTTGTTTTTTGATAAAATATTATGCTCTCAAGATACTTATTTCTTCATGTTCTGTCTAGAATCAAGGTGATGGTGTGCACATGTTTGTGATTTGCATGAAATGACTCATCCAGGGCTACAAGGAGGTTCTCTGAAGGCCATTTCTTTTTTCTCTGTTGAATACTTTTTACTTACTGTAGATATTTGCTGCAGAAAATATTTCTTCTTAAACAAAGGCTGATGACTTAGTAATATATAATATTAACATTCTAGGAATCTGATTTTCTATAATTCTGTCTTGATCCAAGCATGAATTATGTTAAAAGAAAACGCTAATTGTAAACAGACATGAAGTCAAGATTATAGTTATTAGAATATGAATTAGTCACAATTTTTGAGAAACTGAAAGTTGCTTTTTAAAATGTGATTTTGGTATTTAAAACCATCTATTCACTAATGCTCTTTCAACCTTCTCACTCAGATCTCACCATAAGTTGTTAACACTCCAGTAGTAAAATTCCATTTTCTCTCAGAAAATTACTCTGGCCCTACAGATGGAATCATTTATCCAATACTTGGTCAACATATAACTTGAAATAATTCCTTTTAGGTATTTTGGAAGCATCTCTTGATTAGTCAATTGCATATATATACCAAATATATTTTGAATGCATTGAACACATGTAAGGAATGAATCATATTCTTAAAACTTAATTTTTGTGTTTTAAAGATATTTAACAGTAACAGCTGAATAGAACCTAGACAGAAGACTCTCTCAACAATCAGACTGATAAAATTTATTGAATATCAACTTTGTGCTAGAAGTAAAACCAATTAATTTTCATAATAATCCCATGAGGTAGAAATTATCATCCCTTTTTTGCATCTGAGGAAATGAGTTTCAGAGAAGTTACATAAATCCAAGAGGCAGAATGCCCTCCAAACAGTGCCAGGGTTAAAATTGCCATATAGATTTGTGCAGTTGGTGTTTTCTTGAGTTGTGTAGGGTCCTACCTTTACAAATGCACATGGAAGCCCTGCCAGGATGCAATGTCAACCCCTCTTTCTATTCTGTGGCACGTGGTAGAATATGGAACTGGTTCCCTTTCACAAAAGAGGTAGAAGTAAATTCTGACTTTTTATTGATAGGGTGAGGGTGTGGCAGGAGGACAGAGGCTTATTCTGGGGCCTTTCGCTTTAGGTCTTCCTGATGGTCCGTGACTTCCTCCTGCTTTTGTGAATAATAATAATAATAATAATAATAAAAACCAAATTCACTGTCATTGAATTGATTCCACTTCATAATAACCCCCAATGGGTTTCCAACACTACAAATCATTACAGAAGTAGATTGCCCCATCTTCCCTACGTGGAATGGCTGGTGGGTTATGTACCACTGACCTTTCTATTCAGCAGGTGCCTTACCCACTATGCCACCAGAGCCCTGCCTCTGTGAGCGGGCCCTCTTATTTCTCTCTGTAGGCTTACTGTCTCTCCCCTGGAAACTCTTCCTCTTGTATCTCACTTTGATGACTACAGTAAAGGTTAGAATGGCCCATTCAAGTCTAGAGTTTGTCACTGTGGCCTGGAACAAGTGACTTATCTTCTCTGAGCCATAATTTCCTTATTAGTAAAATGAGCATAATAAGAATACAGCATATTTTTGGAAAAATGTTATATAAGACAATACTTGTAAAAATATTAGTGCATTACTTGGAATGTATTAAGAGCTCAATAAATGTTTCTTCTTCTAGTTCTCCTGTTTCTTCCCTCATTTTAACATATATACGTTTTAAATCCGGCCTTTCTCTCTTTGTGACAAATGTTTGTAGTTTATTAAAGTAAATAAGCAGTGGGATTTCAATCTGAGAGGAGTCACTTACACTCTTATTTTCTAGCACTCATATAACCACACAGGCCCTGGGCACTAATATCTTGGACTTAAATATTGAGGTCCTTAGATAAGTTCTTTGTTTCCACAAAGAACATCATTGAGAACATATTTCTTTGTATCAGGAAGTATAAAGAAAGAGGCAAAAATGAAGACTCTTTCAATTATAGCATTGTCTTTACTGACCTCTGCTCTCAAACCTTTCTGCTGGGTCTTTCCTCTGGGCTACGTGCACTGCTTTCAGAGCCTGCCTTTCATCTCTTCCCTTCTCTCCTTCTTGTTCCTTCCCTCCTTCCCCCCCTTTCTTTCCCTTCTTTGTTTCCTCTTCTCCTTCCTTCCTTTCTTCCTCCTTCAGTCCCTCCTTCCTCCTTCGTTCCCTCCTTCCTTCTTTCTTTCAAATGCGTCTTAAAATGATATTCGTATCATTTATGCATCCCAACATAAGTCTTCCATATATTTCTGAGTAATGGTAGCTACATGCCTAGGCCTGAATTCTATGAATATTATATAGGCTAATAAATCCTGGAAAAAATACATTTAAAAAATAAATTTTCTCATAGAAGTATAGCATACACTAAGAGTGCCAGAACATTTTTTTCCCCTTGCTCAAACACCTGGTAATGAAATTTATTGATATATAAACTTAATAAGCTGCTAATTGAGTATTTATTGATCAGAGGAAATATGTTCTTAAAAGTCACATTAACTATTGGCAGAGAAGCAAAAATAGAATAGACTTGGTTTTTAACTTACTTTATAGCATTACCTTAAAATTGTAAAGAGTTAATCTTATCACACTACACATGGCTGAATTTATAAAAGATAAAATCACAAACGAGTAATGCACAGTTACTTGCTACATATTCTTCCCATTACAGCTGACAGGTTCATTAATCATACAGTGTATTTTACTATTAGAAGCTATAAAGGAGATCAAATCTCTTGTAATTTTTCTTCTTCTCTTTCATTTGATAAGTGTGTTGTTTCAGTGTGCAGATAAAATATAGTGTCAGTCACCAACCGTCTCAGGAGATTTTTCATTTTTCCAGTGAGAATATCCTTGCTTATTTGCAATGTAAAGAATTTCCTAGAACATGCTTCGTTTCCTTATAACTTGACCATCAGATGAAGTAAAATGTCTGTGTGCCCCTATTTGCAGGCGTGGTCATCTAGAGGAAAGTGCTGTGGGATAGGACACACTGAGAGCATTAACGATGAACACCTCTATTCATAACATAACAGTGACTCATAATTAAGGTTCATGTAAATTACACAGCTGACAGATCTCATAAGCTGTTCTGGGGAGAAGTGGCAAATTTTACAGCATGTCACAGATTGCCAATGAAGCCCTTGAAAGCACAAACGAAATACAGGAATATTTGTCAATAAATAAGAGTCTATGATATTCCCTTTCATGTTTAGCGATGAACAAATAGGTTTAAAAAGCTACATCTCCACTCAGAAAATAAAAGATTTTCTGTCATCTGGAAAGAAATCCTGAAAAGAGATACTGATTCATACAGCAAAAACAGAGGAACACATTTTAATTTTTATAATTAGTAAAGAAAATAAAAAATCTTTTCTTTTCTCTTGTTAATTTCAAAAGGGGAGAGAGATCAACCATAAAATCTCTTCAGTGTTTTTCAGGATTGATATTTTTGATTTTGAAGAGTATAACTTAAAAATAAATTTCTTCTTATCATTTCTTAGTTTTGGTGCTTTGTGTGACACCAATGCACTGTAATTTATACTAGAACTACTTCACTGTATGTTTTTCAGTGCTTCTTGCCAACTTAAGTATTCTAAATATAAACTGAAAAAATTCTGTCTGGCACAAAACAGCTGATGAAATATTCTGGGCTTGCATTTCATTATTTTCCCATAAGACTTTCTATGAGAATCAGGAAATGTAAAGAGATGTTGATTAAAGTACAAAACACCTATGCCATTCAGTTGCTGGTTGACTCAGTTTATAGTCTAGTAAGGAGACTGAGTGCCTTTTCACCTCCTTCAAACAGGGCTTCCTTTCTGACAGAGATATGACAGTGTGTTCATCACCGTCTATTTTGGGGCAACAGTTAGTTTTCCATATTAGAACTCTCCCTAAAAATAGGTGCAGTTTTGTCACGTCTTCTTCGTAGGATTTCTGCAGAGGTTAGATTGGTGAAGTCATGAATTCAGCCCCTACCCATAATTAGCTTAAAATTGCATTTTTACAATACATTGGAGAACTGGGCAGTCATTTGGTGAATTTAAGCAGTGTAAACAATCAGCCCCACTTGTTCCTCCCTCACTGCTTTCCTCCCTTTTCCTTATACAGATAATTGCCTCAGTTCTTCTTTGTTTTCTTCTGTATAAGCATTATGCCTTATATAAGATTCTCGCATGTTCTTTGGTTTTCTGTTTTATTGCTGTTAGTTGCTCTTGAGTTGGCTCCAGCTCGTGGTACCCCATGTACAACAGACCCACATGCTGCCCCATCAGGCATCATCTTCATAACTTCAGGCATGAGTGAGTCCATTGTTGCCTTCAAACCTAGGGGGCTCATCATCCAGCACTATCTTGGATAATATTCTGTTGGGATCCATGGAGTTTTCATTGGCTAATTTTTGGGAGCAGATCTCCAGGCCTTTCTTACTAGTCTATCTTAGTTTGGAAGCTCTGCCAAAACTTGTTGAGTACCATAGCAATATGGAAACGACCACAGTATGACAAACTGACGGATGGGTGGTGGATTTTTGGTTTACTAAGAGTTAACTATGTAAGATTATCTTAAAACTTCGATTAAGGGCTCCTATTAAATGAACTAAGGAGCTCTGGTGGCCCAGTGCTACTGCTAGGCAGGAGGTTGGCAGTTCAAACCCACTATCTACTCTGAGGAAGGAAGATAGGGCAATCTACTTCCATAAAGATTTACCACCTTGGAAACCCATTGGGGATGGCTATGAGTAGGAATTGACTCAAAGGCTGTAGGTTGGTTTATTCAATGAACTCTGATAATCTAGCCTGAGGTTACAATGTTACTAGAGACTTTGCTCTAACTTGGGGACTTTGTGTAACTTGGGGACAAAATCTAACATATAGCTTCTTGCACCTTGGATACTTTCCTTTTTTTTTTTTTTTTTTTAACAGATATAGAGCACTGTTTAGGTGTCTTGTGTTTATGCTTTTTCAAAGCACAAGATTGTTCAAAAGAAGCATTACTAGAAGCGATCATTAGAAAAAATAAGAGAGACTCTAAAGGTGAATATTGAATGACTTCCCATATGGTTACCTTTGTCATCTTGAAACTTCAAATTGACGATATGTTTTGATTTTGCTTAGCCACCTAAGCAAGTTTCTCAAAGTTCCATTAGGACGAATGGGTAAATAGGACTGTAGAGAAATTCTTCCAAACCAGAAAAACAAACCCATTTTCATGGAGTGAATTCTGACTCATAGCAACCCTGTAGGAAGAGTAGAACTGCCCCATAGGATTTAAAGGCAGACTTGGAAACTTTACAGAAGTAGACTTCTACATATTTCTCCTACATTATGGTTAGTAGATTCCAATCTTTGCCTCGACCTTTTGGTTAGCAGCCTAACACTTAACCACTGCTCCACCAAGGCACCTAAACTCTTAGATAGTTCATTTTAAAAGGCTTCATTTCTATTTCTAGAGGAGTTTGGAGCTTATTTCTAGTTTTCTTTATCAGCTTTGGGTCATTGCCCATCTTAGTCCAAGGCAGGCAGGACCCCAGAGGCTGGTTTGGATTATCTTCTTGAATTTCTACATCCCCTTCAAATCCTGGAATCAGCCATGGTCAGCAATGTTCTTTCTGGCAGGGTAGATCCCAGTGGGCACCAGTTTGAGATGTCTTTCATCCTCTGCTCCTTGTGCCTTGGGCCTGTGGGGTTGTCCTGGAGGCCTTGGCTTGGCCCTCATTCCAAGTGGTGGCCTCCTGATCTGCTCACTCTGAGATTACAATATTGGGCCACCAACATGATGCCAATATGCTGATTTTAATTGACTCTTGGTCACACTGGGCACAGGAGTGGTTAAGTGCTCTGCCTTGGTCTTGAGTCACAAATATCACTCATAGAACATCACAACACACTAGGGAGGCATGAATGAGGCAAGTGACCTTACTCCTGTGCTGGCTCCCATCAGTCACTTCTTCCTTTGCAGGCTTCACACCACTTGTCAGGCAGCCCTCGGGGGTGGCTGTTTATCTCCTTCAAGGGCTATCCAGCATCTGCCTCAAGGGGCCTTCCATGTGTTTTCCTTTCCTTCATTTCCAATGATGGTATTGGTTTGTGCTCACAGGTCAATTCAAAGTGAGGTGGGAGTAGGAAACTGAAGTCACCTGCCCGTGATTTTCTTACCAGTGTCGAATTACCCAGAAATCAAGGTAAGCATGGGTTTACTTGTGCTATGTCACTAAGCTCTAGTAAGTAAGCGATGTAAGCACTTTAGTAAACACAAGAAAGCCAGTGTTTACCTTGCTTACTGGACAATCCATCCTTGTTCTTAGCTGAGAGAAGCTTTCTAGAAATGCAGTGAGTATAACCTAAAGCATTCAAAACAAAACATGATCGAATGATATCTTGTTCTAGGTTAATGCTATAAGATTCAGAACTGTAAATTTATCATGAGCAGAAAATTCACTAGAATTCTCATTTTCCTGCATACTCTGGGTAAGACTTGCACTTGTGGTACCATCAGGGGAACATTGTAATGATCTTTGAGAGCATCACTGGAAGCCAGCATTGTTGGGTACTACGGATGAGGCAGCTCATGAGGATGAAACCAGCACAAGTGAATGGTACCCTCCCTTTCCTGGCTCTAGGGGGCTTGGGGCCTAGCCTTGCCTCCTGCCCCTTTTTACCTTGAAAGCCTGCCACTCCTGAGGTCTCAAGCCCACTCCTGGTCCCTCCCTTTCCTGGCTCTATGGGGCTTGGGGCCTAGCCTTGACTCCTGCCCCTTTTAACCTGGATATCCTGCCTCTCCTGAGGTCCCTGAGGCCACTTCTGTAAATGGTCCCAGGGAGCTACAAAAGCAAGGTGAATATTGTTTCAGTATAAACAAGTTTTGAAGAGCCTTGGCACTGACAGTGATAATGGCTTTTTCTTGCAGAAGGAGATTTGAAATTTCTTATCAATTGATCACTGTACCTTACATGGGCCCATGGATTTTGCAATGCATTTTTTTAATACAATTGTCTATATAGACAGGCTCTCCATACAAAAATAAATTGTCCCTCACACTCTAAGGATGATACTGCTTCAAGTACCACGTATCAAGGATTTGAAAATAAAGGATTGACAGGTGGTATTATTTTGTTGTTGTTTTGATTTAACTTGCTATTGGTATACAAGTTTACCACATTTGGCTTTCATGTGTATAATCTCTCAATTTCAGGGTTATTGCATCCATTCTTGGATAATCTTTAAAAGTGTTAATATTTATCACTCTATTACCTTTTATTTTGCCAAATATAATAATGATTTAATATGGAACAATGCCAACCACACAGTGGGTGGTCAATAAATTATTTAGCAGTAATGAAATAGTGTGACATATGAATCCAGGCAAATAGAAGAATGCTGTCTGTTAGGTTTAGCCTCTTTTTCTTCTTTCCCTTCTAAACTGTTGATTGTTATGGGAACTTGCTCCCTCTCCTGAAATAAACACATCTCAGTATATCCCTGTTATGGAGCATGGTGTTCCCCAAAAGAGATCTGTGGATGTTCTAACCCTCAAAACCTGTGAAGAATGACCTTGTTTAGAAATAAGGTCTTTAAATATGTTATAGGAAACTTAACATAAGGCCATATTGGAGTAGAGTAGGCCTCATTCCAATCTGAATGGTGTTCTTATAAAAGAGAAGAAATGCAGACAGGCAGAGGGAAGAAGGCCAGGTGAAGATGGAAGCAGAGATTGGAATAAATGTTGCCAGCTGTTACCAGGAGCTAAGAAAGAGGCATGAGACAAATTCACTCTCAGAACTCTCAGAAAGAGAATAAATTTTGGTTTTTATAAACTACCTAGTTTATAGTACTTTGTTATGCATGACAACTCAAGGAATCCTATACCACCCTATAATTCAATATTTGTGTGTATGTTTATATTTATACATAGTTCCTTTTCTCCTTTTCCTTTGGAGACAAAAAGGAAAAAAAAGCAACAAAAGAAGGCCTTAAAGTTCAGAGACACCAGTAATCACTACAATGTCAATGTTATTAGTTGAAAGAGAAAGGAAAAAATTTTGGAGATGTAATTGATGCCCCAAAAGTTGTTCTATTTAGTTGATTTGACTGAGTTCACCAGTTGTTTTTGCACCTATTATGCATCCATCTCAGTTTTAGCTCTGTCTAAAACGGAATGAATTTGGTGTGAATTGCTACTACTCAGCTTGCATAGTCTGAACACCTGGTGACTTTAGAGAGTAGAGTAACTGTGAATTATTTAGAAGATTGCCTAGCATAGTTGCAAGGGGAAATATTTTCAGTAATTTGAGTGTCAAAGCTTGTCACTGTGCATCCTGGAAGTGGAAAAGGAATGCTGTAAAAACATCCCACACGGTTGGCTATATGACTATATGACTCTATGTTTTAGACCCTGAGGGATGGAAATATTTCTCCTTGCTTCCACTAAATATTCTGTGTCCTTGCCTTTGTACCATCCCTTGTAGGCCTTGCTCTAAGTAACATACTTTCTCATTGTGTTTTGTAGGGAGTTTTCTCTACCTTGACTATCCTTACACATAGAATACTCTCTGCACTGTATATTCACCATTTCCCTCTCCATTTCCACTTTGTCTCCCTGCTTTTTGCCCTAAAGACATCAGCAAGCTCTTTGCTCTTTAGTTGTGCCAATGGGAGTCACCATCAGGAGATCAGAAGGCAGATGGAGAAGCTGGGGTACACATTACTTGGAGGTAGGGGCTTCTCTTAAGAGTCAGACAGTTACAGCCATCTCCAGTAACAGCTGGCCCCTTTGTCTTCAGGCCTAGGACTGTCATGGCTTCCCACTGTTGATGGTTCCAGGTGCTTCATCATCTCTTGTGGGCTATGCTTAACATCATATGGCTAGATAAATAGCACCTTCATTAAACTCTCTTAATCACCTTTTTTGAGTGTGCCATCTCACTTAGACCAGGACTTCTTCAATTTACTGCAGTTCTTCAGAGTGTAGGTGGTTTCTAACTGTTATAAACAGAGCAGGTCCTGAAGTGGGCTCAGATTGCCATATGAATGTATTTATCTTGTCCATTTTTTTTTTTTTTTCATTTCACCCCTAGAACATTGATTAAATGTTCCACAAAAGCAGAAACTGTTTGCCTTTTGGAAACAATAACCTAATTTCCCCTGATGTATGATAAGATTGGAGGTCTGGTGGTGCACTTGTTAAGGCATTCAACTCTTAACTAGCAGGTTGGTGGTTCACAGACATCAGCTGCTCCCTGAGAGAAAGATGAGGCAGTCTGCTTTCATAAAATGTATGGCCTTGGAAACCCTATGGAGAAGTTCTACTCTATCCTATAAGGTCACTATGAGTTGGAATCAACTAGATGACGGTGGAATTGGTTTCTCAGGTATGATAGGAGGTTTGGCATATGTCATGAATTGAATCATGTCCCCCAAGAAATATTTTAAGTCTTATACCCGTGGTTATAATCCTATCTGAGAATGGATTTTCCTTGTTATAATAATTAGACAATATTCGTGAAGGACATATCTTAAATAAATCTCTTGTGAGATATAAAAGATCAGGTTAGGAACAGAGAAGCAGGCAGAGATGGAGAAAGATAGATGCTAAGCCACATGAAGATCACCAAGGAGCAAGGAGCTTCCTCCAGAGCTGACACAAAGAGAAAGACTTCCCCTAGAACTAGTACTCTGAATTTGGACTTCTAGCCTCCAAACTGTGAGAAAATAAATTTCTTATATGTTATAGCCACATGTTGCATTTCTGCTATAGCAGCACAAGATAACTAAGGCAGCATTTAATAGAAAAAACTCAAATAGTATTTTCTTAGATAAAATAAAACTCATTTTTCTCTCATATGGAGAAAATTGAAATGTAGATGCTCAAGGCAGTTATAGAGATCCCATAAAGGCATCAGAAAACTTTTCTTTCACTGCTTCACCTAGATGACTGCAGTATTTATCTCAAGGTGGAAGGAAGGTGAAAGGGCATGCTTGGGGCTTGTCTCTTCCCTATTAAGAAATCATCCTGGAAGTACCACATAAACTAATCAGATTTCCTTGTCCAGAACTTAGTCAAATGGATAGAGTTAGCGGCAAGGAAAACTGGGAAATGTACTTTTGTGTCAGGTGACTCTATGCTCAACTAACCAAAGTTTGGGAGCTCTGGTGGCATAGTGCCTAAAGCACTGGACTGCTAAGCAGAAGGCTGGTTTTTCAAATCCAACAGCCACTCCTTGGAAGGAAGATAGGGCAATCTACTTCTGTAGAGATATTGCCTCAGAAACCCAAGGAGGGATCACTATGAGTTGAATCGACTCGATGGCAGTGAGATTTTAGGGTTTTTTTTTTTTTTATTATTATTATTGGAACCAGAGTTTTGGTATTAAAGAAGGGAAGGAAGAAGAATGGGTATTGGGAAACAATATTCAGTCTTGGTCAACATGGCACCTACTATCATCTAGTGAATTGGTGAGACTTTCAACACCTTTGCTTTCTACTAACTGTGCACATCAAATTAATAGAAGAACATTGAGAGTGATGAGTTCTGTGATACTTGCTGTTTCTTATTTATTTAAAGTAGACTCATTTGTCAATCTTCGCTGACTCCTTTTCTTGCCTTCGGTATCTTTCATTAAACCTATGCCATATAATTTTTAATTTGATAAGTACATAGATAATACATTTGCTATTTCAACATTTTTATATGTACAAGTCAGTGACATTAATTACTTTCCTTATATTGTGCAAACATCACTACTATGCATTTCCACATTTTCTCCTACACCTTTGACAGAAGCTCAGAGCCCCCAAGCAATGTCTCCCTTTTCCCCCTTCTGGTAACCACTGACAGATTTTGGTCTCTATAAATTGGCCTAATTTAAATATTTAATATAATTGGAATTATATAATATTTATCCTTTTGTGACTGACTTCTTTTACCCAACATTATGCTCTCTTCATGGCAAAGTAGGTGTGCACTGCATGTATGCAACTGCAAAAAGGGCAAGGAGGTCACATATTCTGACCTCCTCTAATCCCACAAGAGGAAGACAGAATCACCATCAATAGCCCAAGGCCTATTTCTGCCAGGCCAGACATGCTGTCTCCCTCCAGCCCTTTCTCCAACCGTTCCTCCCAAAACACCCACTACCTCTCTCCTGGGTTCGATAATTCACTGCAGTGGCCACACAGAACTCACAGATTATGGGGTTTATTAGGGAAGCACCAGGCTACAATTCAAGTACAAGAAAAAGCATTCAGTCTCTCTCCTAGCCCACCATCTCTCAGCCAAGTCTCTCACAGTCTCTCCCCCAGCAGTGCATGTCCCTCGGTGTCTTACTCAGCAATGCGTGTCTCTTGCATCTCTTTCCCAGCAGCGTGTGTCTCTTGCAGCAGCACGTCTTCTTCAACCCACAGTCAGAGAGAGTTCTGCCTCTAGGAGGCCTCCTTTTGAGCCCTGCAGAGTGGTCAAACTAGCCAATCATAGCATAAGAACTCTAAACACCTGAGAGTGAGCCTCCCATAACCTGCATTGTGCCACACCCAACAGAAATAACCCAGGTGGATAACATTTACAATCAGGAGCTCCTCAGTTTCTCATTGCACCACTGAGTTTACAATGACTTATGGGTAGAAAAGCCATACTAAGTAATTTACTACACTGCAGCAACACAAATTTGTCTATCCACTCATCTGTTGGATGAATTGGCTACTGTGAATGATACTGCAGTGAATATTGGTGTACAAATATCTGTTTGTGTTACTGTTTTCAATTCTTTTGGTTACATACCTAAGAGTGGAACTGCTACATTGCATAGTAATTCTACTAGTAATAGAACATTCATTAGTAAATGGAATATAAAATGAAGTATGAATCTAGGAAAATTGGAAATCATCAAAAGTGAAATGGAATGCATAAAGATTGATATCCTAGGCATTAGTGAGAAGGCATGGAATGGTATTGGCAATTTTGAATTGGACAATCATATGACCTACTATGCTGGGAATAACAAATTGTAAAGGAATGGCACAGCATTTATCATCAGAAAGAACATTTCAAGATCTATCTTGAGTCTGGTAGTGTAGTGCCTAAGGCATTTGACTGCTAACCAGAAGGCTGGCGGTTCAAACTCACCAGCCACTCCTTGGAAGGAAGGTTGCACAATCTTCTTCCATAGTGATACTGCCTTGGAAACCCAAGGAGGAGTCACTATGAGTTGGGTCCAACTGGACAGCACATAACAACAACAAAAATAATCTTGAAGTACAATGTTTGCAATAATGGGATAACATCCATATGCCTACAAGGAAGGCCAGTTAATATGACTATTATTCAAATTTGTGCAATAGCCACTAAAGCCAAAGATGAAGTAATTTGAACAGTTTACCAACTTCTGTAGTCTGAAATTGATCAAACATGTGATCAAGGTGCGTTGATAATTACTGGTGATTGGAATGCAAAAGTTGAAAACAAAGAAGGATTGGAAGTTGGAAAATATGGCCTTTGTGATATAAACAATGTCAGAGATCACATGATAGAATTTTATAATTTTGCAATACTAACTTATGCATTACAAATAACTTTTTCAACAACATATATGGTGGCAGTAAGTGTGGGCCTCATGAGATGGCATAGATAGGAATCCAATCAACTACATCTGGGGGAAGAGATGATAGAGAAGCTTAATGTCATCAGTCAGAACAAGGCTAGAGGCCAACTGTGGAGCAGACCTTCAGTTGCTTCAATGGAAGTTTAAGTTAAAGATGAACAAAATTAAAGCAAGTCCACCAGAGCCAAAATATGACCTTGAGTAAATTCCACCTGAATGTAGAGATTATCTGAAGAATAGATTTGGTGCTCTGAACACCAATGACCAATGACCAGATGAGTTGAGGGAAGACATCAAAGATACAATATGAGAAGAAAGGAAAAGTCATTAAAAAGACAGGAAAGAAACAAAAGACTAAAAGGGATGTCAGAAGAGACTCTAAAGTTTACTCTTGGATGGAGAATAGCTAAAATGAATGGACACACTGATGAAATAAAAGATCTGAACAGATTTCACAGGGCTGCTCCAGAAGACAAATATTATAATGAAATGTGCATGGGCCTAGAGTTAGGAAATATAAAGGGAAGAACACACTTGGAATTTTTCAAGCTGAAAGAACTGAAGACAGAATTCAGGCCTCCAGTTGCAATATGAAGGATTCTATGGGCAAATTATTGAACAATGCAGGAAGCATCAAAAGATGGAAGGCATACACAGAGTTACTCTACCAAAAAGAATTGGTTGGGGCTCAAACATTTCAGAAGGTAGCATGTAATCAAGAACCAGTGGTATCAAAGGAAGTAGTTCAAGCTACACTGAAGGGATTGGCAAAAAACAAGACTATAAGAATTGGTGAAATATCCATTGAGATGTTTCAACAAACAGATACAATACTAGAAGCATTCACTTATTCCAGGAAATTTGAAAGATGTCTACTTAGCCAAGCAATTGGAAGAGATAGATATCTGTACCCATTTTAAAGATAGGTAATCCAAAAAAATGCAGAAATTATTGACCAGTATAATTAATGTCACACGTAAGTAAAATTTTGCTGAAAATAATTCAAAAACAGTTGCCGCAGTGGATAGACAGGGAACTGCCAAAAATTCAACCTGGATTCAGAAGAGAGTGTGGAATGAGGGCTTATCACTGCTGATGTTGGATGGATATTGAGTGAAAGCATAGAATACCATAAAGACATTTACTTGTGTTTTATTGACTAGGCAAGGCATTTGACTGTGTGGATCATAACAAATTAAGGATAACATTGCAAAGAATGGGAATTCCAGAACACTTCATTGCTCTTATGAAGAACCTGTACATAGACCAACAGGCACTTGTTCGAACAGAACAAAGAGATATGATATGGCTTAAAATAAGGAAAAGTGTGTGTCAGGGCTGTATCCCTTCACCATACTTATACAATCTGTATTCTGAGCAAATAATCCTAGCATCTGGACTATATGAAGCAAAATAT
Organism: Orycteropus afer afer; assembly: GCF_000298275.1. NCBI lineage: Eukaryota > Metazoa > Chordata > Mammalia > Tubulidentata > Orycteropodidae > Orycteropus > Orycteropus afer. Next base: position 7,128,946 of record NW_006921647.1, on the reverse strand, counting down.
AGCATCAACATTGGAAAAAGACTCATTAACAATCTGCAATATACACATTATACTATCTTGGTTGAGTGAAGAGGAATTGAAGCACTTACTGATGAGGATCAAAGAACACAGCCTTCAGTATGGATTACACCTGAAGATAAACCAAAACACCAAACCAAACTCACTGCCATTGAGTCATGTCTGACTCATAGAGGCCCCTCCTTGGGTTTCCAAGGCAGTTTCACTGTAGAAATAGATTGCCCAACCTTCTTTCTGAGGAGTAGCTAGTGGGTTTGAACCACCAGGCTTTTGGACCAATAATTTACATCATGATAAATGGAGAAAAGATTGAAGTTGTCAAGGATTACATTTTATTTGGATCTATAACCCACACCATAGAGGAGTAGTCAAGAAATCAAGTGATGTATTGCATTGGGCAAATCTGCTGCAAAAGACCTCTTTAAAGTGCTATAGGGCAAAGATGTTACTTTGAAGACTAAGATGTGCCTGTGCCAGCCATGGTATTTGCAATCACCTTATATACATGTGAAAGCTGAACAGTGAGTAAGGAAGACTAAAGAAGAATTGATGCATTTTGATTATGGTTTTAAAAACCACTGCCATCAAGTATGGGGAGCTCTGGTAGCATAGTGCCTAAGGCACTTGACTGCTAACCAGAAGGCTGGTGGTTCAAACCCACCAGCCACTCCTCGGAAGGAAGATGGGGCAATCTACTTCCATAGTGATACTGCCTCGGAAACCCAAGGAGGGGTCGCTATGAGTTGGGTCCTACTTGATGGCAAATAACAACAACAACAAGCCCTCAAGTAGATTCTGACTCATAGTGACCCGTCAGGGCAGAGTAGAATTGCCCATACATAGGTTTCTAACTGCAAATCTTTATAGAAGCAACCTGCCTCATCTTTCTTCTGTAGAGTGGCTGATGTTGGACTTTCGATTAGCAGTTGAATGGCTTTAACCACTAAACCACCAGAGCTCCTTGAATTATGGATTTGGCAAAGAATATTGAATATACCATGAAGAATGAACAAATCTATTCTAGAAGAAATTCTCCAGAATGCTCCTTAAAAGTAAGGATGGTGAGACTTCATATTATGTGGTTTGGACATGTTATCATCAGGGGCCAGTCCCTGGAGGACATCATGCTTGCCAAAGTAGAGGGTCAGTGAAGAAACAAAGACCTGCAATGAGATGGATTGACACAGTGGCTCATAGCAACAAATTGTGGGGATGGCTCAGGACTGATAGTGTTTCATTCTGTTGTACATAGTGTTGGTATGAGTCAGACCACTAACAGTAACAGCAGTGTAATAATTCTATGCTTGATGGCAGTGAGGTTTTTCTCTCTCTCTTTTTTTTTAATATGATTTCTTGTGGCACAGTGATTAAAGCACTTCGCTTCTAACCCAAAAGTTTGCAGTTTGACCCCTGCAGCTGCTCTTCAGGAGAAAGATGTGGCAGTTGCTTCCACAAAGATTACAAATTTAATCTAAATTCTAATCTGTTCTATAGGATCTCTGTGAGTCAGAATCAACTTGGTGTCATTAGGTTTGGTATTTTTGGAATATGATTTTTATCCTTACATATTTATTTACTCTACTTAAAGATACCCAGTCTTAAAAAAGACTTGTTATAAAATCTGGTGTCATCGTTGCTGTTGCCTTTCTCTGTAACTTTGTTGCAATGAAAAGTGCTTCATTGATCAAATTGTTGTTCTTTAAACACTCTTCTTCCTTAGCTTCTGGAATGCAACATTTTTCTGTTTGTCCATTGTCTCCCTGAGTCTACCTTTCCTCTTTTGTCTTCTCTTTCTGCTCCCATCTATTAACTCTTTATTTCTTTAAAATCTTAGGCCACCATTCATTTCTAGCTTCACTCTTAAACATAATAGCACCTGAATTTTGGTCAGGTTAATTTCCCATCCTCTAGCACACATATTTCTTACCAATAAGACTAGAGTTATTGCTACTTCTTCCTTACTGAGGTCCAATAAACATAATGTCATTATGTGATGGACTAGTGTGGGATCTTGTAAGAGAGCAAGGTGATTGTGATAGTTGGAGCTGTGTGTCAACTTGGCTGGACCTCAGTTCTGTGTGGTTGTTCCCATGATGGGATCAGATGACTGTGTTCTGAGTGGCCAATCTATTCAAGGGGAGTTTCCTTAGAGGTGTGGCCTGCTTTCAGGATATCCAGGGACATCCTGGGAAGAGAGACATTCTTCTGTGGATTGGGATTCTGTTGTGCTGCCTACAACTGTCCGTGAGTGAGCAGTCCACCATTCGGCCTGGAGATCTTGGGTTCGTCATTTGTTGGAGTCAACAGCCGGTGTACTGCCTACCGGCCTTGAGCTTCTCTGCCCCTGTGGTTGCAGGAGTCAGAGAAAGCCTCCAGCTTGACTTTGGACTTGCCGGCTTCTATACATTTGTGAGCCATTTTCCTAAATTTTTCTCTCTCTTTATGTATATATAAAATTTGCCGTTTTTTTTTTTTTTTTTTTTTTTTCTCTAGAGAACCCAGTCTAACACAGTGATCAAGATCCCTTTGGGCTAAATTATAACATAAGGCTGCAAAGTTGATATACCTCTGAAGTAGGATAGTGAAGGTATATTGCTGGCCTTGCCAGCTGATGGCAAATTGCTTGTGGTGATCCTTTGAAATTGGAATCAAGAAAAAGCTGTGGAACCATGTCTAGAACAGCAGTTGCAATTGGAGTTACCAGTTGATAATCACTGTCATTCTTCAAGATCCATCCATTTTTTTCACAAGCCAAACAGGTGAGTTGGATGTGGTAGGAATCATCACTCCTGCATCCTTCAGGTCCTTGATGGTGATGATAATCTCTGAAATCCCTCCAGGAAAATGGTATTGCTTTTGGTTGATTTTCTTAGGTAGAGGCAGTTCTAATAGGTTCCATATAGTTTTTCATACCATAATAGCCCTTACTCCACTTGCTAGGGATCCATGTGGGGATTAAACAGTTGCTGAGTATATCCATTCCAATGATGCATTCTGGAATCGGGGATATCATTACACAATGGGTTTGAGGACCCACTGTGAGACAGAACTGAGCTAAGACTCCATTAATAACCTGACTTCCACATGCTCTTATACTGATTGTTGGGCCATAGTGCTATGTTGGTCTCCTGAAATTTGTGTCCATTCAGCGGGGTTGTGTTCTGTAAACTGGCTTAAGTTTGGGAATTGATTGAGGAGCTGTGACTCTCTATTCTGATGATTCAATTTAGACTGTCATACACTTGATCTAGAATTTTGCTTGTACAGATCAAGTAAACATTTAATAGATTTCCTATCTATTTCAATCCTAGGGACATCTATGGACTGAGTAGACAATGCAGTAAGTCCATATGAGTCAGGCTATTCTGATTACTACTTTGACTTCACTCTCTAGTGTCTCTGAAAGTTGACACTTATGCCCTGAGAGGAAGCCTTATTTCTTGTAGTAAGAGAATTTATATTGCCAAAAAAATCAAAGTCAGAGTTTTATCATAACAGTGGTTTAGTTATACCAATTGAATTCCCAAACTCAGATGGTTTCTGAAATTGAAGTGAGGGAATTGTTTGGGAAGAAATGGGATTCTGAAACTTTGGATGGGGACATATAGGCAGGCAATCAGTAAACTGATAATATTGAGCCCCGTATATTCTGTTAAATGTATTAATTCAGTTAAGGGAGTTCCCACTGTCCAATCTGATTTACATAAAATAGCAGTCTCAGCAGGTTTGAAGGACACTGGGGTTCCTTCAGAAATTTGTTCCTCACTATTGTGGTAAAAGGTATATCCTCTGGGAACTGTGTAGGTGGATCTATGTGTATAACTTGAAAAGTCCATTCTAACATGCCAAGTTCTCTAAGACTTTGGATACCTTCTTCTACAGTATACCAAGGCAGGCTTGGTACTTCAGGTTGATTTAGTGAGGTCATTGCATAATCCATGCTCAGCAAACCAACAAAATAAACTACTCGATTCTTTTCTAACCTCTTAAGCTGAAATACTGAATGAAGAATGTCTGTTTAGTAGGCCCATATGAATAAACTCAGACTGATCAAATTTTATGTTTGTTGCACCATTATCCCACACCCTTAATAGCTATTCCCACATACATTCCCCAGGTTTTTGTTTGTTCAAATTAGAAAAGTCAAGCAGTTCTTTTCAAGTGAAGTGTACCTCCTCCTGGGTGACACTTTGTAGTTTTGGAGCTCACTGAGACTTAAGTCTAGTTATAGGTCAGAAGAAAAAATGGGTGGTGGTGATGGGTCTTGAGAACATTCACCAATGTCTTGTAAGGCATCTGTCTCAGGAGATACCTTCAGCAATAACTCAAGCAATGTCCCAGGCACTGCCCCAGGTTATATCTCAGACAAAGACTCTTTAGGTGCAGCTGGGTTAATGGCAGATGGGTATAAGAGGGCCCATTCTGTTGGCAGTAGTGATTTAACAGAATATACGGGGCTCAATATTATCAGTTTACTGATTGTCTGCCTATATGTCCCCATCCAAAGTTTCAGAATCCCATTTCTTCCCAAACAATTCCCTCACTTCAATTTCAGAAACCATCTGAGTTTGGGAATTCAATTGGTGTAACTAAACCACTGTTATGATAAAACTCTGACTTTGATTTTTTTGGCAATATAAATTCTCTTACTACAAGAAATAAGGCTTCCTTTCAGGGCATAAGTGTCAACTTTCAGGTATTTCTGTGATGCTTGAACTGTGACTCCAAAACTCTGAGCTCATCTCTTTGTTTCACCATTTTTTCTAGCAAAACTAAGACTAACCAACCAGCTTACCTAGACTTCTCACTCTGACAACATTGTAGAAAAGTATCAAGCATGGGATCACTCAGATCCTCACTTCTCACCAATACTTGGTCTATTTGTGGTTATATTTTGTGTATTAATATTGCCACCTCATGCCATTGATTAGCAGTCCTGTCTTTACTACTGGAGGCAGAGTCATCAGCACCTTTAAGAATAATCAGACTTAAGAACCAATTTAGAAAACTCATTCTTATGATTTTGTTTCTCTAGAACCACTCTCAGTACCAAGTATCTGAGGCTGGGTTCTCTAGACAAGCAAAACCAGTGAAGAGTAAATATAGAAATTTATGTCAGGGAAATGGCTCATGTGGTTTTAATGGCTGTCAAATACCAAGTCCCTGTGTCTGGCATGAGGCTGGAGGCTTCTCCATGACTCATGTAGCTACATGACTTATATAGCTGCAGGAGTTGAAGAATCCAAGATCATCAGGTAACATGGCAGGCTGCTGGCTGACAGACTTCAGAAGCTGATGAATTCCTTGAACCAGAGGTCATATTACAATGAGCCAAATGTAGGATCCAGTACAACTGAGCAAGTTTTGCCAGAATGTCCATATATATATGGATATGTATATATGTGTCTGACATATATATATGGACATTCTGGCAAAACTTGCTCAGTAATATATACATATATATATATATAGGACACATCTCTGAGGAAACTCTCCTTACAACAGATTTTTTGATCATATCAGATGACATCATAGAGGATGATTACATTATTACATAACTTCCAAATTACATCATTACATAATTGCCAAACTACATTACATAGCTGCCAAACCACTGGGCATCATGGCCCAGCCAAGTTGACATACAATCTTAACTATTATAGCCTTTAACATAAATTCACTACCCTCTAAGACTTCTACCTAATCTTTTGAGTTGCTGTTATCACTTTGACCCTATATAAACCAAACTAAACTCACTGCCATTGAGTTGATTCTTACTCATATTGATCCCCAATGGGTTTCTGAGGCTGTAAATCTTTATGGAAGTAGATTGATCATCTTCCTTCTGTAGAGTGGCTGGTTGGTTTGAACTACTGACTTTCTGGTTAGCAGCCAAATGCCTTATCCACTATGCCACCAGAACTCCTTTTGATCCCATATAGATCTTTAGAAGTATAATGTTCAAGACAGATATTTTTTGGTAGTTAGCTAAACTATTGTTTGGTTTTAAGATGATTTCAGGGAATATTTTTGGTTTAAAATGTAAAGATTATCTCAGGGTAATAGTTTCAGGGGTTCATCTAAACTTCCTGGCCCCAGAAATCTGAAGCTCATAAGAATTTGAAATTCTTTTCAGCATTTTCCCTGAATATAATCAGGATTAATGCTTCAAACTTTCAAACTTTGGCCCAAACACCAATTTTGTATCTTTGAACTACGTATAAACAATTTCTCAACATTTTAAATGTGATAACTGAAACCATGGTGCTCATTTTTCACAAATAATTCTCTTTTACAACTTTTCATTTGCCACATTTTTTTCTAGTCACCTAGACACAAAACTTTTGAACCATCTTTTATTGACTCTTTTCTTTGCTGTATCATTAACTCTACTGAACACTTCCTTTGAAATTTCTTTTTGCTTTATCTTTTATGCTTTCATTCAGATGTTGACACTGAATGTAAATTACTATAAACACTTTTTGCTGACTTCTTTGAGTGCATTTCTCTGCGTGTGTATGTGTTGTTTGTGTGTGTGAGAAAGAGGGAGGGAGGAAGGGAGAGAGAGAGAAAGAGAGAGAGAGAGAGAGAGAGAGAGAGAAACGGAAAGAGAGAAAAGTGTCTAGCTAATCCACTCTGTATAATAATAGTCTAACACTTACTGAGCATCTACTATATGTTAGGAATTGTTTCATGCATTTTCAATTAGCAATAATCATGCTTTGGTTAAACCTCATTGGCTACCATACTGTCACTGCATAAAGCAGCTTCTAGCATTTTAATTGTACTAACTTATTTAATTCTCACTGTACCAAAGAAGGATGTACTAGTGATATTTCTGTTTTTACTGATGAAGAAACTGAGGCACTGAGAAGTTATTTACTTTCCCAAACTCACAAAACAGGCACTGAAAAACTTTGGATTCAAACCAGGCAGTCTTGATCCAGATTCTGACTCTGACTCCTAACTTCTTTGCTATATTGCCTCTTTTAGTGCTTTTTAGTTAATCCACCACATTATACAGCTGGAAAACGCTCAGTCTGCCTGTGACACATTAAGGATAAACTCATCAGTTATATTTTTTTGGTTCTCTGTAATCAAGCCACACCCAATACACCCAACTCCATTAATCATTGCTGCCTAACACATACATGAACACACACACACACACATAATCTGGTTTGTCACATTTTCTCAGTTCTTAAACTGCTGCACTTGCTTTCTCCTAGAATGGTATTTTCATGTTTTTCTATCTTGATCCACTCTGGCTTGGCCCCAAAGTCATATATCTAAGGACTGCCACTGAAGAACTGTCTCCTCCCTTAACTTATCCTTTAAGAGTAGGGAATTAATGTTAGAGGAATAACATGCTCAAAGATATGGAAATGAATGCCACTTGGATTGGTTAGTCTTTTTGTTAGTTGCTTTTGAGTTGCCTTTGGCTCACTGCAAACCCACATACAACAGAATGAAACTTTACTCAGACCTGCACCATATTAACAATCATTGGTATGCTTGAGTTCATTATTGTGGCCAATGTGTATTTTGAGTGCCTTTCAACCTAGGTGATTCATCTTCAAGTACTATGTTGTTGTTATATGCCATCGAGTCGGCCCCGACTCATAGCAACCCCTCCTTGGGTTTCCGAGGCAAGTACTATATTGGACAATATTCTGTTGTGATCCATGGGATTTCATTGGCTAATTTTTGGAAGTAGATTGCCAGACCTTTATTCCTAGTAGGTCTTAGTCTGGAAGATCTGCTGAAGCCTGTCCATCATGAGTGACCCTGTTGTTTTTTTGAAATACCGAAGGCATAGCTTCCAGCATTATAACAGCATGTAAGCCACCACAGACAACAAACTGATAAGAAAATGGTGGATTTAGTCTGGAAAAAAAAAAAAAAAGAGAATCAAGCAAACAGTAGTTGTCATCCAACTGACTCCAGTTTATGGTAATCTCACGTGTGTGAGAGTAGACCAGTGCTCCATAGGATTTTCATCAGCTTATATTTTAAACTTAGATTGCCAGGCCTTTCTCCTGAGGCATATATGGGTAGACTCAAAGCTCCAATTTTTCATTTAACACCCAAATGTGTAAACCATTTACAGTACCCACATTCTTTAAACTGAAGAAAAAATATCTACCTTAAGAATCAGTCATTGGTAATAATCATTAAAACAGAGGATTTGAGTAAAAGTGTGTATATGGTCAAAGTCCCCTTCTTTTGAAATTGAGAAAACTGAGGTACACACTATTTAAATAATTTACAAACATTTTAAACATTGCAAGTAGGAGGACAGACTGGAAACCTGTTTTTCTAACTCTCAAGCCATCGAACTCACGTCTCTTTCTAGGAAGGTCCTGAAAGTACAGTGAAAGAGAGATTGGGTGCTTTCTTCTGGCTCCCCTCATTCTAATTTGATCATTTTCTCCATTGAGTTTCTGTGTAAGTTTTCATTTGAATCAAGAGATCCTCAGCTAAAACAATTTTGAAACCCAGTGGGCTCTACCAATGGTTGGCATACTGTAGTCTGTTGGGCCAAATCAGGCTCACCACCTGGTTTTGGTTGCTAGCTAAGAATGGTTGTTACATTTTTAGATGGCTGAAAAAAAATCAAAAGAATAATATTGATTCTGTTTGTACGTTGTATGAAATTCAAATTTCAGTGTCTATAAATAAAGTTTTATGGAACATGCTCTACTCATTTGTTTATGTATTGTCTATGGCTGCTTTTAATGGCACAGTTGAGTAATTGTGATAGCAACCGTATGGCCCAAAAAGCCTAAAATATTTATATCTGGCCATTTTCAGGGAGCTCTGGTAGCATAGTGCCTAAAGCATTTGACTGCAAACCAGAAGGCTGGTGGTTCAAACCCACCAGCCACTCCTCAGAAGGAAGATTGGGCAATCTACTTCTGTAGAGATATGGCCTCGGAAACTGAAGAAGGGGTTGCTATGAGTCAAATCAACTTGATGGCAGTGAGTTTGGTGGGTTTTTTTTTTGGGGGGGGGGCATTTTCAGAAGTTTGCTGCTCCTGTGTTATACTAGGTTGCAGAAACTTGTCTTATTGACTCCCTCATCCTCTGAGCTTCTATACTATTTATACCACATAATTTAGTGGTATTGTGTATGCTTGTGACTCTGTTAGATGTTTTTTGCTTTGTTTCATGTATTTTACTTTTGTCTCTCCTACAAGACTACAAGGAGCTCTGGTAGTGTAGTGCCTAAGGCACTTGACTGCTAACCAGAAGGCTGGCGGTTCAAACCCACTAGCCACTCCTTGAAAGGAAGGTTGGGCAATCTACTTCCATAGAGATACCGTCTCAGAAACCCAAGGAGGGGTCGCTATGAATAGGGTCTAACTTGACAGCACATAACAACAACAATAACAACAAGACTACAAAGCCCCATGAGGGTAGGAATGGATTTCATACATCCTTCCCACTTATAGAAATAGTTCTTAATATGTACTGATGGAAAGGACAGATGTATATTTAAGTGCCTAACAAATGCTCATTGAGTTTTGTTGCATCAACTGTGTTAGATTAGTTTTCCACAGAGTCGTGGATACCAAAAGATAATCTTTTAGGATGTCAGCTCTTTCATCACATTATGATTATAATAAAGAGGTAAATACAAAGATATTGTGCAAAAGTCTTATTGTCAGATTTAACAATATTAGTTTGACATTTAATACCCAACTCTGTATATTGTTGTTACTGACTCTAAACTGATTGTCTACTTCTTCTCTTTTCTCATTTTTAGAAAGCAAACACTTTAAATCTCTGGACATAACAAATCACACAACAAAACAAAGCACAATATGAGAAACTTTGGAAAAAAATAAATCAATAAATAAAAGACTGTAAAGTTTACAAGTGCTTTCAATACTTTCTAATACTATTAGGACTTTCTTCTCTAACCTAGGGTGAGAATTAGAAGCAGAAAACATTGAAAGAAAAATACTCAAGCAGCCATCTTGTCATTTGCCAAGCAGTTTATGTCTGTTGTCAAAATCTCACTCTCTTGGCACAGTGATTTGAGACTTTTAATAATCACCCACTAAATACATTTGGGATCAACAAGTGCATTTTTCAAAAGGCCTTTGATGTGTTATGACAAAATGTCTTAAAACTAGAAAGACCCCATATAATACCATAATTAAGAATCCTGGAGTTAGAAAGATAAGAAGACTGCATGGCACGAGTGGTCTGTGATTGGCTGCTAACCTAAAGACTGCTAGTCTAAACCCACCCAGCAGCTCTGTAAAAGGCCTGGTGAACTGCTTTTGTAAAGATTATAGCCAAAAAAAAAACCCCAAAAAATGAAAACCCATTGGAGTGGCCCTACTCAGTTACACATGGAGTCACCTGAGTTGAGGAATGGCTCCTGGCAGCTCACAGCAATAACAGCAAAGATGGAAAAAACCATAAAAACATCCCCATTAAAAAGAATCAGTCACACACACTAGGTGTTAGTTATTCAACATCCAAACCACCCTTGTGAGCTCATTTGTGGTGATGGGATAGTTCCATGTTCCAAGTAAGTGGTGTTGCACAAATCTAAGTAAGCTTATCTTCTGTACGGAGCAAACTTTGTATCTGAATTTGTCATGGGAAATTTAGAAGAAATTATATAATTTTGTAAAGAATAATTACTTAAGATGTTAAGGTGGGGAAAAATAGAGTTATTTTTTAAACTAAAGAGTGAAAAAATTGGCCTAACCTAAAGAACATATGGAAGAACACATTTCTGAACTGTGTATTGCTAAAAAAAAAAAATCTTTTTTCCAATCTCAGCTTTTTTTTTCCCTACCACTGTTATGCCAATTCCAGTTCCAAATATGTAAATCTCTCCACTGAGGTATCTGAGAGTGAAGTTATTCAACCAAAATCATTTCTAAAATTCAAAGATTTCTAATTGTTGCAACTTTTGATTTCCTCTGGTTCTAGATCTCTCTCTCAAGCCTTTCCCAGTTGCTAATTGTGTAAGGTGATGTCAGTGAAGGTGGAAATGGAAGTAGATATGTGTGTATATATGTGTATGAACTGTGTATGTGTGTTCATGTGTATACATGTGAGTGTGTATCTGTGTGAGTGTGTGTGTGTGTAGAGAGAGTGTGCTCTGTTTTGAAGAAAACATAAAAGCAAAATTTAAAAATTTTTGAGAGAATCAAAGTAGTGTATGACAATTTACTTAGGATACTTGTTATGGATTGAATTGTTGTCCCTGTAAAGATATGCTCAAGTCCTAACCTGTATACCAGTGGACATGACCTTTTTGGAAATAGAGTTCTTGGAGATGTTAGTTACCATGAGATCATGAGTAAGGTGGCTCCTAACCAAATCTGACTCAGGTCCTTACAAAAGAGGACCTGAGACACAGACACAGAGGGGTAACGACTATGTAACAAGAGAATTATGCTGTAGCTACAAGCCAAAGACACACCTGGGACTTTCAGAAACAGGAAAGTTAAGACAGAATCTCCCTGAGAGACATTAGAGAGAGCATGGCCCTGCTGACTTCCAGAATTCAAATTGCTGGCTTCCAGAACTGTGAGAAAATTCACTTCTTATAAACCACATTTGTTATGGCAGCCCTAGGAAATGAATAGTATGCAAACTCAGTTTAAGGAGGTTGTGTGCTGAGATGAAAAAAAAGCAGGGTTTTTGGAGATAGCAAACTAGACCTGCCATGTACCAGTTGTACGGCCTTGGGAAAATTAGTTACCTTCTTTGGTTATCTAATCTGTACAAGGATAATTGTTTCCACCACAAGCATGTGATATGTTGTTTTTTTTTTCTTTCAAATTTTGAAACAAGTTAAGACTCACAAGAAGTTGCAAAAATAGTACAAAAATACTGAAAATAGTCCAACGATAATGCAAAAATAGTTATAAAAATAGTGCATTTCTTTAATAGTTCCACAGAACTGTATTATGTGTACAGATTTGTGTAACCACCATTTGACTGGAACTCAGAACTGTGTCATCACCACAAAGAAATTCTTGAGGGTGGTTCGAATGTTAAATAACTGTAATACCTAATATACTTTCTTTAAGAGGGATGTTTTTATGGTTTTTCCAACCCTAAGACTCTTAATGATGCCAGTTAGGTGGAGTCTTCCTAGTGATAGGCCACCTTATCATAAAGTCTAGAGGCCTTTTGAAAAATCATGTCTCTTTGGAAATAACAAATCCATTTTTTTAAAATTACTGAATCTACTTTCTGTAATTAGTATCAATATCCTGTACTTGCACAAATGCTAAAGGTGAAGATAGGTTCTGCCGTAATAAGAAATTAGTGCTAACCCTGAGTCTTTTTGCTAGTCCAGTCTGCATCTTCCTCTCTGTGTTCTAAGTGGTCAGATCTGAGAGGGCAGGCTTTTTGTCTCTTGAAGCTTCCTTTTCACTTCAGGACTAGTAGTTTCTATGACAGATGTTCTTAGCTTTGTGACTCCAAGATAGGCTGCAGGATTGGAGGTTCTTTCTCTCATCCTTTTGTTTGTTCTTCCACAGATATGTTGTTGTTGTCAGCTTTCATGGAGTCCGTTCTGATTCATGGCAACCCCAGGTACAACAGAACAAAATGCTGCCTGATCCTGAGCCATCTTCAAGATTAGCCATATGGTTGAGTCCATCGTTGTGGTCATTGTGTATTTTTAGAATTTTCTAAGCTAGGGGATCATCTTCCAGTAATATAGGAGACCATATTCTGTTGTAATTCTTGGGGTTTTCATTCACTAATTTTTGGAAGTAGATTGCCAGGCTTTTCTTCCTAGTCTGTCTTAGTCTGGAAGCTCTGCTGAAACCTGATCACCTTGCTGGTATTGGAATACTGGTGGCATAATTTACAGAATCATAGCAACATTCAGGCCACCACCATACAACACACTGACAGACACAGATATTTACTCAGTGCCTGATAAGGCACTGAGCCAAGTGCCTGCCATACTTCCTGAGGTTGGAATCAAGAAGGAGAGAATCACAAAGAGAAGCAATTAAAATGCAAAAAGGTAAATGTTAGGAATGAAAAAAAGTGATCAGGAGACCCCAGGAAGGTATCTATCCTGAACCTATGCAAGGCCTGATGGGGGGGGGGTGTTTGACATTGAGGTTGAGCCCTGAAAATGGCAAAGAAGTAAGCTTTGCAAACAGGAAGGGAAATGGGAGTGCAGGAATACAAGTGAAACAGGCACAAATGGAAGAACACACATGCTATATGTGTACACAAGAGTGTGAGCAATGCTAAAATGTGAGCCAGAAAGGAGAATGCATATGAGCCATGCTGGGTCAATCTGAAAGTCTGATTTGAGGGGCTTTTCTGACCTTTAGGAAGGATCACTAGTGGTATAATGCCTAAGGCATTTATTTGACTGCTCACCAGAATGTTGGAGGTTCAAACCCACCAGCTGCTCCATGGAAGGAAGATGAGGCAGTCTACTTCAGTAAAGAATTACCATCTTGGAAACCCAATAAGGGTCATTATGAGTTGCAATGGACTTGATGGTAGTGGTTTTTGGGGGTTGATCTGTACTTTAGAAGCCTTGGTGTTGCAGTAGTTTAATAATCAGCTGCTAACTGAAAAAGTTAGCAGTTTGAACCCATGATACTACCCATAATACTATGATTATTCAAATTTATGCACCAACCACCAAAGCCAAAGATGAAGAAACTGAAAAATTTTATCAACTTCTGCAGTCTGAAATTCACTGAACATGCAATCAAGATGTGTTGATTATCACTGGTGAAAGGAATGCAAAAGTTGGAAACAAAGAAGAATCACCAGTAATTGGAAAATTTGGCCTTGGTGACAGAAATAATATGATAGAATTTTGCGAGACCAATGATTTAGTCATTGCAATTACCTTTTTTCAACAACACAAATGGCGGCTATACATTTGGACTTGGCCAGATGGAGTACACAGGAATCAGATTGACTACATCTGTGGCAAGAGATGATGGGAAAGCGCAGTATCTTCAGCCAAAACAAGGCCAAGAGCTGATTGTGGAACAGATCATCAACTGCTCATATACAAGTTCAACTTGAAGTTGAAGACAATTAAAACAAGGCCATGAGAGTCAAACTATGACTTGAATACATCCCTCCTGAATTTAGAGACCATCTAAAGAATAGAGTTGATACATTGAACACCAAAGACCAAAAACCAGAATTGCGGGATGACATCAAGAACATCATCCATGAAGAAAGCAAGAGGTCATTAAAAATATGAGAAAGAAAGGAAAGACCAAAATGGATGTCAGAAGAGATTCTGAAACTTGCCCTTGAACGAAGAGTAGCTAAAGCAAATGGAAGAAATGACAAGATAAAACAACTTAATGGAAGATTTCAAAGAGTAGCTTGAGCAGACAAAGTCAATTCCTATAATGAAATGTACAAAGACCTGGGGTTAGAAAACCAAAAGGGAAAAACATGCTTGGCATTTCTCAAGCTGAAAGAACTGAGGAAAAATTTAAACCTCGAGTTGCAGTATTGAAAGATTCTATGGGCAAAATATTGAACAATGCAGGAAGCATCCAAAGAAGATGAATGGAATACACAGAGCCACTGTACCAAAACTAACTGGTCAATCTTCATCCATTTCAGGAGGTGGCTGTGTTCAAAGACCAATAGTATTGAAGGAAGAAGTTGAAGCTGCACTGAAGGAATTGGCAAAGAACAAGGCTCCTGGAATTGATGAAATATCCATTGAGATGTTTCAACAAAGAGATGGCCCACTGGAGGCATTCACTTGATTATGCCAAGAGATTTGGAAGACAGCTACCTGGCCAACTGTCTGGAAGAGATCCATATTTGTACCCATTCCAAGGAAAGGTGATTCCACAGAATGTAGAAATTATCAAACGGTACCATTAATATCACACACAAGTAAAATCTTACTGAAGATAATTCAAAAACAGTTGCAGCAGTATATTGAAAGAGAATTTCCAGAGATGCAGGCTGGTTTCAGAAGAGGACATGGAACAAGGGATATCATTGCTGATGTCAGATAGATCTTGGCTCAAAGCAAAGAATACCAGAAATATATTTACTTGTGTTTTATCAACTATCCCAAAGCATTTCATTGTGTGGATCATAACAAATTGTGGATAACATTAAGAAGAATAGGAATTCCAAAACACTTAATTGTACTCATGAGGAACCTATACATAGACCAGGAAGCTGTCATTCAAACAGAACAAGGGGACTCTGCATGGTTTAAAATCAGTAAGGGAGTGTGTCAGGGTTGTATCCTTTCACCATATTTATTCAATCTATATGCTGAGCAAATAATCTGAGAAGCTGGACTATATGAAGAAGGATGTGGCATCAGGATTGGAGGAAGAATCATTAACAACCTGTGATATGCTGATGACACAACTTTGCCTGCTGAAAGTGAGGATGACTTGAAGCACTTGCTGATGAAGATTGAAGAATACAATCTGCAGTATGGATTACATCTCAAAATAAAGAAACAAAAATCTTCACAACTGTACCTGTAAGCAGCATTACGATGAATGGAGAAAAGATTGAAGTTGTCGAAGACTTCACTTTGCTTGGTTCTATAATCCATGCCAATGGAAGCAGCAGTCAGGGCATCAGATGATGTATAGCACTGGACAAATCAGCTGCAAAGGACCTCTTTCAAGTGCTGAAGAGCAAAGATGTCTCCTTGAGGACTAAGGTGTGCCTGACACAAGCCATCATTATGAATTGCCTTATATGCATGTGAAAGCTGGACAGTGAACAAGGAAGACTGAAGAAGAGTCCATGCTTTTGAGTTGTGTTGCTGGTGAAGAATACTGAAAGTACCATGGACTGCTAAAAGAACTAACAAATCTATCCTGGAGGAAGTGCAGCCAGAATGGTCCTTGGAAGTTAGAATGGCTAGACTTCATCACACCTACTTTGGTCATGCTGTCAGAAGGGACCATTCCCTGGAAAAGAATGTCATTCTTGGTAAGGTGGAGGGTCGCCAAAAGAGGGGAAGGCTTCAACGAGATGGATTGACACAGCGGCTGCAGCGATGTGCTCAAGTATTGCAAGGATCGTGGAACTGTTGCAGGACTGGGCAGTGTTTCATTCTACTGTGCATAAGATCGCTATGAGTCAGAGACAACACGACGACACCTAACAACAACAACAGCAACATGGGGTAGTTCTACTGAGTCCTATAGGGTTACTGTGAGTTGGAATCGACTTGATGACAATGGTTTAATGAATCTGCACTTTATAAGGCATTGGTGATTCAGGGTGGAATTCTCACCTTCCATGCAGGAGAACTTGGTTCCATTCTAGGCTTTGCACCTTGTGTAAAACCACCACCTGTCTGTCCATTGAGGCTTGTGTGTTGTTCTGATGCTGAACTGGTTTCAACACAGCTTCCAGAGTGTGATGGACTAGGAAGAAAAGCCTGGCAATCTGCTTCCAAAAATCAGTGAAAATCCTACGGATCACAAGGGTCCAATACACAACTGATCATGGGAATGGCACAGGGTTTCTGCATGGGTTGGGGATGACTTGACAGCAGCTAACAAAAACAATAAAATCTCCCTTCTCTGCAAGGTGCTTCCTGATTCCCTTGTGCTATGCACTGAAATGAAGTCCTGTCTTTATTTGCATAGAATCACAACAGCCTCTTGAACAAGACCATTCATCCCACATCATAGGTAGAGGGTGAAATAAGGCCATGTTCTTTAATTCTACCTTTACTAATCTGTGTGGCTCTCCTAGCATATAGTAGGGCCTCCCAATCTAGAATTCTCTGGTTCTTTCTATGATTATATAACTTCGACCCTTGCTTTTCCTCTTCTTTGCTTTGAGTTCTTTTAACTTAAAGGAAAGCTTCACAGTTGATATTGTGCTTGTAATAACTATATTTCTGCTTTTGTAAATGAAACTTTATATCCTTGTTTCTGCTTCTTAAAAACATAAATTCAAATTACAACTCAGAAAAACAAAGTACCACGAATCACTTTACTTTATCATTTAATGAAGAAAAGGTACAAAGAGTGAGAAAGATACAAAATATTCACGTGAGATTTTCAAAACAGAATACAGGAAAAAGTAGAATGCTTCAAAAGAGAATACGTATTTCTAGAGAAACAAGAAAAATGACAGCCTAAAAGAGCTCTCAGGGCACATATTTCATAATGTCTAAAGGATATTGACTCTGACACCAGTCAACCGCAATAAATGACTAATTTTATTATAGCCTTTGAAAAGAAACCTATACTCCGAGTGATTACACAATAGCTGTAAAGATTTAACTTGGCCTCTCTCTGGTACAGTAGATTTTCCTTATTTCTGATATGTCTACTTATAGTTATAGCTTTGACCTTCTTTATGGCCCTTTTCCAATGAATACTCTTAACTTTGTCCTGAAGTTTCAATTTTGTAGTATTTTTGAAGCAACTACATGCGTTCAATGTCACTAGGGGGGTTAAATGCACTTAAAGCAAGCATTTTAAAAAGGCATGCTTATATATTTCTAACTACCATTTTTTTAACATTTATTTAGTGTAACAGCTCTCTTTGAGAGCTTATCAGGGAGAATAACACATGTAACAGCTTAACCAAAAGTCCATCAAACGGCCAGATCTCTGAATTTATCAATACAAATGTTGTCAAGTTGTTCTAGAGAGCTCTGTGTGCTAGATTTAGCAAGGAATTTCTTGGATTAAATGCTCAGAGTCTGTAACTTGTCTCAATATCCTACTAATAAAAACATGCACCAAAAGTGCTGTCAGAAATTTCCTCAATGTTAGTTATCCTTTTTGGGTCTTCTCCTCACTTTCCTCCAGAAACTCTTTGAAGGAAACAAACTACAGGCATGCATCAGAGATATTGCTTGTTCAGTTTCAGACCACCACAATAAAGTGAATATTATAATAAAGTAAGCCACACAAATTTTTTTTTATTTCCAGTGCATATGAAAGTTATGTTTACATTATACTGTAGTCTATTAAGTGTACAATATAATTATGAAAAAGTTTGAAATATCGAGAATTACAATGTGATGCCAAGACATGAAGTGACCATATGTTTTTAGAAAAATGACTGCAATAGACTTAATCGATGCAAGGTGTCCACACTTTCAATTTGTAAGTAGAAAAAAGTGAAGTACAATACTACCCAAAGGAATCTATGGATTCAACACAATCCCAATCAAAATTCTAGTCTCCTAGTTTTTTTTAATGTTCTGAAAGTTGGCCAATCTACCTTCATAGACATGCTGCCTTGGAAACCCAAGGAGGGGTCACTATGAGTTGGGATTGACTCGACTGCAGTGAGTCCCATTAAATTGGATAGCCTTCTTTATAGAGGTAGAATAAAAATCCTCAACTTTATATGGAATGGTGGTAAGAAAGTTGGATGTCTATCAGGATACATGCCTCATACAATATACACACAAAAAAAATTCAAAATAGATTAAAGGCTTAAATGTGAAAACTAAAACTATAAAATTCTTAGAAGAACAAGCAGAGATAACAATGTCAGGTCTGGTTTTTAACAATGGATTATCTAATATAATAACAAAAGCACAAACAGCAAAAGACAAAATAAATAAATGGGACCTCATAAAAATTAAAAAAAAATTTTGTCCAACAAAAGACTTTACCAAAAAAGTGAAAAGACAGCTACTGATTGAGAAAATGCTTTTGGAAACCATATATCTGACAAGAATCTAGTAAACAAAATATGTATGAAACTTCAATGAGTTTAACAATAAAAAGACAAATAAACCTATCATAAAATGGGCAAAGTACTTGAATAGACGTTTCACCAATGAGAACATCCAATGGCCACTGAAAACATGAAAAGATGCTCAGTGTCTTTAGCAGTCAGAGAGATGCAAATCAAAATCACAATGACGTACCATTTCACTCCCACTAGGCTAGCTAAGATTATATAATATTACATAAATAAATAAATAAATAAATTTTGGCAAGGATATGAAGAAACTGGAACCCTTATCCATTGCTGGTAGAAAT
>NW_006921647.1:7108637-7109180 GCF_000298275.1 Orycteropus afer afer | reverse complement strand
ACCAATTGACAGAGATACAGAAGATAATCCTGGACCTCTGAGCTTTGAAAGGAACTATACAGAAGTGGATTAGGCACCAACTAGTGGAAAAACCTGAATGAAAACAGTAAGTACAAAGATGATTGGAGCTGCGGACTGTCAGCTACTCTGATGAGACCAACAGCCTGAATATTTCCAAGTGGTGTTGGGACCTGGGAATTGACCTAAAGATCAGTCCCAGTCACCAAGGGATGCAGGGACAACTGCTCTGGTGGCCTATGACTAGGAAGGAGAACAGCAAGGAGGAGACAACCTGAGCAGTGGACTTTCTGCTTTCTGGAGGGTGCAGCCATTTTGATTATTTACACATGGCAGCCATTTTGGATATTTAAAGTGACCGAGGGCACAGCCATTTTGAATGTTTACAAGCAACGGCCAATTTGGATATTTTAAGTGACCGAAGGCGCAGGCATTTTGAATGTTTACAAGTGGCAACCATTTTGGATTTTAAAGTGATAGCATTCTCATTCAGATTCCAGGGACCTAAGAACAGGCTCTGTTTGC
>NW_006921647.1:7070076-7105832 GCF_000298275.1 Orycteropus afer afer | reverse complement strand
AGGGTTGCACAGCCAGTTATCGTAATTTTAAGTTGTATGCCTGTAAAAAATTAAATTAGTAAAAGTCATGTGGTAGATACATTTGCAACAATGACTAAAAAAAAAAAAAAAAAAAAGTAGCAGCCTAGGCTGCTTAAGTACAACCAAAAAACTCATGGGATTTGGATGTTTAGTTTCATGGTTTCATGGATCATCCAGTTAATTGGCCTAAAAACATGTTTAGTGTTACCTTCTGGTTCATTTTGTAGTGCCTGGGGTTGAAGGGAAGGACAATATACAATGACAGCACAAAATGATCAAGGCACAAGAAGACACTGAGAGGAGCACAAGTGATACGGACAATAAAGGTGAATACTATCACATACACAGTCCTACAGTAACAGCAATAATCATGATCTATGAGTGGATATATAGATAAACATACATGCTGAAGAGAAGTGGGAGGGGAATGGGATGATACTCATGAAAGCATTAGTTTGACTGAGGATATTTCTATTCATATGTGCTCCAAATATATCCATGAATATTGTAGGACATTCAGGGGGCAAAATTATGAAAACTTGTTAGCCATAACCAAGAACCTTGAGGGAATGAGTCACTGGGTTTAGAGGTTCAGGACCATAGTCTTAGAGGGCATCAAAGTGAATTGCATAATGGAGTCCACGAAGACAAAGTTGTACGTCTTACTCTGATGACTAGTGACTGAGGTCCTAAAGCTTGTGAGGTGCCTGCTAGAATAAAACTTTCTTCCCAGATCTTTCCCCATCTGGAACAAGGAAGAGTGAAGAAAATCAAAGACACATTGAAACAATTAGTCCAAAGGATTAAAGAACCACACAAAATCCAACCTCAATGATCTTAAGATCAGAAGAGGTAGATAGTGTCGAGCTACCACAACTGACAGATCTGAAAAGGATCTTAGTAGTAGGTTCTGGATAGGATGGGAGAAAAATGTGCAACAAAACTCAAAATCATAAAAACATTGGTCTTACTGTCCTGATAGAGACTGGTGGAACCCCTGAGACTATAGCCCTTAGCCACACATCAAGACTGGAACTGAATTTGTCCCCAGGGCTCAACTTTCAGGCAAACAATTGACAGGCCTGTAAGGTAAGCAATAACACCAGGGAAATATACACCACCTAGAACAACCAACCAAATGATATCAAAAGGGCAGCATTTGCCCAGAAATAGAGCTCAGAAGGCACAAAAGGATAGGAAAGAAGAATGAATGGAAACAGTAAACACAGGGAGGAAATGGGAAGAGTACTGTCACATTGTAGGGCCTGCAATCAACAAAACAAAATATGTATGAATTGATGACTGGAAAACAATTTGCTCTGTAAACTATTATCCAAATCACAATAAGAAGTCAAACAAAAGAAAACAAAAAGCTAACAAGTGGCCAACCAACTCACAACAATTAGTTTCTAATCACCTAGAGTAAGAGGAAGAAGGAGAGTTAAGAACAGGAAGAGGATATGGAATGTGTGGCTAATAGTTTCCCTGAACAGCTGCCTCTTTTGCCATGAGACCAGAAGAACTGAATTGTTGTCTGGCTCCCATTACTGAACATTTTGACCAAAGATTTCATGGAAGAATCCTGACTAAAAGGGGGGAAATGCAGAACAGAATTTAAAGTTCTCAAAAATTCTAGACTTTCTGGAGTCATTGAGGCTGGATTAAACTATTGCCCTGAGATAATAATTAAACTTTAAACCAAATCAAAAATATCCCCTGAATTCATCTTAAAATCAAACAATAGTTTATCTTAAGTAGTAAAAATGTCTACTTTGAGCATTGTGCTGTTTTAAGAACTACTTATATGATCAAGTTGACAACAGCTACTTGAAAGATTAGACAGGAAACTTAAAGAGGTTGTGCATTTATTTTAATGAGAGATGAACAACTCAGAAACGGAGGGTGAAAATGGTTGAACAACTGGAAGAACACAATCAATGTCACTAACTTGTACATGTAGAAACTGTTGAATTGGTGCATGTTTTGCTGTATATATTCTCAGCAACAACGTTGTTGTTGTTGTTATGTGCCATCAAGTCAGACCCAGCTCATAGCAACCCCTCCTTGGGTTTCTGAGGCACTATCACTACGCAAGTAGATTGCCCCATCTTCCTTCAACAACAGCAAGATACAATTTAGAAAGGAAAAAGGTCAGAGCAGTAGACTGCTGCTGGATATCACAACATGGATAGAAAATTTTTTAAAATAGAAAAACTTATTCTTGTGACAAAGATTGCAATAAGAATAGAAAATGTCAGATCAAGAAACTATTCATGTGACAATGATTGTGATGGGAATGAAAATAGTGAACATTTTACCCTTTCTTTTTATAATCATAGTAAAGTAACTTCATGTAGAGCTACTTAGAAGCTGAACTTGAGAATTCTAAAACTGGGGGTGGAAAATGAAAAGGAACAGTGAGGCATAATGTAAGAAGGATCAACATTTAAATGACTACCCAAGGTATCGACATGCTTCAATTACAGAACGTGGGTGGCTTAAACTAAAGGTCTGGTAAAATTGGTCTGCAAATTAAACACATATAGTTAAATTGGAATCATATCTCAATACTTACATTGCTTTGAAATATCCAACTGTGAGCCTTTCTTTATTATGTAAATAAAAAAACTAATTTCTAAGTCCATGTAAAGTGGTAACTAGGTCATTCTAAAATCACAGTATTTAGAGAGACCAAGTCATTTTTTATTTTTCCTGGTTACAAATGACTAATTACCCAAATATTCCTTTCTGGGTTCTCTACACAAACTTAAGCTGAGACTTGCAGTGCTTTCAAATAAATACCTTCTCTATCAAACTAAATTGATATTTTTAAAAAATAATGATAAGAAGTAGTATTGGGCAGTAGTAACACATCCTGAAGTTAAACTGAATTTGAATGACTTATTTCAGTATATATGGCAGGTAAGATGCACTGTAGTGATGATATAATTAGAAAATCAAGTACTATATCAATATTGCTATTCATTTACTGAGAAACACTATCAACTAATAAAAGGAAATAACCTCTTCTAACTCATATGATTAAATACTCAGTGTGTACCAAATATTTACAAATATAGCTATGGCCCTGGGACCTTGCAATCCACCCCTATTAAGTGGCTCTTTGCCCAAACACTGCAAAGTTTGCCTGAGTTTTGTGACAATAAATAAATGAATAAACAAATAAATAAAGGAATCACATGTATTTATGCTTCTATTTATGTTTTATTAGCTTTATATATATTGGGGTTGTTGTTTTTATGTTTCATTGAGTCAGACCCGACCCATAGCGACCCTTCCTTGGGTTTCTGAGGCAGTATCACTACGGAAGTATATTACCCTATCTTCCTTCTGAGGAGTGGCTGGTGGGTTTGAACCGCCAGCCTTCTGGTTAGCAGTCAAGTGCCTTAGGCACTGCTACCAGAGCTCCTATATATTGGAGAGGAGTAATCAATAGCCAACTCTCACATTCAGAACTCAAGGGACAAGAATTTGATTGATTACATTTTCCTTTATTATTCTAATTTCATATTTTGAGAGAAGCGTAGTAGATTTATCAGTCACAACTTGAGACAACTAAATTTGCATATCCTAGGGAATTTAAGTAGATTTATCAGTCACAACTTGAGACAACTAAATTTGCATATCCTAGGGAATTTGAAGTTTTTCTTTCTTTTTTTTCCCGTTGGTGGAAAGAGCCAGAGAGCACAAGATTGAGTCTTAGTTTTAAGCTTGACCATTAGTTCCAAAATGGTCACCTATATAGTAATGAATATTTTCATTGCATGATGTTGTATAACAAAAACAGTAAACCCTGGAAGTTCTGGGACACACAGAGTTGAAAAGAAAGAAATATTCAAGTTCAGTTTAAGCATCTATATGCATTGTAATGCCAAGTTTGTCATCACAGCATGACAAAGAGGAAGATAATCTTTGTCTGCAGTTTAGACTGTTAACTCCGTGAGAGAAGGACTGTGTCTTGTTCACCCCCAGCACAGTGTTTACAGTCTAGTGGGTAATTAATCAGTATTTCATGAGTGGATGAATAAATGCCTATGCTAATGAGATAATCCTGATTTTTTAGGTTAGGAAGGTCCTAGCATCTCACGTGTTCAAATATGAGGGGAGGTCTCCAGTTATAACTTTTCAAAAAGAGTTGCAATGATACTAACAGTCAATGAAACCATTTTAATAATGCTTATTTCAGAGTGTGTGAACACAACTCCTAGAAGTGGTTGCTGCTATGTATTTGCAAAGGAGGAATTCCTGGCAGGTTTCTGCATATGGTTTTGATTTTAGGAATTCTGTAAGATTCTCCCACAAACTGCTATCTACTTTCCTCAGTGTGGCCCCAAAATTCCACAGAAGAGCCTGAAAACTAAGGTTGTGAGCATGTTAAAATTCAAGTTTCTTTGGAAGGTTAACCCCCAATATCCTAAATATCATTGTGTTCTCAGTTGGAAACACCATGTTGGAGGAGGGAAACCAAACTGACCCAGTTGTCATCGAGAGTTGTCATCAGAGTCAACTCTGACTCATGGTGACTCCATGTGTGTCAGAGTAGCACTGTGTTTCATAGTTTTCAGTGGCTGATTTTGTGAAGATTGCCGGAAGTTTCTGCCAGGTGCCTCTGAGTAGACTTGAACCTTCAACCCTTTGGTTATCAGCCAAATGCTGAACCATTTGCACTATCCAGGGACTTTTGGGGGAAAAGAGACATGAAAAATGAATGTTATTAGAATCATTACTGCAAACTATGTTCTATTATGAACCTTTATCTAGGATTCAGGGCCAATAATTTCTAAAATAGAATTTTAGTTTCTCCTTCCTAGTTTTGTTCTTTTTTTTTTTGCCTGGACTCAACTTCTTCCCTGAAATATCTAAAGCACCAATCTGCATTAATAACACTCTTGGTCTACAACAACTACTAACCCAGAGGTGTACAAAAACAGGAAAATCTAATGCACGCTTTCATTTATCATTCTAGTTCTTTCTACTCTATAAGGGAGAAACATTTTTCTATCTTAGCCTTTATAACTGTTGAAAAGAGCATTTATATGCTTAATTTGTGCTCTGAAAGCATGTCAGTTTTTGTCTTTGTCATTTAGAAACTATTGTTCACAAACATAGGTGAGTGCATTAGTTGCTGAGATAGACATTATTGTTGGGGTGGCCCTGGTTTGAAGTAAAAGCAGAAGTGCACTTAACATCATGAGAAAAAAAACAAAATGTTTTTAAATTACATGAGAGAGATTTTGATCTGATCTGGAATTCTTTGGGTAATTGGAAGCCAAATTATACGCAATGCCTTAAAAGCCAGTGCAAATGATTAGAGTCTTTAGCAGAGTGCAATTTTTCTTATTAATCTTTTGCCTAATTTAATGTAAATATTCAAGTTGATGCTTATGTCCACAGAACCAGAGATTGTCTTTGAAATATAATGTCAAAGAATCAGGTTTATTGGGTAAGATTTATCTCAGTAATTCTTGTTTTAAAAGTATTTCAATTGTATTATAAAATAGAAAATCACTTCCTGTAGTTTTAACCCTACTTTGCTGAGCCTTGATTGAAAGTTAAAAGAGTGGAAGAGTAAAGACCGCATTAGGTGTAATTATGGGAGAAACAAACAAACAAACAGAAGAACAAACACAACAGCAAGTGATTGATAGAAGAAATGCAAGATGATCTTCCTTTCATGAACATGATTTTAAGAAATTTGGAATTGGATATATGTTCATTTTCCTGTTTTACCTTTGGTAGGAGGAAGA
Source organism: Orycteropus afer afer (assembly GCF_000298275.1). Lineage (NCBI taxonomy): Eukaryota > Metazoa > Chordata > Mammalia > Tubulidentata > Orycteropodidae > Orycteropus > Orycteropus afer. Next base: position 7,100,043 of record NW_006921647.1, on the reverse strand, counting down.
ATATTAATTTTAAGTTCTTCCAAACAATGAGAAAAAGATATTTTTTCCTACTTATCTGCTCCCTTTAATTCAGCAAAAGAGTTGAGCTAGTTATTCTTTTGGCTGCAAGGTGGCTGGGAAGAAATGCATCCTTGGATTCATTGTTGTTGTTGTCATGTGCTTTAGAGTCATTTCTGACTCACAGTGACCTTATGTACAACATAATGAAACACTGCCCGGTCCTGTGCCAGCCTCATGATCCCTTCTATACCTGAGCCCATCACTGCAGCCACTGTGTCAATCCATCTTATTGAGGCCTTCGCCTCTTTCATTGACCCTTCACTTTACCAAACATGACATCCTTCTCCAGAGAATGGTCCCTTCTGACAACATGAACAAAGCAGGTGAGACAAAGTCTGGCCATTCTCACTTCCAAGGAGCATTCTGGCTGCACTTCTTCAAAGGATAGATTTGTTAGTTCTTTTAGCAGTCCATGATACTTTCAGCATTCCGCACCAACACCACAACTCAAAAGCATCGATTCTTCTTAGATCTTTATTATTCATTTTCCAGCTCTCACATGCATATGAGGTGATTGAAAATACCATGGCTTGGGTTAGGCTCATCCTAGTCTTCAAGTAAATATCTTTGCTTTTCAGCACTTGAAAGAGGTCTTTGCAACAGATTTGCACAATGCAATACATCTTTTGATGTCCTGACTGCCACTTCCATTGGTGTTGATTTTGATACCAAGTAATATGAAGTCTTTGACAACTTCAAACTTTTCTCCATCTATCATGATCTGCTTATTGGTCCAGTTGTGAGGATTTTTGTTTTCTTTATATTGTGGTGTAATCTCTTCTATAGACTGTAGTGTTTAACCTTCATCAGTAAGTGCTCCAAGTCATCCTCACTTTCATCAAGCAAAGTTGTGTCATCTATGTATCTCAGGTTGTTAATGAGTCTTCCTCCAATCCTGATGTCATATTCTTCTTCACATACTCCAGCTTCTCAGATAATTTGCTCAGCATACAGATTGAATAAGTATGGTGAAAGGACACAACACTGACACACTCCCTCCCTGGTTTTAAACCATGCGACATCCCTTACTCTGTTTGAATGACAGCCTCCTGGTCTATGTACAGGTTCCTCTTGAGTACAATTAAGTGTTCTGGAATTCCTATTCTTTTCAATATTATCCACAATTTGTTATGATTCACACAATCGAATACCTTTGCATAGTCAAGAAAACACAAGTAAACATCTTTCTGGTATTCTTTGCTTTCAGCCAAGATCCATCTGAGATCAGCTAAGATATCCCTCACTCCACATTCCCTTCTGAATCCAGCTTCTATTTCTGGAAGTTCTTTGTCAATATACTGCTGCAACCATTTTTGAATTATCTTCAGTATGATTTTATTTGAGTGTGATATCAATGATGTTGTTCGATGATTTTCACATTCTGTGGGAATCTTAGATTCATAGAGTCATTGATTTGTCAGGGAATATAGACATCAAGTATATATACATCAGCTTGGCCCAAATGTAGAAAGCCATGTGACAAAAGCCACAGCAGTTGACATGTAGCCTCTGTGTATATATTATCAGTGATATGAAATTATTTACTTCTTTAGGAAATCCATTTTAATTCCAACTGTTAGAATGTCCTTTTTTTCTTTTAGAACATACAAGAAGTCAAATTTATTGATGGATATAGGCCAGGTGGGAACAGTGCTGCTAAAACCTTCATGAGTTCAGAGCTCACCTGCCATTTGTCCAAGGGGTCATGATTGGGAATGTATTTGACTCCACAACTATTCAGGAAGAGGCACTTCTCAGACCCAGTATTTTCAAACTCATCAGCATTAAACTTAATGAAGCCCCACTTGGAGATGTGGATCTTTTGGCAGCCAGCAATCCTGAACTTCACCCTGCATAGGCTCTCTATCACGTTGTCCTAGTGTTGGGCTCGGTGGAGATAGACCTGGGAACTTGGCCTATGTAGACTTTGGCAACTTTACCCTGAAGCTTTCCAGATGCACCTCACACACTTGTCTGGAGCCTATTGTTTCAACACAGGAAAACATCTTGTTGATAAGGATGACATGGAAAGGATGGAGCCCTACTTGTTAAGTGTAAACCTTCTTTGTCATGTCTTTTCACTATGTATTTGATGAAATACAATAAAGCAACATTTAGGCCTTCTGAGGAGACCAACTCAAATTCAACTGACATTATGTGGCCACAAAGTGGGAACACATCCACTTTTGCCTTCTTCTGTCCCACATCAAAGATGCAGATCTTGACATGAAAGACACCTCAGCAGAAGCAGGACTTTGGGTAAGGTTTGTCAGAACTGGTAACGCCAGGCATGGGGGCCCCTGTTGACATGCTGGAAGGAGAGAGTAGAATGTTATTTTTATCAAACTTAAATCTGCTTCCCTGTAACTTTTAAGCTTTAGACCTTATTCTTTTTGAGTACCTTCAAATAATTTGCATTTCACATGAAGACTATTTATACATATAATCTGCTGAGTTTCCAGATCAAATGTTCCAAGCATCTTCCATTTCTTCCTATATGATCTTGTTTAAGAAACTTGTCTTATTTAAGAGTTACTTAAGAATTATGGATTACACCTCAACATAAAATGAAAATCCTTACAACTGGACTAATAAGCAGCATCACAATAAATGGAGAAAAGGTCGAAGTTGTCAAAGATTTCATATTACTTAATTCCACATTCAGCATCAATGAAAGCAGCAGTCAAAAATCAGATGAAGTATTGCACTGGGCAAATCTGCTGCAAAGACCTGTTTAAAGCGCTGAAGAGCGAGGATGTCTCTTTGAAGACTAAGTTGTGCCTAACCCAAGCCATAGTATTTTCAATAGCCTCATATGCATATGAAAACTGGACAATGAGTAAGGAAGACTGGAGAAAAGTTGATGCTTTTGAGTTGTGGTATTGACAAAGAATACTGAAAGTACCATTGACTGTCAGAAGAACTAACAAATCTGTCCTGGGAGAAGTACAGCCGGAATGCTCCTTGAAAGTGAGAATGGCCATACTTTGTCTCACCTGGTTTGACCATGCTGTCAGAAGGGACCATTCCCTGGAGAAGAATATCATGCTCGGTAAAGTGGAGGGTCAGTGAAAAAGGGGAAGGCCCTCAGCGAGATGGATTGACACAGTGGCTGCAACAGTGGCTCAGGTATAGCAAGGATTGTGAGGCTGGCACAGGACCAGGCAGTGTTTTGTTCTTTGTGCATAGGGTCACTATGAGCCAACTTGAGGGAACCCAAAAACAACAACAGCAACAAGAGTTACTATCTAGCAATTTTTCCTCCCCTCCCCTCCCATCCCTGGTGACCAACAATGAACGTTTCCTTCCATATGTAAACCTTTCCTTGACTTTTTAAATAGTGAGCTAATAAAATATTTGTCTTTCTGTGAATGACTTATTTCATTCATCATAATGTCCTCCAAGTTCATCCATGTTATGGAGTATTTTGTGGATTCTACATTATTCTTTAATGTTGCATAGCATTCCATTGTGTATATGTACCATAGTTTGATTATCCATTCCACTGCTGATGGTACCATACTTAGATTGTTTCCATAGTGTTGCAGTGAACATAGGTGTGCATATATCTATTAGTGTCCTGGCTCTTAGTTCTTTAGGATATATAATTAGTAATGGGATTGTTGGATCAAATGGCATTTCTATTTCTATCTTTTTAAGGAATTACCACACCGTTTTCCACAGTGATTCTATCATTTTGCAGTCCCACCAGCAGGGTATGAGAGTCCTAATTCCTCCACATTCTGGTCAACATTTGTTACTTTCTGGATTGTTGAACTTTTCGTATTAGTGCTTGGGCGAGAAGCTATCTCTTGGTTTGATTTGCATCTCTCCAACGGCTAATGATTGTGAACATTTTTTTATGTGTTTGTTGGCCACTTGAGTATCTTCTTTGGTGAAGTGTCTGTTCATTTCTTATGCCCATTTTTTAATTGTATTGTTTGTGTTTTTGTTCATGAGTTGTTGGAATTTTCTATGAACCTTAGAGATAAATACCTGGTGAGATATGTTGTTGTTGAATACTTTTTCCCAATCTATATGTTCTTTCTTTACTCTTTTGGAGAAGTCTTTTGATGCACATAAGAATTTAATTTTTAGAAGGTCCCCATCATCAAGTTTATCATATGCTGTTTGTGCAATAATGTTAATATTTTATAGAATGAAAAAATCATAGTATTTTGGAATTGGATTTGACTTTAGAAGTCATTTAGTTATTGTTATTAGTAGCTGTCAAATCAGTTCCAACTCATAGCACCCTATGTACAACAGAATGAAACACCACCTGGTCCTATGCCATCCTAAGTCTTACTATGTTTGAGCCCATTGTTCCTGCCACTGTGTCAGTCTATCTTGTTGAGGGTCTTCCTCCTTTTCACTGACCCTCTGCTTTACCTAACATCATGTCCTTCTCCAGGCACTGGGTCCTTCTGATTCATGTCCAAAGTGCATGAGATGAAGTCTCACTATTCTCCCTTTTAAGGAAAATTCTGGCTGTACTTTTTCCAAGACAGATTTGTTTGTTCTTCTAGTACTCCATGGCTTATTCACTGTTCCTTTCCAACACCACAGTTCAAATGAATCTATACTTCTTCAGTCTTCCTTATTCACTGTTCAGCTTTTGCGTGCATATGAGGCAATTCAAATACCAATGGTTGGGTCAGCTGCACCTTAGTGCTCAAAGTGACATCTTTATTTTTAACACTTTAAAGGAGCCTTTTGCAACAGATTTGCTCAATTAGATATTGTATGATTTCTTCACTGCTGTTTCCATGGGTGTTGATTGCGGATCTAAGTAAAATGAAATCCTTGACAACTTCAATGTTTTCCTCCATTTATCATGTTGTTACTTATTTAGGCAGTTGTGAGAATTTTTGTTCTCTTTATGTTGAGGCGTAATTCATACTGAAGGCTATAGTCTTTGATCTTCATCAGTAAGTGCTTCAAGTCCTCTTGCCTATCAGCAAGGAAGGTTGTCTTATCTGCATATCACGGGCTGTTAATGAGTCTTCCTCTAATCTTGATGCTGATTTCTTCTTCTTATAGTCAAGTTTCTTGGATTATGTATGCTCAGCATGTATATTAAATAAATACAGTGAAAGGATAGTACTCTGACATGTATCTTTCCTGATTTTAAACCACACAGTATATTCCCTTTACTTTTCTTTGTCTTCTTGATCTTTAAATTTTACATGGGAGTAATTGAAAGTACAGGGAAGTAAGTACCATTGTCAAACAGTCCATGGCAGTGTGCACTGAGGCAGGGTTAGATACTTGGACTTTAGATTTGATGAAAACAGAAATACTTTAGTAATAATATTAGTTAAATATTATTTAATAAAACATATTTTAAACATTTAGTAATACATTCAATAACTTTCTGAATAAGGCAGAAAAGATACTGACTACTGAATAGGGAGGGAGCTCTGGTAGTATAGTGCCTAAGGCACTTGACTGCTAACCAGAAGGCTGGCGGTTCAAACCCACCAGCCATTCCTCGAAAGGAAGATGGGGCAATCTACTTCCGTAGTGATACTGCCTTGGAAACCCAAGGAGGGGTTGCTATGAGTTGGGTCTGACTTGATGGCATAAAACAACAACAACACTGAATAGGGATAAAGCAAAGTAGTTGAGCCCACTAACTAATTTGAATAATCACTATCCTCAAATTAAGTGAGTTATAACCAGCTAGAGATTTGCATGACAAAAGGCAACTGACATTTTTATAAGGCAAAAGGGTAGAATTATTTATTGTTTTCTGAGTGATTCAGCCCAGGTTACTTTAGATTCTCAATAGGATTATGCTACTATATGACTTTTTCCCCCTTTTTACTTCTTTAAAGCAGCAAAAGGACAGAGTAGCAGAAAAAGATGCAGTAGAACTAGGAACAGGAAACCACAGAAAATAGACTGTTTCTTTATCTTGCTCCCTGGCAGTTATTCCTCTTATAGCAGTGAGAGAGAGAAAGAGAGAACTTCATTTCTGTCAGATAAGGGCAAGAGTCACTTTAATGATGAGTAAACGTAAATGTTGAGTACAAACTCCCTGCACACATAGGATTCTTTTTAAGGGAAAAGAAAGAAAATTTCAGGATTAGTGAGAAAGGTGTAAGGTATAAGATTATGCCTTAAATTAGTTGTTATTAGTGGGAGGCAGAAAATTATACCACCACTGTTCACAAGCCTGTCTAAACATCCAAATTGCTTGTGGAACTTGAGATGGTTAGATTCTAATTCTGTTAGCAAGCAGAAGTTCTACTTCCTTCAAAAATCCTTCCCAAATTACTCTGATATAAAGTCAAGGTTAATAACTACTGATATGTTAAAAGCTTGGACCATGCAGTTGCTCTGATTTCTTATTAGCTGTAAGTCTCTGAACAAGTTATTTCTTTTAAAATCAATTCCTTCATTTGTAAAACAGGAATTTTAATTAGAATAAAATTATTATGAAAGTTATTAAGAAGATTAAATTAAGTTATATTTATAAAGTGATTACTGTAGTACCAGACACACAGTTACGCATTCCATGAATATTGTCTATCCTGATAATTTCTTTAAGTTTCTCTAACATGTCATCTTATAAATATGATACTGTTCAGATATTATGTTAAAGATCAATATATAGATAAAGATATAGAAATAAATTTTTGATTTAAAAATACAAGCATTGAAATGTGGGCAACACATGTAAGAACTGAGTGCGAAGGGTTGGATTTTATGAGCTGGCACACAAGATGTTCTGTATCAGAGGAGGAGAAAGGACTGAAGTGTACTCCCTGTTGTTAAAGAGAGTAGTACCATGCAAGATACTAGAATAAGGGATTAAAAATTCCAGCAGGTTAATATACATTGCATGCCTGTTGTGTCCCATTATTTCATTTAATCTTCAGAAGCAGCTTATGAAAGTCAGTAGTGATATTATTCCATTTTCAAACATGGAAATCAGGATTTAGAGTGATTAACAAGCTTGGAAAATATATTTTAGTAAGTGATGAAACCTCTCAGTAAATCACACATACCGTAATTGCCAGCTGTTGTTATGTGCTGTCGAGTCAGACCCTATGAGAATCAACTCATAGTGACCCCTCCTTGAGTTTTCGAGGCAGTATCACTACAGAAGTAGATTGCCCAACCTTCCTTCCGAAGAGTGGCTGGTGAGTTTGAACCTTCAGCCCTCTGGTTAGCAGTCAAGTGCCTTAGGCACTAAGCTACCAGAGCGCCTACAAAATAGGGACTGACCAACATCTGCCACCTAGTGGTAGCATACCCAAATTGCAGGTTTTGTTCATTTGAGGGGCAAATTAACTTTACATTTAAAGTTTTAGCAGAAATTTAAGGTTGTGAAGGAAATGAAGGGAATTTCACTTAATATTTGTCACAAAACTCACCAACAAATTTGACTAGGATAGCGTATTGTAGAAAATATAGCACTGTTGTGTAGACAGAAACTTTGGGTTGGAATTTTATAAAATTTGCAGTCTTAGACAATTTTTAATCTCTGTGAGTGAGCTTTATTTCCTCTAAAATGAACTGGTACACTCTTTAGATTGTTTTGTTGTTGTTGATTGTAAATAACAGACATCTAAAATACTTAGCATAACTACTGGCACATACTAGATATTCAGTAAATGATAATGTAGTTGTTTCACATGCTCTTTTAGTTTATCTAAAAAGTTTATACACATAGGGGCCCAGATACACACAGAGAGTGTGAGACAGAAATAGAGATAGATAAAGAGATCTGCTACAGGGAAAGGAATATGTAGGTCAAAAGTAGTGAGAGAAAAGAAATTATTAACTGAGTGATTAGAGTTCCTAAGTGTTTATTCCTAGACTTTAAAATGGAATTTAAGAGATTTTTAGGAGTAATTTTGACTTAATTTTCTCCTCATATATTGCATAAAAAGTTAAGATTGCAATATTCTCCACTATATTGATAGTAAACACTACTGTTGAGTTGGACCCGACTCCCAGCAGCCCCTCCTTGGGTTTCTGAGGTGGAATCACTACAGAAGTAGATTGCCCAACCGTAGTAATGTAATAGCATAATAACACTATTTATATAATAACATAATAAATCATTATATATTCTATATTATTTCTACAGTTTGTCATTTAAAGTTATTGGTGAAAATTCAATTAGGTAAGGTCTAAGGTAGAAGTGTCTGCCCAATAGTTGATGCTTTGAAATGTGAGTTCTGCTCTTTGTTGTTATAGGTAGATACCCTCCAAATTTCATCAAAGTGTCACTTACCTTCCAAGATGTTCAAACAGGCCACTGAATTATAATTTAGAAAAATAGGTGTTCTTCCCTCCCCACCACCACAGAAAGTTGGAAACTCTCTGAGAAATTAGTTGATAATTTACTTTCACAGAGAATCAAAACTAATTATTTTCTTAGTGATTATGGACTTAATTTGGAAGAAAAATGGGTTTTGTAATTTATTTGAAATATGGGGAGATTTAAAGTACATTGATTAGTTTTTTTTCAAATTTATATTTAGTCCTATAGGAGCTCTGGTAGCATAGTGCCTAAGGCACTTGACTGCTAACCAGAAGGCTGGTGGTTCAAACCCACCAGCTACTCCTGGGAAGGAAGATGGGGCAATCTACTTCCGTAGTGATACTGCCTCGGAAACCCAAGGAGGGGTCGCTATGAGCCGGGTCCGATTCGACGGCATACAACAACAACATTTAGTCCTAATCTTTAATTGTTTTTGTGTATCTCTGATATGGATATTTGTCTTCAACTTCCTAATATTTTATAGTCTAAATGTATTATGGAGTGAAATTAATCAGATAGTTTACAATAAAAATTTATGCACATATATAACAGACTCATTTAAAAGTTCAGTTCAATGGTAAGCTAACAAGTTAACTCTCTAGCTCTTTTAGGAAATTCTAGAATGCCTGAGGCCTGGAAGCTTAATTGTCAACCCTGAATTGTCAACTGTGAAATTTTCCATCCTTAGCTCTTCTAAAGGAGTTCAATGGCAACAGACAGCATAGCTTTTACTGAGCTTGACAAGCATTTAATTCACATGGCTTACTGCAAGTGTTCCTATCCACTCTTATCCGGGCATTCCTCAAAATCAATCAAATACATAAACAATGCAATGAGCAACCCGATATCCATCACATGATATTAAATGATAAAACAAACTAAGGAACTTGCTGTCCAGTTAAACAGGTCTCATGGTGGTGACTCCATGTGTGTCAGAGTAGACTGCGCTCCTAAGGGTTTCCGGTGGCTGGTTTGTCAGAAGTAGATTGTCAGGCCTTTCTTCTGAGGTGTCTCTGAGTGGACTCAAACCTCCAAACTTTCAGTAACCAGGCAAGTGTTTTGTACCACTCAGAGAATCCTACTGCTGTTGAGTCAATTTGACTCACAGTGACCCCTCCTTGGGTTTCTGAGGCAGTATCTCTACAGAAGTAAATTGTCCAATCTTCCTTCCGAGGAGTGGCTGGTGAGTTTGAACCTCCACCTTTCTGGATAGCTGTCAAATGCCTTAGGCACTATGTCACCAGAGCTCTTCTTAAGTTAATAGTGTCATTGAAATCATTATTCTTATCTCATTGTCCCTATCATCAACATTTAATAAAGGAGTAAGTCCTATATGAGTTCCATTGCAATGTGATAGCTATGAAGATTAAATTCTGGAATTCATCTGCCCTAGAAGATTATATTCAGAAATATCTACCATGGCCACAAAAAACAAAACAACAACAACAAAAAAAAAACACTGCTATCAAGCCCATTCTGACTCAATAGAGATCCCCACTGGGTTTCCAAGTCTGTAAATCTTTATGGAAGTAGATTGCCTCATCCTCCTCCTGCAGAGCAGGTGGTGAGTTTGAACACCCAGCCTTGCAGTTAGCAGTGGAATGCCTTACGTGCTATGCCACCAGAGCTCCATACCACCGCCACAGCATAAAGATATTAAAATTATCAATGAGCCCACAGAGGTGTTGATATCATCAGAGATAAACACATCAGGAGGCATTGTCTAGGTTCGTGCTTAACCTGCAACATACTGAAATGTTTTCTCTATCTACACCTATTGAAATTCTTCTCTTATTCTAAGGCTCAAATAGGAGCGCTGGTGGCATAGTGCATAAAGTATTTGACTGCTAACCAGAAGGCTGGTGGTTCAAACCCACCAGCCACTTTTCAGAAGGAAGGTTAGGCAATCTACCTCTGTAACTTCTTCCAAGAATTTTTTCTGAGATCTTTCAGTTAAAATGAACTGTTCCTTTCCCCAAGTTCTTTAGTACTTATCAGAGTCTGTATGGTATTTACTTAGATATGTGTGTCTAGCACAGGAAGTAGTGTTTTGCATAAAGTAGTTATGGGAAATTAAATACATTTCCAATCCAACTCTTTTATTTCTTGTTGTAGTCTTTAAAGATTCATCACTGTCCTTCTCGCTTTGCATTAGCCACAGCATATTGTACGTGGTATGTTCTTCCTGGTAAAAGGGCCAAAATCTCCATCTCTTTTTCATTAAAAAAAACAAAAACAAAAACATAAAAACACTGCTTGAGTTGATTCCAACTCACAGAGACCCCCAATGGGTTTCTGAGGTGATACATCTTTATGGAAGCAGATTGCCTGGTCTTCCTTCTGTGAAGTGGCTGGTGGGTTTGAACTGCCAACCTTTTGGTTAGTGGTCAAATACCTTAGGTACTGTGCCACCAGAGCTCTTTTCTTCTTCCTTGCTGGCTCTCAAACAAGCACACAAACACCTTAGTTTTAAGGGTTATCTGCTAATAATGTAAGAGAAACAAACAGGAGATAATATGAAGAAAGTATTCAGAAGGATGGGGTAAGCATCCCATGCTGAAGAACAATAGCCGTAATATCATGCTTGTTAATAGTTTCTGACTAGCTTTTTTTTTCATGTTTTTATTTTTGTCTTTTTTTTTTTGCTCATATGCAAATAGATTTTTGCTGTTATCCTCAGTGTGTTGCCCATCAAATGTCCTTTTCCCTCACCACTGCCTTCTTCCATTAAGCCTTTTTCAGTTTTTTCTTTTTTTGTTGTTGTTGTTTTTGTTGTCCCATGGAGGTAACTGTAATCGAGAACTAACATCCATTAACATATCTACTTGGCTCAAGGGGTTAATTTTCATGTCTGAAACCTCTATGTTGGTCCCATATCCATATTCTGATGCAATACACTTATTTAGTCTTTTGTTTATTTATCTGTTCACTGAACAAATATTTATTAAGCGCACTCATGATATTTCAAAGACAAATAATACATGATCCTTCACATTCAGTAATTTATTTCATACAAGAATAAATGTCTAAGTTCAAAATATTGCAATAATTTGTTACAAATTCCCAAAACAAGGTGTGTTTGGTGTAATTTGTTCAAAGACAATTCAGTAGATAGGATAGCTGTTTTCAACAAATGGTGCTGAAACAATTGGATACTTATACACACATGCACACACACATACATACACACACAAACCCTTTAGCCATATCTTGCCTCATGTACAAAGATGAATTCAAAACACATCACAGTCCTAAATGTAAGTTCTAAAACTATAAAATTTATAGAAGAAAGCATAACAAAAAAATCTTTGAGTTTGCTAGGCAAAAATTTCTCAAATATAATACCAAAAGTGCAAACCATAAAATAAATAATTCATAAATTGGACCTTATCATAATTTAAAATAGAACTTAACAAAAAAAAAGGAAAAAACATAGTTTAGGAGAAAATATTTTACAATTATCTATTTGATAAAGAACTTGTATCCAGAATGCACAAATTTTTTTTTTTAATTTTTATTTTTATTGTGATTTGAGTAAAAGTTTACAGAGGAAATTAATTTTCCATACAGCAGTTCATGCACATTTTGTTCCACTGCATTGACTGCAATTCCTCACAAGGTAACAGCTATTTTCCTCCTTCCTTCCTGTAGTTACCTCTTCCCTGTGTCTTTCCCTCCCATACGCTCTCCACGCCCTGAGCTATCTCCCTGTGCAAACACTACCCTTCTCTTCTCCCATGTTCCAAGGAGTGTACCTACCTAATGTAAATGTTCACCCCATATGCCTGTCTGTTGTTTGACTGGAAGCCAGAAGAGTAAATTCGGTTCCAGATGTGAAGAATAACTAGGGGCTGTATTCTCAGTGGTCTCACCAGACTCTACCAGACCAGCAAACCTGGTCTTTTTTCTTTTTCTTTTTTTTTTTTTTGATGATTTTGAGTTTTGTTCCACATTGTTCTCCCACTCTCATCTAGGATCTCCTGCACCAATCCCTTTCCAAGTGATTGACAGTGGTAGCTGGGCATCATCTAGTTCTTCTGGTCTCATGGTCATATAGGCTGAAGAGCACATGGTCTACTAGTGCACTGGAATAATTGTTTCCATGAGTTTTTGTTTCTCTTCATTCTTCTTTGCTCTGTATGAAGAGAGACTCATCATTGCATCTAGATGGCTGCTTGCAAGTTTTTAAGACCCCAATTGCTACTCACCAAAGTAGGATGTAATGTTTTTATGTAGTATGCTATGCCAGTTGAGCTTGACGTCCCCTGCGACCATGGTCCCAAGCTCACAGGTCCAACTACTTGCTCCCTCATGATAGCTGGCTGTGGCTAAGAAGCCACAACAACCTTTCCCTTGCCAACTCTGCTATACACCCAGACACAGAATACATAAATAACTCTTAAAACTCTATAATCAGAAAATGAGTAACTGAAAAAAAAAGGGCAAAAGATTTTAGTATTACACCAAGGAAGATATATGTATGCAAATAAACACATGAAAAGAGGCGCAACCTCATTAACTGGAAAATGCAAATCTAGGCCATAATGAAATACTGCTTCACACCCACTACAATGACTCCAATCAAAAAGATGGATAAAACTCTTCACAAGCATGTGGAAGAACCAGAACCCTCACATAATTTTGGTGGAAATATAAAGTTGTACAGCCTCTTTGGAAAACAATTTTGGTTTATTAAACAGTTAAATACATAATTCTATGTGATGAAATCATTCCACTCCTGGGTAGTTACCCAAGAGAAATAAAAGCATATATCCACACAAAGACTCACACTCAAATGTTTACAGTCATTTTACTATAAGAGCCCCAAATTGGAAACCATCCAAATGCCCATCTAGGTGAATGATAAACAAATTGTAGTGTATTCATAGAATGGAATATTCTTTACCAATTAAAAAAAAATGGATGACTGACAACATGAATGAATCTCAAAATGATTATGAAGCATGATAGAAGCCAGACAAAAGTAATATATATTTTATTATTCCCTTTATATAAAGTTCTAGTAAATGAAAGCCAACATACAGTCAAAGAAAGCAGATAGTAGCTGCCTGGGGATGGGGAAAGGCTAGAAGTGATGGATTACAAAGAGGCAGGAGGGATGATAGATTTGGTCCTTTTCTTGATTGTGGTGATAGTTTCCAGGATGTGAATACATACCCAAACTTATCAAATTTTACACTTTATCTATGTGCAGTTTATATCAATTATACCTCAGCAAACCTTTCTAGAAATGAGATGTATGTATTGTAAATAGTCATCACATGAAGAAGAAATGAAAATCCAGGGTTAAATCTTGAGCAATGAGTGAGACTTTGCCAGGTGGATTGGGTTGAGGCTAGATGGGGGAAGTAAGTTAGGATATTCTAAGAAAAGGGAAGAATGTGGCCTGTTATAGGACTGTACACAGGTTGGTGAACACAAATGAACAATAAAGAGGCTGGAGAGGTAGGCAGAGGCCAGGTCAGGAGTCTTGGAATCCAACCTAACTTGTTTGGATGATGATTAAGTAGAAAAGAAGTCAAGAAACTACTGAAAGTTTTCAAGCAAAGGTTTGAAATGACCACATCTGCAGTTTAGGAATATAGTACTAGCTGCTGTGTCATAGAGAACAGATTTAAGAGGAATGTGTGTGTGTGGGGATGTGTATATGTTTATGTGTATGTGTGTGTGTGAGAGAGAGAGAGAAAAGGAAGGGAAGGGAAGGGAAGAGAAGGGAAGAGAAGCGGAGAAAAAGGAAGAGATAAAATAGACAATGGAGGCAGGGAAATCAGAATAAAGATGATTGCAATTGTCTGAGAAATTGTGGGTTAGGCAAATCAGGCACAGCACAGAGGCTGGGATGACTTCCTGACATTGGAAGATAATGAAGACAGTAACCAAGAGATAAAAAAGGAGGAGCGGGTTTGAGACATCCTACAATTTGAAGAGGATTTGAGACTTTTAAGTAGAAATATCCAGTAGATGACTGAATACAAGATTATGAAAATCAGAGGAGGCCAGTGCAATACACTTGATAAGATAAATCATGAAAAATACTTGGCACATGGGAAAAAACAATGTCCTGAGACTGAGGCCACTATTTGAGAGAGTGCTGAAATCACTAGTCTCCAGGATACAAGAAAGTTGCCTTAGAACGTCCTCTCATTTTTCCTTTCCCCGGAATTTAGGGTTTAGAACTTTATGGTGGAAAGGAAGATCATAATCATCCTCTTCACCCTTCCCTCTCTTTCCTCTTCCACTCCTGGTGTGACAATTTGGATGGTCAGATCTGGGAGGTATAGCTTGGGCTGGGTGAGGGTTGGATGGAGCCCTATGAAATGGAGCAAGGAAAGTGACAAGGTAAAGAACAGGGATAAAGAAATGCTTCAAGTAACACTGCGGGTAGGACTGTAAAATATTTCAACCACTGTGGAAATCGATATGGCAATTCCTTAAAATGTGGGAAATAGAAATACCATTTGATCCAGCAATCCCATTACTACTTTTATATCCTAAAGAAGTGAGAGGCAGGACATGAACAGATATAGCACAACCATGTTCATCACAGCACTATTCACAATAACAAAGAGATGGAAACAACCTAAGTGCCCATCAACCAAGGAATGGATAAACAAACTGTGGTACATACACACAATGGAAAACTGTGCAATTCTAAAGAATAATGCAGAATCTGCAAAACACCGCATAACATGGATGAACTTGGAGGACATTATGCTGAGTGAAATAGGTCAATCACAGAAATATAAATATTGTATTAGTCCACTGTTGTAAAAAGTCAAGGAAAGGTTTATACATAGAAGGAAACTTTCTTGTTGATTACCAGGTATGGGAGGGGAGGAGAGACAAAATTCCTAGACAGGTTGGGAAAAAAAAATATGTATACATATATGTATATATATGCCAAAGATTATTAGTGGTTACCAGGGGTAGGAGGCAGGAGGGAAAGGGAAACTTTTGTTTGTGGGACATTGAGTTTATGTTAGTGGTGGTGGAATATTTTGGAAAAAAATAGCAATAATGGTGGACAACATGAAAAATATCATCAATGTCCCTGAGCTATAAATGGGGAAGTTGCTACATTGGCGAAGATCTTGTTGTGTATGTTTTGACCACAGTTTAAGAAAAAAAAGAAAAGAAATGCTTTAAGTATTACGCTAAATATTATACCTGGATACTTAATCTCACACTTGAAGGGGAAGCAGGGAGGGGCTGGTCAAAGATGGCTGGTGTCTCCACGAGAATTACTGGAGCCTAACAGCAGACATGTGAGCACGTTAATGGTTTGCACTATCCAGTGACTCCCAACCAGGTGCTATCCAGTCAACTCCAACTCATGATGACCCCATGTGTGTCAGAATAGATTTGTGCTCCGGAGGGTTTTCAGTGGCTGATTTTTTGGAAGTAAATTGCTCAGCTTTTCTTCTGAGCAGCGTTTGGGTGGACTCAGTTAGCAGCTGAGCATGTTTGCACTACCCAAGGACTCCCAGTAAATGCTTTTTGAATTGATGAAGGGACTCACGGCAGGCACTTAATACTGTTGATGGATAAGGATAAATCTGCTGAAGATTACTTGGGGGTGGAGTGGGAGAAGAGCATTTCTCACCATTTCACAGAAGCCTTCTCACCATCTCACTTTTCTCACTACCTTTCAGCTCTTGTTGTAGACGTGTAGGGGTTTTCTATTGTTACGTTATATACGTGTAGGGGTTTTCTCTTGTTATGTCTCAGGATGCTCACTGATGTTTAAAGTGGCTTCTTACACTCCAAATCCCTTTCTTGCAGTACAACCCAAGGATTCAATTGTCCTTTGACTCTGTTTTAAAATGGTCTCATGCATTTGGATTTTGAGCATACTCCCCCAGCTTAGCTATGGTGAAGGATATAGTCTTCTTCCCCAGCTCACTGTTTCTGAAGCTGAAGACAGGCACACCAACCATTGGTGTTGTTAGGTTGTTGCTATTAATCACCATGGAGAACTTACAGAGAATAACAAATATAAAAAAGCATGACAATGATACCACGGTTACCAAAACCTACAAAACCTTTTGATGCTGATCTTGTTCTAACTTTGTACTAGCTATTATTTGGACACTATTCAATTTTTCTCACCTACTTTTGTTTCTGAAGATGAAGCTCACCAAATCTCCTCTTTCTGAGTGCCCCTTGCTAGTCTCTAAAAAACAGGGTGTGCTTTCAAGAAGATTCAAAGAGATTAAAGTAATACATGATCCACCCTTACCTGGCCTCAAGTAGGCCAATTTTACCCCTAAGGACCTATAGACTGGATGATACCCAACCCAGGATATTTCTGCAGATATTTCTTCCCTAAGTAAAATGATTACCCTTTAGTTTTTCTTTTGGTTTCATTTTGTCCATTTTTTTCTTTTTTAATTATGAAAATACTGCTAATCAGAAGTCTGGCGGTTCAAATCCACCAGCCACTCCTCAGAAGGAAGATTGGGCAACCTAATTCTGTAGAGATACCACTTCAGAAACCCAAGGAGGGTTGCTATCAGTCTAATCGAGTCAACAGCAGTGAGTTTGGTTTGGTTTTTATTGAACTTACGAAAACTGAAGAAAAAAAAGAAGAAAATAAAGCAACAACAAAAAAACTCACATACTACAACACAAAGATGAAGGTAGTTTTATGTTCGTACATGGCTGGTGGTTCAAACAGACTAGGTACGCCTCAGAAGTAAGGTTGGGAAATCTACTTCTGTAGCGATACTGCTTCAGAAACCCAAGGAGGCGTCAGATCCGACTCGACTGCAATGGTGGGTATGTTTGTACACAGCCTTTACTCATTATTGGAATAAGATATATGCATAACTTGGTATTATTTGTTCCATTTAAGATGATAAGTATTCTGCTATCCTACTGAATAATTTGGAACATATAACTATAGTGGCTACCAACTATTCTATTATATGGATTTACTATAAATTTAACTACTCTTCTACCCTTGGATATTTAAGTTGGTTTCAATTATTTAGTCTTATAAAGATTTCAATGAAAATCTTTGTATACTTTTGTTCCTATTTATGATTGCAAACTTCAGCTAACTAACCAGAAGTGGACTTTCTAAGTGAAATAGTCCAATGGCATATTTTTATTTTAGAACATACTATAAAATCACCATCTAGAAAGTTTATTTCAATTTAATTTCTGTCACACTCACCCTTGCCTGCTTCAAATCCCGGGTTTCAGATCTGAATTTTACAGACACTCTAGACCAGGGCATATACAAGACAATCCATTGGGTTAAGGTAAGAAAACATTGAAACATCTATTTTCACATCTTAAAGATCTCATCTCTTTAGCATTCGTAAAAAAGACTTTATTTTGAAGTAACTTAAGATTTAGTTGCAAAAACAGTGTAAAGAATTCTTGTATACTCTTTATCCAACTTCCCAAAATGTTAACATATTGCATAATCATTAATAGTTATCCAAATGAGAAAATTGACATTGATACAACACAATTTATTCAAAAGCCCTATTCACAATTTTTAAATTATCCCCCTGGGTGTCCTTTTTTTTTTTTTGGTTCAGGACCCAGTCCAGGACATTTATTTGCCATCTCCTGATTCCACTCCAAAACAGGAAAGATTGGGATTCATTCTTTGTCTTCCATGACCCTGACATGTTTAAGTGTCATATGGGCCAGATAGTTTGTAGAATATTCCTTAATTTGGGTGTGTGTAACATTTCTTTATGATTAAATTCAGTGTGTGTTTTTTTTTTTAGCAAGAATGCCAGGAAAGTACCAGTGTCTTCAAAGTATCTTATCAAGTGGCACATGATACACATCATTAGTGGTATTGTTAACTTTGGTCATTGTTTTAGGCGCCATCTGCCAGGTTTCTCCATTATAAACTTACTATTTTATATTTTGTAATTAGTAAGTATCTTATGAGAGATGTCTTGAAATCTCAATCTTATAATTTTTAATTGTCTGCACGATTTATTATGTATAAATGCATTCATGCATGGATGTATGTATATAACGTAAAAAAACTTAATATATGTATTGAGGGTGGATACTATTTTTTACTCATAGGGTTATCTAACCAAAAACATTTATGAAAATCCACTTCTAGACCAATTTCATGTTCCATCCTTACCATTAATGTATGACTTTCCCACTGTCTCTTCCTTGAAACATTCTATGATTAAGTTTGCCCTGTTTTCATTGTCTCCTTATCTGATTTTATACTGTCTTGTACCTGTACATATTTCAACAGTTTTCTTATTTCTTGGCTTATTTTTTAATCACTCTTCATTTTCCCCATGCTTCAGTGCCATGCATACCTATCTAGATTCTAAAGTAGTCAAATACAGAGACTACATACATCATAGTCTTTACAATGCTAAATCCTCTAAGATTAGTATCTGTGCTTTATTTCTGTACCTTTCATAATGCTAACATAATGCCTTGTACACAAAAGGCCATCAAATATCTTTATTTATTGCTTGAATGAGAGCATAAACATCTGGTACAATGTTTGCATACTGAGGAAATGCAATTACTTTTGTTCAACGACTGGGGCAGATGCTTTTAGGTGACTAACCAAGTTACTATTTCCTACTCCTTGCTAGCCAGCTTCTAGTGGGTGTTGAGTGTATGATATAGTTCTAGTTAATGAAAAATAAAGGGAAGTCTTCTGTGCAATTTCCTTCTTCCTAATTCTTGCCGTGAGTGTAGTGGTGGTGGCTGGGCTGCAGCAGGCATCCTATCACCATGAATGGCAGAATAAGAGAAGAGAAGTAACATTGATCCTCACATTTCTAAACTGAAGAAGCAGGTCTAAGAATTATTATCTACTTATGAATATCCTGCTATGTAAAAAATAAATGTTTATTGGTGAATGCTGTGGTAGCTGCATTTCCTTCTACTTGTTTATCAAAAATATTTCTGACATACTCCAATAGACTGGAGAAGCAAGGATTATTGCTTGATTAATTCAAGATAGACTCACTGAAAAGGAGAATTTCATGATCATTTTGGTAATAAGAGAAATGACTTGGATACTTGAATTAGAACAAATAGAAATGTCCATAGATGTGGTGTTGCTTTGGGTTATGTCTAGAGGTGAGATGGGATAGTGAATTGAAGGGAGCTCATTTCTGGGGTCTTTTGATAGAGTGAGTATAAATAATGGGATGGTGTATGCCACCATGAGGGCATTGAGAGCTATCAGCATGATAAAATTCATAATGGGCAGGGCAACATAGGAAGTATGGTAAAGATAATGTGGTAGACAGATAAGAAACAGGAAATGTTAAAGATGAAAGTGGGAAACTACACAGGCCACCAGAGATCTTAAAAAATGCAGACTATTTGTGGAAGAGTGTATAGGACATATAGAATCAGAGGCTGGAGTCTAGATTGAAATTCTACTACAACTAGCTGAGCAACGTAGACAAGGAAGCTCAGATTTCTCATCTCTGCAAAAATAATGACTAGCTGCCCTGGAGTTGATTCCAACTTACAGCAACCCCATCTGTATCAGAGAACTGTACTCCATTGAGTTTTCAGTGGCTGATCTTTCAGAAGTAGATCACTAGGTCTTTTTTCCAAGATGTTTTTGGGTAGTCTTGAACTTCCAACCTTTACAACCCAGTAGCTGAGTATGATAACCATTTGTACTACCCAGGGACTTGGAATAATAATAAGAAGAAAGGTTTTATTATTACCATTTTGAGGTAGATACCTCAAGAGATATATGAAACAATTATTCAAATAGGGAATGTTGGAAAGGAATAAACAAATGACCTATACTACCAAACGGTAGTATAACCTGAAGACATGCTACATGTTATATATAAATGAAGAAGAGAATTCTTTGAGATAAATTTTCCTTTTGACTGAAGCTCAACTGGAAGAAGAAACAGTTTCTAACATGAGAGTGTATCTCAAGTCTCAGGGCCATTTTAGTTTCAGTGTTGCTGAATAAAAATCCAGTTTTTTTCTCAGATTCAGAGGCAATGACAGGAAAGTTCAGTGCAAATAATTTCACCACTTTTAAACTTCTAATAGTTCTCAAGCCAAAAGTAGTTGATGAACGTTATGTTTTGGTCTTTTCACCTGTTTTAATCGAGGAGCCTTCTGTGATATTCTACTTTTGGTCCCAGAACATTCACTTGAAGGGTTTACTAGTCAAAGCCAAACCCATTCTGCCAACAGCTCTAAAAATACTCTTGGTTTCTGCCAGTCAATTTTCTTCTATTTTCACAATTAGTGGTTCTGCCTGGAAACTGTCTGCCAACATGCAAATCTCATCCAAGGGCTGATGGAAATTTGAGAATGTGCTAAGCTGTGTAAGGTCTAAGAGCAACATTATTCATTCACTATTGGAAATATTTAAACAAATGTAAATCAAGGGAAAAAAAAGAGATGAAATCTCATTACAAGAAATGAATGGATGCTTTCCACTCTTTCTACAATATAGTCTTGATACCCATTTACATACCATTTGTAATATTAATATTATTGTAGTGAAATAAATCAAATCCTTCAGTTTTACATTTTTAATTACATTTTACTGCATTTGTTCTTTTGTTTATAGTTAACTAATAAAATATTTATTACTTCTTACATATATGATAGTGTTTCTGTATTTTAATCAGATTTTACACATAATCTTTTCTCCCTCTTTTAGTATCTTTTTTATGACCCTACACACCACAGGATGCTGTTTTGTGGAAAACCTCATTATTTTTTAATGCATGACTATTTATTAATGTATTGTGTATATAACACACTATGCATTTCTTTGAATTGATGAATACATTTACATCCACTTGAGAATAAAAATTCCCTTAAGGGCCAATCTCACATTTCTCTCACTGTGTTGCCAGAAGCCCATACTGATTATTTTCTTGTTTTGTTGAGAAGTGGAGAGCAAAAAAGGAGGGAGATAAAGAGCAAGAATAGAAAGAGATACCTCAAACAGTATTTTTTAATTTTCATTTTCTGAGAAACCTTTCTCCTGAGGTAAAAAACTAATGCGTTCTTGTAAAATGGAATTTTCAGAGCATGCAAATTAATTTATCCTTCGCAAAATCTTATATTTGATATGCATTTTATGTTGAGCACTTGGCTTGCTGTTTTTTGGGTCTTATTCATTGTATTTGTTGAATTGCTTCCTCAATTACTTCACAATATTGCACTTAGAGGAATAGATATTAATTAAATGGTGAGTGAAGGACACAAGTTAACTACAATAGAAGGTACTACTGAATGTAATTTTACAGCTATAAAAAAAACAAAAGACTTTTTCTCATTTAAAAATTGTTTTTTTTTTTTTCCATTTAGTAGCTCCTGCAAATTGGAGAGTCTTAAGTAAGCTGGCAGAGTACTTCTCTCCCAAATATAAGCAGCTGGACATAGCTGCCCAGTTAACTCATCTCCTCTTGGCCTGACTTGAGAATTTTTCTGAGGCTTCTTGTGGGTGGGATCTGCTTGTGTCTGTTGCTAGGCATTCTCCCCTTTGACCTCCTCCAAAGGCACTTTTTGGGAGTCCTTTTTTGGAGTAACACAGAACAATGTTTAGCATAAATGGCATTGAAGACCCTCTGTGATTTATTCTTTGCTAGTGAGCATGAGCTGGTTTCAGTGGAGGATGAATGAAATGGAAGAGACATGTCAGACAAAATCTAGACACGTTCTCTAGAGAGAGTCTAGAGAGAAAACATGGTACCGGGAGAAAAATATCTCATGTTATTTTCTCTCTTTTTCTCATACAACATTGCCTGGTATCCCTAATTAACCATGCCCTCACAGTAATATTGGAAATATTTTCATGATAGATCCTTATATTTTAACTGCTTCTCTGTTTCAATGAAATATATTTAATTTTCATATGGATTGAATAGCGTACTAAACAGAAAATTTACTGTGACCTTCAATTTCAATAAATTAATGTGTCCATTTTGACTGTATATACAGTAAGTAGGAATATGAAATGCTTCCCTAGAAGGAATAAAGCAGAAGATGTGTTGCTGTCCAGTCAAGAAGAGATATTAGGTTGCAATTATCAGGTGTCACTGTTTTCTAAATCCATTCGACTTTCATGAGTACCATTACATGGAATTGAGTGCAAGACCTCTTCCTACATTGTACACTTGCTACCTTCACAAACTGGTGGGAAAGAATCCAGGAGCATTCAGGTACCTGTGGCTTCCCAGGCACTGCATAGGTGTATTACTGGCTCAGGGATGCTCTCAGAAGTCTCAGTGTAAAACAAAATTGTCACCTCAGTGACTAGGAAACATATTTAACATAGTTAAGAAGACATATTTAAGAATAAATAGCAGGAATCTTCTCAAAGAATCTAACTTTGTCTAAAGAACTTGAAAGGTATGGATTAAAGAATGTTCATTGCCTGTTCAGAATCATTTAAATTCTTACAGCCTCAGTCACCTTATCTGTAAAATGGGACTAGTAATAGTATAGGCTTCACAAATGTCAATTATTCCGAACTCTTCTGAGACTTGACTTCATGATTCAGTATTTTCTTTACTTATTTCCTTGTTCTTTCCGATTGTCCTCCTCACTTATCTTACCAATATGTTCTAATATCCTATAACAACGGCTCGCTTGGCTCAGTTTCTTACATCTCTCTCTTTCTTTTCATGAAATATAAGATTTTTGGAAAAGAAGCCTTAACTATATCTGCCCTTCAACCTCTGGTAACCTCACTGGAGCACCTAGAACTAGTTCTGAAAAGAAAATATTGTTAGTTGCCATTGAATTGGCAACTCTTGGTGACCTTAAGTATTAAAGAGCAAAGCATTGCCTGGTCCTGTGCTAACTTTGCAATTTTTGCAGCTATTGTGTCATTCCATATTATGGAAGGTTCCTCTCATTTTTATTGACCTCTACTTTACCAAACATGATGGCATTTTTTAGTGATTGGTCTTTCCTGATGATATGTCCAAAGTAAACAAGACAAAGTTTTGCCATCTTCACTTGTACAGAGCATTCTGGTGGTACTTCCTCCAAAACTGATTTGTTCATTCTTCTGGCAGCCTATGGTATATTCAATACTCTTGTTGTTGTTGTTATGTGCCGTCAAGTCAAACCCGACTCATAGCGACCCCTCCTTGGGTTTCCGAGGCAGTAACACTACGGAAGTAGGATTGCCCAACCTTCCTTCCTACGAGTGGCTGGTGGGTTTGAACCGCTAGCCGTCTGGTCAGCAGGCAAGTGTCTTAGCCACTATGCTACCAGAGCTCCCTCAATACTCTTAGCCAATGCCATTATTATATGGATCCAGTCTTCTTCTATCTTCCTTTTCACTGTCAGTTTTCTTATGCATATGAGGCAATTGAAAAGACCATGACTTGGGTAAAGTGGCCTCTCTGCCTTTTAACACTTGAAAGAGGTCTTTTGCAGTAGATTTTCCCAATGCAAAATAAGCTTTCAGTAATTACCTTCTTGTCTTTCTTCTTGGAAGCTTTGGTAGCATAATGCCTAAGGTATTTGACTGCTAACCAGCAGACTGGCAGTTCAAACCCACCAGCCACTCCTCAGAAAGAAGATTGGGCGATCTACTTTCATAGTGATACCTCCTCAGAAGCCCAATGAGGGGTAGCTATGAGTCGAATCTGACTCAAAGGCAGTGCGTTTATCTTTCTTTTGTCCAATTCTCTTTTCCGAGGCAGTAAACCTTTACAGAAGTAGCTTGCCCCATCTTTCTTCCACAGAGCTGCTGGTGGGTTTGAATCACCAACCTTCTGGTTCACAATCAAATGCCTTAGGTACCTTGCCCCATAGTTCCTTTGGTTAATTTTGGTAATTTGGTGGCATTTTAGTACTTTTCACTCTTAACTGCAGTATTAGGCACACTGCTGGGCCCAGCTTCCTTACACATTTGCACTAAGGGATCTTTAACTTGGGGCTCACTCTTATCCACTTACACACAGTTTTATGGTTCCTTCTCAGAGAAATCTTATCTCTCTTCTAGCTGAGAATAGAAAGCCCACATTATACTTTCTTGTTATGCATCATTCTTTTCCTGTAAGGCTTTTATTTTTTTTTTTTTAAGTAATTTATAAGTATATGTTTATTTATCTTTTTGCTTTATTGTTTAGTGCTGTTTTCTAGGGATGATTTGTTGTTTTTCACCACCAAAAGCTAACCTTCTCACCACTCAATCAACCATTTTGTTCTTGTGGGCTGATGGGACATAGTATCATTCTTGACACATATTTATGAGCACATAATAGGCACCTAATGAATGAAAGAATGACATATATACATTGTTGTTACTATGTGACTTTAAGAATTAATATTTTGCTCTTTTCCTCTTTTTCTAAGACTGTGGGATGATTGCCCAATTGTTTTTAATCTCTCACAGAAAGCCTATTACTCATATTTAGCCTGAATCATCTGTTTCATTGAAAGTTATTGTTGTTAGCTGTCACTGAGTCGATCTGATTCATATTGACCTTATGTATGACAGAAAAAAGCATTCCCAATCCTGCATAATCTTCACTATTATAAGCATATTTTTGTCTACTGTTGCAGCTATCATGCCATCCATTTTCAAAGAGGTTCTCCCATGACCTTGTTAGCCCTTTAAATCACCAAACACAATGTTCTCCTTTAGCAATTGTTTTCTCCTGATGATGTGTCCAAAGCAAATGAGTCAGACAATGTTCTGCTGTAATCCTTAAGGTTTTTGTTGACTAATTTCTGGAAGTAGATTCCCAAGGCTTTCTTCTTAGTCATTCATAGTCTGGAAGCTCCATTGAAACCTGTTTTTATGGGTGACTCTGCTAGTATTTGAAATACCAGGTCAAAACTTCCAGTCATAGAAATATGCAAGCCATCGCAGTATGACAAACGGACTGATGAGTGGTGGAAATAAAAGTCAGACTATGCAATTTTCCTATTCAATAATTTACTAAGCCTTATCTCATTTCTTTCACACTAAAGTATTCAGTTCTGAATATAATTTCTTGACTTTTCAACATCAGAGTCCTACCTTCTCAGGTGCTCTACTCACATGATACCACCATCCTCTTTCCCTTTGCAATGGGTTCAAGCTCCAGAAAAGCCTCAGCATGCAGTTCTACTCTCTGGGCATTTGTTTCTGATGTGCTCTCCTCCCCTCAAACCTAGGCTTCTGCTGTTTTTCTCTCATCTCCTTCCCACTCATCCTTTGAAATGGTACTATTGGGTTTCATTTCCTCCATGCGTCTTCTCTCAACCCTTTTACTCTGATAACACTTTTTTTCTTTAGGCTTTTATTTTTTAATGTTCATCTCGAATGTCTTCTATTATGGTCAGTTCTGCAAAAATCAGTGTCCACTACCAGATTGGAATTATCACAAAAGCATGAATCAGCCCCCATTAGTCCTTGACACAAAATATTATGAACATTAAAGTCAGCTGAATGCCACCCACCAACACCTGCTTCAAACTTTTGATTGCAATGCCTTCTCATTTTAGAGTGTCCCTAATAGAGGCATTTGGCCTGCTTCAGTGCCTCTGAACAGTACAATTAAGTATGATATTTGACATCATGTAGAATTCAGTGTATTCAATTCATTAAATGAATTTTTGTGTTTCGAAAGTGCTTATAGTCTGACTAGTACTCACATAATTCTTTAAATGAAGGAGAAATATATTCTTAATGGTGAAAATAATGGCACAGTTCTAATATAAGGTATCCAGTTCTACAATGAAATGTGACTGCACAAGCAATTGATTTAAAGGTCCCCGTGCCATTAATATCTGTGACCAGTCCTCTCTTTGTTCCCAGTTGAACACCAACAATGTCTTAGAGCTGAATTTCATGCAATCTATATTCTGAGAATGCTGGGGACAACACAGGGCAGGATCTAGGTAAGATCCAGGTAAGGGGAGGGTGGAGAGGTTTCAAATAGCTAAGGAAGACAAACTTGTCTGTCAGTTTGTCATACTGTGGCAGCTTGCACATTGCTATGTGGCTTGAGGCTGTGCCTAGTTTCAAATACCAGGGTTGCACAAGGTGCACAGGTTTTAATGGAGCATACAGACTGAGACAGACTAGGAAGAAGGAAGAGGCCATCCACTTCTCAAAAAATTGGCCTGGGAAAACATTAAGAATAGCAGAGAAAGACTGTCTGATACATTATTTGACAACTTTATGAACAGTCCAGAAACATTGTCCAATACAGTGCAGGAAGATGAGCCCCTTAGGTCAGAAGGCACTCAAAATATGACTGGGAAAGAGCTGCCTTACCAGAGTAGAACCAACCTTAATGATATGGATAAAATAAAGCTTTTGGGGCCTCCATTTGCTGACACGGCATGACTCAAATTGAGGAGAAACAGCTGCAAACATCCATTAATCATCAGAACATGGAATGTATGAAGTATGAATCTAGGAACATTGGAAGCTGTCAAAAATGAAATGGAATGCATAAAGATTGATATCATAGGCATTAGTAAGCTGAGATGGTCCAGTTTAGGCCATTTTGAATCAGACAACCATATGATCTGCTATGCCGGGAATGACAATTTGAAGAGGGATGATGTAGAGTTCATCACTTCAGAGGATGTTTCAAGATCTGTCCTGAAGTACAATGCTGTCAGTGATAGGGCAATATCCATATGCCTACAAGGAAGACCAGTTAATACTACTATTATTCAAATTTATGCACCAACCACCAAAGCCAAAGATGAGGAAATTGAAGATTTTTTATCAACTTCTGCAGTCTGAAATTGACCAAAAAATGCAATCAAGATGTGTTAATTATAACTGGTGACTGGAATGCAAAACTTGGAAACAAAGAAGAATCTCTGGTAGTTGAAAATT
Source organism: Orycteropus afer afer (assembly GCF_000298275.1). Lineage (NCBI taxonomy): Eukaryota > Metazoa > Chordata > Mammalia > Tubulidentata > Orycteropodidae > Orycteropus > Orycteropus afer. The sequence continues at coordinate 7,072,870 of NW_006921647.1, read as the reverse complement.
TGACCTCAGTGACAGAAATAATGTTGGAGATTGCATGATAGAATTTTATAAGACCAATGACTTACTCATTGCAAATACCTTTTTCAGCAACACAAATGGTGGCTATACATGTGGACTTCACTAGAAGGAGTACACAGGAATCAGATTGACTACATCTGTGGCAAGAGATGATGGAAAAGCTCAATATTTTCAGCCAAAACAAGGCCAGGAGCTGATTGTGGAACAGACCATCAACTGCTCATATGCAAGTTCAACTTGAAGTTAAAGACAATTAAAACAAGCCCATGAGAAAAAAAATATGACCTGGAATATATCCCTCCTGAATTTAGAGACCATTAAAGAATAGATTTGATGCATTGAACACTAGTGACTGAAAATCAGAAGAATTGTAGGATGATATCAAGAACATCATCCATGAAGAAAGCAATAGCTCACTAAAAAGATGAGAAAAGAAGAAAAGACCAAAATGGATGTCAAAAGAGACTCTGAAACTTGCCCTTGAACAGAGAATATCTAAAGCGAATGGAAGAAATGACAAGATAAAAGAGCTGGACAGAAGATTGCAAAGAGTAGCTTGAGCAGACAAAGCCAATTACTATAATGAAATGTGCTAAGACCTAGAGTTAGAAAACCTAAAAGGAAGAACATGCTTGTCATTTCTCAAGCTGAAAGAACTGAGGAAAAATTTTAAGCCCTGAGTTGTGATACTGAAAGATTCTATGGACAAAATATTGACTGATTCAGGAAGCATCAAAAGAAAATGGAAGGTAGAGTCATTCTTCCAAAAGAAACTGGTCAATCTTCATCCATTTCAGGAGGTGGCATATGTTCAAGAACAATGGTTCTGGAGAAAGAAATCAAAGCTGCACTGAAGGAATTAGCAAGGAACAAGGCTCCAGGAACTGACAGAATACCCATTGAGATGTTTCAACAAATGGATGCCCCGCTAGAGGCACTCAGTCAGTTAGGCCAAGAGATTTGGTAGACAGCTACCTGGCCAACTGACTGGACAAGATCAACATATGTACTATTCTAAAGAAAGGTGAGCCCACAGAATGTGGAAATTATTTGACAATATCTTTAATATCATATGCAAGTAAAATATTACTGAAGATAATTCAAAACCAGTTACAGCAGTATATTGACAGAGAACTTCCAGAAATGCAAGCTGGATTCAGAAGAGGAAGTGGAATGAGGGATATAATTGCTGATGTCAGATGGATCTTGGCTCAAAGCAAAGAATACCAGAAAGATGTTTACTTGTGTTTTATTAACTATTTCAAAGCATTTGATTGTGTGGATCATAACAAATTGTGGATAACATTGAGAAGAATGTGAATTCCAGAACACTTAATTGTACTCATGGGAATGTGTACATAGACCAGGAGGCTGTCATTTGAACAGAACAATGGGTCACTGCATGGTTTAAAATCAAGAAGAGAGTGTGTCAGGGTTGTATCCTTTCACCATACTTATTCAATTTGTATGCTCAGCAAATAATCTGAGATCATTAACAACCTGCAATACACTGATGACACAACTTTGCTTGCTGAAAGTGAAAATGACTTGAAGTACTTACTGATGAAGATTGAAGAATAGTCTGCAGTATGAATTACATCTCACTATACAAAAAAACAAAAATCCTCACAACTGGACCTATATGCAGCATCACAATAAATGAAAAAAAGATTGAAGCTGTCAAAGACTTCACATTGCTTGGTTCTACAATTGACACTAATGGAGGCAGCAGTCAACATATCAGATGACATATAGCACTGGGCAAATTGGCTGCAAAGGACCTCTTTCAAGTTCTGAAGAGCAAAGATATCTCCTTGAGGACTAAGGTGTGCCTGACACAAGCCATGATATTTTCAATTGCCTCATATGCATGTGAGAGCTGGACAATGAATAAGGAAGACCAAAGAAGAATTGGCACTTTTGAGTTGTGGTTCTGGTGAATAATGCTGAAAGTACCATGGACTGCTAAAAGAACTAACAGATCTGTCCTGGAAGAAGGGCAGCTGGAATTTTCCTTGGAAGCAAGAATGGTCAGAGTTCATCTTACCTACTTTGGTCACATTGTCAGAAGGGACCATTTTCTGGAGAAGGATGCCATGCTTGGTAAGGTGGAGGGTCAATGAAAGAGGGGAAGGCCCTGAGCAAGATAGATTGACACAGTGGCTGTGGCAATAGGCTCAAGTATAGCAAGGATCATGGAGCTGGCATGGGACCAGGTGGTGTTTCATTCTGTTGTGCATAGGGTTGCTGTGAGATGGAGATGACTCAATGGCACCTAACAACAAATATCTGGACAGAACACTTAGTTGTATTCAAGAGGAACCTGCACAGGAGGCTGTTGTTCGATCAGAACAAGGGGTACTGCATGGTTTAGAACCAGGAAAGGAATTGTGTCAGAGTTGTATCCTTTTACCATACTTACTCAATCTGTATGCTCAGCAAAGAATCTGAGAAGCTGGACTATATGAAGAAGAATGTGGCATCAGGATTGAAGGAAGTCTTATTAACAACCTGTGATATGCAGATGACACAACTTTGCTTGCTGAAAGTGAAGATTACTTAGAGCAGTTACTGATGAAAATTAAAGCATGAATTACACCTCAACATAAAACAAAAATCCTCAGAAGTGGACCAATAAGCAGCATCACGATAGATGGAGAAAGATTGAAGTTGTCAAAGACTTCATATTACTTGGTTCTTCAATCAACACAATGGAAGCAGCAGTCAAGACATCAAAAGACATATTGTATTGGGCAAATCTGCTGCAAAAGACCTC
>NW_006921647.1:7067590-7069006 GCF_000298275.1 Orycteropus afer afer | reverse complement strand
ACTAACAAATCTGTCCTGGAAGTGCAGCCAGAATGCTCCTTGGAAGTGAGAATGACCAGACTTCATCTTACCTACTTTGGTCATGTCAGAAGGGACCATTTTCTGGAGAAGGATGTCATGCTTGGTAAAGTGGAGGGTCAACAAAAGAGGGGAAGGCCCTCAATGAGATGGAAAGACATGGTGGCTGCAGCAATGGGCTCAGGTATAGTAGGGATAGTGAGGCTGACACAGGACTGGACAGTGTTTTGTTCTGTTGTACATAAGGTCACTATGAGTTGGAGACAACTTGACAGCACATAACAGCAATAGCTGGACAATGAATAAGAGACCAAAGAAGAATTGGTGCTTTTTATTTGTGGTGCTGGTGAAGAAAACGGAAAGTCCCAGGGACTGTCAGAAGAACTAACAAATCTATCTTGGAAGAAGTGCAGCTGGCATGCTCCACGGAAGTGAGACTGGCTAGACTTTGTTTCACCTATTTTGGTTGTGTTGTCCGTAGGGACCATTCTCTGGAGAAGGATGGATATCATGTTTGGTAAAGTGGAGGGTCAGAGAAAAAGGAAAAGGCTCTCAACTAGATGGATTAACACAGTGGCTGCAACAGTGGGCTTAGGTGTAGCAAGGATTGTGAGGATGGTGCTTTTGTGTGAGGATGGTTAACTTTTTGATTTTACCTCTTTCCATTCTCACTCATACTCTGTCAGTCACAGGGGCTTTTTTGACTGTTGTTCAATGTGATAGTCAAGGTTGTGTGGACCATGATTCTAAATGGTGTACCAGTTGTGATATAATCACATCCATGATGATGTGTTCTATGAGCAGCCACTCAGTTGCAAGGGAGTTTCCTCAGGGGTGTGGCCTGCTTCACATATATGTATGGATGTTCTAGGAACATTCTCTGGGTTTCTGCTGCATTTGGATCCTGTGGCTAGTTCATCATAATCTCTGGTCCTTGCAGCTGAACTTGTGGACTGCCTTATGCCTGCCAATCTTGGGATTGTTGCATTTGAGCCTGTGTGCCAACAATCTGCCATTTTATCTGCTGATCTTGGACTCTTCATTCAAGAAGCCAGCAACCTGCTATATTGCCTGCTGACCTTGGGCTGGTCAACTTCTGCAGCTATGTTAGTGAGAAGAAGCCTCCAGCCCGACATTTGACTCACAAACCTGGGACTTATCAGCCCCTACTACTGTGTGAACCATTTCCCTGGGATAATTTTCTCTCTCTCTCTCTCTCTATAAGGAGCTCCGGTGGCATAGTGGATGAGGCATTTGGCTGCTAACCAAAAAGTCAGTGGTTCAAACCCACCAGCCACTCTGTGAAAGGAAGATGGGGTGATCTGCTTCCATAAAGATTTTACATCCTTGGGAAACTAATGGGGGTCACTGTGAGTTGGAATTGAATTGATGGCCATG
>NW_006921647.1:7045191-7067268 GCF_000298275.1 Orycteropus afer afer | reverse complement strand
GGGGCCGACTCGATGGCACACAACAACAACAACAACAAGTCACTATGTAAAACCCCCACTCCTTCTCCTTCTGCACTTCTTTTCCTCTTTACCCTGTTTCATATTTCTGTATAGCATTTTTCTTCATCTCATAGCTACATATTTACATATTTATTTTATATATATATATATTTTTATTGTCTATTTAAACCAAACCATACTCACTGCCATTGAGTCGGATCCAACCCATAGCAAGCCCTCCTTGGTTTTCTGAGGCAGTATCACTACGGAAGTAGATTGCCCAATCTTCCTTCTGAGGAGTAGCTGGTGGGTTTGAACCTCCAGGCTTCTGGTTAACAGTCAAGTGCCTTAGGCACTACACTACCAGAGCTTCTACATATTTACATACTTATTTACATATAATTTCTTTTATTGTCTGTTTACCTCTCCTGAAATATAAGGGCAGACAGGCAGAGAATCTGTCTCTTTTGTTCCCTGTTGTACTCCTATAAGATAAAAAGAGTAGCACACAATAAGTGCTCAATAATATTTGGACCCAACAATTATAAATAAATAACTTAGAAGAAACAGAACTAAAAATGATCATATAAATCAAATTCCATTTCACAATAAAACATTGCTATACTCTCAGAGGTTTTAAGCTCTTGTGATTTCTCTCTTTAATGTTCAGTTGCATCACACATGATCCACTCTTCCTCCCATCTTATACATGCTTGAAACAATTACTTTTTCTGATAGTCTGAGAAAGAGAAAATTTGTATCACTGTGGAAGGATAGTGATAATGAACATGAAGGGACATACTTGAGCATGCTTCCTCACACAGTGATGTTGCTATGTCTGGCCCAATTCCTGGTATCTGCCAAGTGCTGAGTAAGTTCTTATTACTTCACATAAATGGGTGAAGACAAACATTAAATTTGCTTTCATGCCATTACAGTTTAGAATCTAATCAAATAAAAAATACAGAGGAATTACTATTATATATTATTTGAAAAATCTTGCCCTCACAAAGCTCAGTAAAATATTAATGTTTAAATATAAGAATTCTTGATTTTTTTTTACAAATTTCATCACCTCCAAAGGCATTTTTGGAGTAATTTTTCATTAACTTTAACATGAATTCAAGAAAGCTATGTTACAAATTCACGTCTTAGGTGATAAGAATGATACTTAATAAGAGCTTGTTAATTGGATCCCCATAAAAATATAAAATCAACAGATTTTATCATTGTCAGATGTGCCCCTCTGAGAGTATGTAAAGTCATAAAATACAAGGTAAAATAAAGTCATAAATATTTTTGGTAAAGAAGTGAGCGACCTGGAATGCTTTATTTTTTCTACCTCATTAATTGATTGGGACAGTCAAGCATACTACTAAATTTAAATTTATGTTTTTATTATATAGGCTGAAATGAAATATACAGTTGTTGCAAGATACCTATATATTCCTCCTACTCATATGCTGCTGCCAAATATTTGTAAATCTCTTATAATACAATAAACATATTGTTTTCCATATTTTATCTTTCCAAGTGTTGCCAGATAAATATTTTATATATTTAAAAGATATTTCAGAAGTACTTTCTATGGCACTTGGCAACATGTCAGATGATCAGGAAGGGAAAGAGGAGTCAAGGACAAATAGAGTCAAGTGTCTCGGAAGCCGAAATACCACTCATAGAGATCACAAAGTCAGGAAAAAAGAGCATACCTGGCAAAAAATATGATGAGCTAAGTTTTGTATGTGTACATTTGAGTTTGAGGTTCAAATAAGGTATCCAAGTGGAAGAAGCTAGAATTCAGATGGAAATGGAATCATGAGTGTTGAAGAAAAAGAGAGAGAGAAATTTGTGATTCTCTGGTACAGAATGGTAAATTTGAAGAAGAGTTTGAAGAGAGGAAAAGGGCCAAATCCAGAAGTTTGTAATATCTGAAACACTACCCCCCCATCCATTTTAAATTTATTGCTAAATTATGCCCTATTATACAATTCAGTAGGAGCTCTGGTAGCATAGTGCCTAAGGCACTGGACTGCTAACCAGAAGGCTGGCAGTTCAAACCCACCAGCCACTCCTCGGAAGGAAGGTTGGGCATTCCTACTTCCGTAGTGATACTGCCTCGGAAACCCAAGGAGGGGTCGCTATGAGTCGGGGCTGACTCGATGGCAAATAACAACAACAACAACATACAATTCAGTTAGAAAATAACAGCCTCATATACAAATGTATAGGAATTTTGAAAAGGGACAATTCTCAACCTCAAGAATATTATATGGCATAATGTAATGGATAAAAAATTCCATCAATTACCAAATAATGAGAGAAACATGCATCATTGTAAGTAATTACTTGTTTTGGAAATATTTCTTTAAATTCTGACTCTCAACTGTTTTGTATACCAGCCAATTTATTTTTCTTCCAGAGTGTGCATTTAATTAGTGTTAACCACAAGTAGACTACTAGAGACTTGGTTTGAGAGGGAAGATTAAATTTTGAAATTTGTGTCAATAAATAGATGAAAGTTTAATAATTTTGTTTAATTTTAATGTTGATTTAATGGAAAGAGCTTTGAGGATTTGTTGTTAAAACAAATTTTAAAAAATGAGACTGAGATCTATGTATCTAGTCAAATAATAGAAACAGTTACGCTCTTCACAATGACTTCCTCTGTAGCTCTAAATCTTATTTCACCTGTAAAAGAAATTTAAATATCTCAAAATAAAATATATTTGAACCTCAGTGATATCAGAGTGAATGTGCCCTGAAAGTCATGGGTAGAGCAGAGTATATACTACCACTGTTATTTCTAATCAAGATTTATAAGGCTTTGTGTTTCTCTGCATTATAATATTTGAAGAACTTCTCTAACTTCTTCCAGGACCTTGAATCTGTGGACCACCACTCTCAGGTTGCCTAAAGGCAATCACTGATTGGTTATGAGATTAGTAAGTGATTCAGTTAGATCCAAGGAAAAACAAAGAGACTTTGGCCAGATTTTCTGGGCAAGATACCCTTGTTCTTTTATTGAGTTTGAATGTAGGAAAGGTAAAGCATGAAGGTGCTATATGAACTGTGTCTTTGAGGGGAGAGTTTACTGAGACTGAAGCCCTCATGGATGAGGGATACATGGAGGGGAATAGGAACCTAGCAGTAAAATCTGATCCTTGAATCAAGCTGTCCCTGAGACCAGTTCTATCTTTTATTTTTTCAGTTAGAGTGACTAGATCTTTCTTTATCTTAAACCCAACTTAGGATGAGTTTCTTGTCACTGTAAATGTCCCAACTGATAGAATACTTCTCATCTTGATGATTTGTTTTCTTTTAAGGAATTCGTAAACACAAAACCAAGGAGAAAATCACATCTTGAGAGTTAGTGCCTGGTCCAGGCTGTGACTGGGCCTAACTAATTTTCAATAAGTCTTCTGGGTAAATCTGGCCCTCCTACAGTTCTAAGGTAGAGTCAGTCCTTCCCATTCGTCATTCCATTGTCTAGTATCAGCCACATTAGTCTATAACATGCTGTACAGCCCAGGGATGAGATGTTTTGGTGACATATGATAGGATTTCTACTGAACGTATGTATGCATGGCTGAACCATTATAACTTCTCAGAAATGACACAGACTATGCCATTCTCTCTTTTTTCTTTCCTTTTTCCAAGGATGAAGACTTAATTTAGATTCAGTATAAAATTCTACATTCTTTGCATTAATTTTAAGGCAAAAGCAGGTGGATCTTTGTGCCACCCAATACTGTATAAACTCTTTGTGAGTGTGGCCCCAAGGCCTGGGACTAAATTCCTTTTTGTGTCCCATAAGATATCCTGTACTCTTTATTGTTGGACAGCACTTGATTGTAGACTAAGCATTTACATGCATAAAATTTATTGTGTAAAGTAGGTGTTCATGCCCTTCATGTATATATAGGGACTACAACCCAGAGAAGTTGTGACTAGAGGACAGGTTTTTTAATATTAAGCCCAAGGCTCCTACCATTATTCACTACAGTATGTTTTAACACCAGTTCACTAAGCAAAAACTAGAATCTTCATTTCCAGACCCAAAGACTCTACCTTCCTCAAATGAGGGTAAATGTCAGGCAGAATGGTCAAATCCTATGCCTGTGCTATCCTCTATACCTTTTCTCATCCTTAGGCTCTGTCCCTCATTGTCCTATCATCTCCAGAGCGCACACACACACACACACATAGCTTCTCAGAACATCCCTTTCTTCGCACTAGTCCTATTTGTTCTGTCGTTCCAAGACACTAGTTTCTAAACAGTGCAAAGATTATTATCTGTTTTTGTCCATGATCAGACACAAATTCTCCTGGAAAACTTTATTTTGTGTTCTTTTTGATATTAAGTTATAGAAGACAATAGTTGGCTGCTAAATATATCAGAATCTGTTATTAGTTAATAAATATGTCCATGTTTACTGTTATTTGTGGAAATGCGTCATGCCACACCAAATATTTTGTAGGAATTCCAGGCTGTCAAGATAGAAAAATTCCAAATGATATTTTTAGTGTGATTTTTAAGTTCTGTGTAATTAACTCCTTTTTGCACTTTAATTAAAACAATACAGCATCAGATCTTTTACAAAAGCTAGCCTCCCATGTATTTCTATGGCTAGTGTCCTTTGTCTATGGTGGTCAGTTATAACACCTGTGGCCAGATGATTCATAAGAGAGGTCTTCAGAAACTATTTCTACTTGCTTGTGCTGCCATAGTGCTATTTTTTCTGAGGGCTGTATCAGAAATTTGAAAATCAGTCAGAAATGAATCTTGATCCCTTTGTGGTATAAGTTCTTCCACAACACTATCTTAGCCTTGCCTCCTGTTCATTTTTAGAACAAGTCTAAGACATGACAGCATTCTCCAGGAAATGTACAATATTGCATTGCACAGAGAAATATCTAACACAATTCTCACTTCTCATTTCATAATATCTAGATCTCGGTTCTTGGGCGATATTAAGAATTTTTAAATATTTATTTTATCTTTTGAAATATTTGATCAGAATGTGTGTTTTACAAAATAGTGACTGTTACTAGAAGAGAAACTTCATGGGTTGCTTTACATGAAGACTTTTAAATTTCTAGGAGAAGAAGTAGGGTAATTGTTAAAGTAGGGCAGAGGTGGGTTTATATCAGGATTGTGAATTTCTATTTGTAAATCAAACTTTATCTCATCATAAAAATGACCAGACTGCTAGTCTTGTATTTTCTTGGTGTGCAGTACTTTTGCAAACAATATATAGCAAGTTGTAAACCTATAAAGAGACCCGTGAATGTCTTTATGGCCCTGAGTATGTATGTTATTGTTACATGATTCTTCTGGAGGTACTTTCTAAAACTCTGAGTTGTTGGTTAGTTGTTCACAGGTACTTTTTCTTTAATATGTAAGTCTTATCAAGCATGTTTTTAAGAAAATATTAGCTCCCTAAGAGCATATTACCCAGAGGTTGTAACAAATCACACTCAATTGTTTTGAAGAATTCTTTCAAAATCTCTATGGTGAAAAGTTAGAAAAGAAGAAACAACCAACCCACCCATGGTTTTACTCTTTGCTGTATTTCAACAGTATGTACCTAGAGTGGATGGAATACTTCTGAAGATTAGAGAAGAAAATAAAAAAAATGATGCTTTTCTTTCTTTGTTTTTGTTGTTCTTTCCTCCTCATTTTTGCAGAAAAAGAAAAAAAAAAAAAGATAGATTTAATCTACTTCCTTGTCATCAGACTTTATCTACTGATTACCAGTTGTGGTCAAGTTAATTCTGAAGTGTGGTGGTACTATGTTAGTCAGAGTAAAGCCGTCTCCATAAGATTTTCAATGGCTGACATTTTGGAAGTAGACCACTAGGTCTTTCTTCCAAGGTGTCTCTGGGTAGACTCAAATCTCCAACCTCTCTGTTAGCAGATGAGAACATTAACCACTTCCACTACCCAGGAACTCCATTTAATAAATTCATGTTTTCTTTCCATATTTTTTTCATACTGCCATTTTGAATCCAACTTGAACTCTTCCACTTGATACTCTACAGGCACCCATGACTTGGAGTATCTGAGGATTATCTCATCATTTCTTTCTAGATCTGATCTTCTTTTAGCCAAAAAACAAACCAAACCCATGGCCACTAAGTCAATTCTAACCCATAGTGACTCTATAGGACAGAGTAGAACTTCCCTGTGGGCTGTAATAAACAGACTGCCACATATTTCTCCCATAGGGCAGCTGCTGGGTTGGAACCGCCAACCTTTCACTTAGCAACCAAATGCTTTAACCATTCTACCACCAGAGTTCCTTCCTTCTCCTCTTGCATTCTCTAGCATTTGTCAGGCACCACCACTCAACCAGTTAAATCACCTAGTGGCTTAGTGCTTAAGGCACTTGACTGCTAACCAGAAGGCTGGTAGTTCAAACCACCAGCCAATCCTTGGAAGGAAGATTGGGAAACCTATTTTTGTAGGGGTACACACTCAGCAACCCAAGGAGGGGTTGCTATGAGTCAGATCCAACTTGATGGCAGTGAATTTGTTTTTCAGTTCCTGTCCAAACTACCTCCAAATATCTTTCAAAATTCCTTTCTTCACTGTAGCCTTCCTGTCACTATAATTTAGAGCACTATCTACTCATTCCTGAATTATTCTAACCATCTTTAATCTTATCTCCAGCTTTAATTTCTTTTACTAATCCATTATCACCTTGCATCTAAAATAATCCTTTAAAAATTCAAATTCCATTATGTGTCTCTGGGGTTACAGTCTTTTAGTGCTATAAGAGAAAGCCCTGTGCTGAACATGACATCAAGGCTTGTGATGAAAGCCTTTCTTCTGTGTCTGCCTTCCCCACCTTACCACTTTTCCTTCACTCATGTGTATCCTGGCTGACTCAGGAAGCCATTTGTCCTCCGAATATATCCTGGCTGTTCTTATCACCATGGCTTTGATCTTGCTCAGCACAAGTCTGGAACAATTTTTCCCATTTTGTCTGGCTTGTGAACTCAATTCAAATGCTGTCTTTACTGTTCTGATATTTTTACACAGAGTTAGATACCTCCTCTTCTGTGCTTCTGTAAGCCCATAAACATATTACTATGCTAGGTATTTAAACATATTACTACTCTATGTATTTAAATGAGTAGCTCCTATAGTGACCATGACTTATTAATTTTTATATCCACAGTATCTATAAAAGTGCCTGAAAATAGTAGAGATCAATAAAATAAATATTTATTCAATGAATAAATGAATTAGTGAGTAAATGGATCGTGAGAGCTTTGCTTTGGCCAACTTGCCTATCAGAGAATGGAACTGAAAGTAGCAGAGATAACTATATGAGGCAGGTGTTTGCAATAGATCCACAAGAAGGCTTTTTTTTTTTTTTAATTACTTAGTCAGAAATTAACAGTTTTTGGGAAAGACTAAAAAAATTCAACATTTTAGACTGAAACCCAGCAACCTGGCATCAAATATTCTAACCTTACCACAATACTATGTCTATGCTTGATCATCCTTATAATAATTGACTTATACTTTTTCTGGACATCACTTTTCGTTTACCCACCCCTCTGCACCCAGTAAGCTTCTGTTTTTCTCTTAGTCCTATGCTGATATTTTACATTCTCACAGTTCTTGCCACTATACTAAATGTGATACCTTCATCACAATATTGATCTAGACTGAAGAGAAAAGACATATCATTTGTGGCTATTACACTGTAATTTAGATTCTGGGGAATTGAGATTCAATTTGGATTTTGGATGTTATTGCATCGTTTTATGTACAAGGAGATTTGTGTTCCTTTAAATGTACTGTAATGCTTGTTGCTATTTTTAATTTGCGAGGTTAAATTTTCAAAGGCTATTTTATCCAGGGACTTGCCTAAAATTCTGGTAATTGATTCCAGATGAAGTGTGGGCCTGGAAATGTCTCCATTGCCTGAATTGTGAGACTTCATAAAAGTGTGGATAAATAAAATGGAATTAAATGCAAGAATCATTTGGTTATGCCTTTCAATTAAGAAATTTTTTAAAAAACAGTGATGTTCACTTTAAAATGAATAAGGCACAATTTAGAGAAACACTTTTAAAATGTAAATATGTAGTTATCTGAATTTCTGTCACAAAACTGAATAATTAGTTAAAAATGCAGTTTATTCTAATTGTATTTATTTAATCATATTTCTATCTTTAAGACTAAATAAAGTTATTTACCCTAAAATATTCATTAATGGCAATAAATCCTATTACCATTTATTGAGTGTTATTATGTGCTTTAATTACGTTATTTAATTCAAGCCTCACAACAAGCTATGAGGTAGGCATTATTATCTCTGCTTTGCTAATGAGAACATGAACCCTCAAAGAGGTAGAGCTGGTATGCCCACGAACAGCAGTTCTCAAGTGCAGCAGTTGAGACTGCTTTCCAGATCTGTCTTACTTGGAAGCTGTGCAATAGCTTATCCTGCCTCCCATCCACACAAAATTCTGTTGCTTTGGGGTTCCGATAACTCTCAGTCTTAAAATCCCTTGTAGATCAGCTCATGTATTCATTCACCTGATGACTAGAATGCAGAGAGAGATAAAAATCTGTTTTGTCTTGTTGCTCAGTTTCTGACCTCATCATTACCTGTGACAATCAGAGAGGACAGTAAGTCATATTTGAGCTCTTTCTTAGGCAGACTATTCAAGAATTTATTGGACAGAAGAATTATCTGGGGAACTAGTGAAAATACTGTTTCCTAAGCTTCATCCCATGAGATGAGTGTTCTGAACCCTCTTCTGTCCTGCTTTAAAGGAATCCCTTGTGGTGCAAACAGTTGAGAGCTTGAGTACTAACCAGAAGGTTGATCACTGGAATCCATTCAGAGGTGCCTTGGCAAAGGAGGCCTGAAAATCTACGTGGGACACGAACTTAGTCTTGTATTTTGTCTCCAGTTTCTGAAAATGGCACAAGCAATTGAGGTATTCTTTGTTTTTTGAAAACACCCAGGGAAAACTTGTTATGTTGTTGTTAGGTGCCTTTGAGTTATTTCTGACTCATAGAGACCCCATATACAGCAGAACGAAACACTGCCTCATCCTGCGCCAGCTCCATGATCCCTGCTATACTTGAGCCCATCATTGAAGTCACCGTGTCAATCCATCATGTTGAAGGCCTTCCCCTCTTTCGTCCACGCTCCACCTCACCAAGCATGACACCCTTCTCCAGGGAATGGTCCCTTCTGACAACATGACCAAAGTAGGTGAGAGGAAGTCTGGCCATTCTCACTTCCAAGCAGCATTGCGGGTGCACTTCTTCCCGGAAAGATCTGTTAGTTCCTTTAGCAGCCCATGGTACTTTCAGCATTCTTCGCCAGCACCACAGGGAGAACTTAGACATGTGCAAACAAGTTGGAGTCCCCAACTCATCACCTCAGCAACAAATCTCAGGCAGGGAGAGGCTGAATAAGATCTGGAACAAAACCACCTCCACCCTCAAAGGCCTGGTGTTTGTCCCTGTAGTGTGTCAGTTGGGTTTTGAAGTATAAAAATGACTAGGCAAGGGACGTTGGGGTCTTCAAGTAGAAGTTTTCAGCCAATGTAACTAAGCCTGCCTGGCCAAAGGAGTTCAACAGAAGTAGATGCCCCCTTTTCATGTCTATGGTACATGATATCAAGGCCTGTGATGAAAGCATTTCTTCTGTGTCTGCCTTCCCCAATTTACCACTTTTCCTCCAACTCATGTATATCCTGGCCGACCAGAGCGAGATCAAAACTGTGGTGGAGTATGCAAAGAAGAGTTGGCATCTCCATGTGAACAGCCTTCTTGAGTTATGGGGATGCTCAAAAATGGATCCACATTTGCTCTGAAGTGCTATTTTTTATTTATTTTTTGGTAAGTAACCAGAAGGCTGGCAGTTCAAACCCACCAGTCACTCCTCAGAAGGAATACTGGGCAATCTACTTCTGTAGAGATAGTGCCTCGGAAACCCAAGGAGGGCTCGCTGTGAGTTGGAATTGACTCGACCACAATGAGTTTGGTTTTGGTTTTGGGATGGACTGGAAAGGTCTTGTGTGCTCAGGCTTTGACTGAAAGGTCATGACATTCACAGAAGAATTACTACTAGTGATTGGTCACCTATTTCTAATGGCCTTCTAGCTATTTAGAAATCTGGGACAACCTGTGAGTTTCTCAAAAGACAGTCCTGCTGATCTACTTCTGAAAGTCCACAGCCATCAAAAACACTATAGAATACAGTTCTACTCTGAGACACATGAGGTCACCATGAGTTAGAATAGACTCCACAGTAAACAGAAGCCCTATTCTAACCACAACCATAAAGGATAGGTCTGGGATAGCCCCAGTTGTCCGGCTTTGTATTAAACAACCTTGATCATTGTGATCTAGCTGTTACATTGAACAGACTTTGAGAAATATTGCTTGGACTCTAGGACAACACTGTTCAAAAGAAATATAATCTGAATCATGAAAGTAAGCCATACATGTCATTTAAAATTTTCTAGTGGATACATTTAAAAAGTAGAAGTAAAACAGGTAAAAATTAATATTAGTAATGTATTTTAGTTACCCTTATATATTCAAAATATTAAAGTTGGAATAAAAATGATAAATGAAGTATTTTGCAGTTTTTTCATAAGGCATCTTTGAAGTCTTGTGTATATTTGATACTTACAGCATATCTCAGTCCTGACCAATCACATCCTATATGGCTCCCACAGTCACATGGTACTGTTGTTATGTGCCGTCGAGTCAAACCTGACTCATAGCGACCTCTCCTTGGGTTTCCGAGGCAGTATCACTATGGAAGTAGGATTGCCCAACCTTCCTTCTGAGGAGTGGCTGGTGGGTTTGAACCACCAGCTGTCTGGTTAGCAGGCAAGTGTCTTAGCCACTATGCTACCAGAGCTCCCTAGTGGCTGCCGTATAGAAAGTTTGGCTCTAGAACTAGAAAGAGGGACATTCATGGGACTCAGTTTCTCAGGGAAAATCATAATCTTAGCTTAATAGATCTTCATATCAATTGCTATGTCAGATATGTTACACACACTGGGAAAAAAAATACAATTGATTAGAATCTGGAAGTGTTCACTTGAAGAAGGTGGAGAGAGATAAACGAACAGGGGATCCTTTGGGTCAGATGAGGGTGAGTCTTTCAATCCCTACGGCCAGGACCCAGGGTCTCCCATTCATTTCTTGGTGTATTTCTGAAGGGCAGAGGAGAAGCTGAGTAGTCTTAAAGCAGCAGGACTGTGCTACATACAGTTTAGTTATCTCTAAAATGAAGTAAAAAGGAACCCTGGTGGTGCATTGGATAAGCAATCTGCTGCTAACAAAGGTTAGTGGTTTGAACCCACTAGCTGCACAGGAAAAAGATGTGGTAGTTTGCTTCAGTAAAGATTACAACCTTGAAAGCTCTATGGGTCAGTTCTACTCTATTCTACAGGGTGGCTATGAGTACGAATCGACTGGACAGCAGAGGGTTTTGGGGTTTGGTTAAAATGAAGATATCAGAAAAGATCATCTCTAAACCCTTCTTGTTGTCACTAAATATAGATTATTCTGAGGATGTAAGGACTATATTGTGTATGCATATGTACAGAATGACTTTCCTACTCGGAGAAAATTTTCTTTCATATGGTTCATGCCTAGTCAGATTCTGACTATCTGAAGGCAAGGCTTGCACATCGGCATAGAGTATCCTTTGGTAATATATACAGAAATCTAGTTTATATCCATATTTAGCTCCAATTCTTAAAAGACCTAACTTCTTTCCTTGAATGGCAATTTTAAATTGCATTTGAACACAAGGTACCACAGCTTTGATAGAAAAGCATACAGTTGGTTGGTTATTCACAAATTGTCTAAAGGCATGACTTTTGAATTGCATAAAATGGCTTCACTGTGTTGTATATTTGAGGTATGTATGGAGAGTTCACAAAACAAGATAATAGACTTTATTTGCAAAGCATTTTGCAATTTATAATTAATTAAAATTTGAATTTATAATTAGGGTATAGCTTATTTTGCTTAAGGTTGCTGGTATATGTAGTCACATGGATAAACACATCTATATGTGTTTATCCTACATATACACAAATGGTTCCTGGGTGGTGCAAATAATTTGCACTGGACTGCTAACCTAAAGGTTGATGGTTTGAACACCCCAGTGGCTTATGTAGGACAAGCCTGATGATCTGCTCTGTAAAGATTACCATCAAAAAAATTATGGAGCAGTTCTACTGTGTAACACATGGGGTTGCCCTCAGTCAGAACTGACTTGATTAAAAGTTATACATATACACAGATACAGATACACAGAGGCATATCAGTCAATAGTTAATTGAGCTTGTATTACATAACACTACATCAGAAACATCTCCACCACTTGTGTGTCAGTTTGTCCTACTGTGGTGGCTTGCATGTTGCTGTGAAGCTGGGAGCTATGCCACTGATATTTCAAGTACTAGTAGGATCACCCATCATGGACAGGTTTGAGCCAGGTTTCCAGACTAAGACAGATTGAGAAGAAGGATGAGGCCATCCACTTCTGAAAAAATTGGCCACTCAATAATCTTATGAATAGCAGTGAAACATTGCCTGATATATTACTATAAAGGACTGGGCAGTGTTTCATTCTGTTGTACATAGGGTCACTATGAGTCAGAGCCAACTCGATGACACCTAACAACAACAGTAGCACCCCAGGAACATGAAAGAGGTCAATGAAAGTTATAAGATATAGTTCTCACAAACTACTAGGAGACATGAAACACAATACAAAGGCATAGTTGCCAAGGGTCTGGTAAATGGCATAATAAGTGCATGAATAGTTCAGATCAGGGATGGGTTATTACGGGTTAGCTTAGTAGAGGTAGGATCCTTGAAACTAGTAGACCTTGTATTGGGTCTTGCTGCTAAGCTTAAGGTTTGTAATAGTGTAGCCATGAGTCCATCGTATGATCCAGTAGTGTGGATTTTGATGGTGGATGGGCTGCTAAGGACCATCCAGTTGCATCCAGTATAGTTTCTCTTTAGCATGTGGTGAATTTCAGCTGGCCGGGGAATTTCCCTCCTCTAGCTCTGGTAGGCATGGATGATAGACTGAAAGCTTATAATAGCTCTTGGAGATTTCTCCACACCCAAAAAAGGGACAAATTGGGTGAGCTCCTCTACACAAAGGAAGGATGTGGGCTAGCATGTTCTGCACCAGCAGAGATAGTGGAAGGAAGAAGAGGGGAAAGTATAGATTAGAAACTCAAGTTCCACTTTTTGGTTGACACAACTGCAAATTTGTATATGGTAATATTAATCTTTGTGAGCAGCCAGCTATAGTCTTCTCAGCTTTAATTGGTCCCTTGGTAAATAAAAATACAAATCTTACTAAGTTCTGAACAATGATGATAAAGATGTTTTGTAGTTCTAAAGCCCTATCCATTGGCGCTTTACATAAACAATGGTTCACAGAAATATAACTATAAATGTATGTAGATATTGCTTTGAAAAATGGTTCTTAATATGATATTCTATCATTGAAATCAGGCAAGAACCTGAGATCTTGGCTGTGTTATGTCATACTCCCACAGTGTGTCTTAAATAATATTTGAAGACTCAGAAATTATGGTGAACAAGGTTCTAAAACATTAAACTACTAGAATAAGAATGGTGGTTTCAAGTTATTCAGAGCTAGTTTTAAATGATTAAGCTGTAAGTTCAAGAGAGAGTAAGAAATTGAGAGAGAGATATAGAAATAGAAATAGAAATATTGAGAGATATACATACAGACACACAAACAAGTTCATGTGTGCACTCACTTTAGGTGGAATCCACAAAGCCTTGTTTAGTGCCATCAGAATTTACATTTAATCTGTTCAAACACAATTTTTTGTACACCCTAACTCCATGGCTATATTAAAGAAATAGTTCTCCTAAACTTATATAAATTGAAACTCTCCATTAGTCTCATAACTCTATAGTGTCAACCTTGGTCACATATCAAAGTACCTTAAGACACTTTTTTTTTTTTTTTTTTTTAAGGATCCCTTCATCTTGTAGCCAGAGATTATATTTTCGTAAATCTTGAGTAATTTTAATGAAGCTAGCTCTGAGAACCTGCCTTTGCGAACTGATTGCTCTTTCAGCCTATTACTTTTTTCCTCTTCTCAGACTCAAAGTGTAAGAAATGGTCCATTCAAGCTGCAAATGTTATGTTCTTGTTAAGATGTTTCTACAGAAGCTGATCAAAAGTGTAACAAAAATCATTTGTGGAACAGCTGTATATAAAAAGCTGTTTGAATCACAGATTGAATATTTGTCTCAACAACCCATACTTGTAATATACAAGGTGTAAACCAGAATTATGCATTATGTGGTAAACCATCTTCAGTCTGTAAGTTGATTTTTCTGTCCCTATTTGACTACAAGAAAGCAGAACTAATGCTGGCCAACGTGTGTTTATTCCAGCATGCAAAATTCAAGGTTGTGAACTCTATCATAGCATACAAAAGAAAATAAAGATAAAAAGGTTATAAAGATTAACCAGATACATGAACCTTGGGAGGAAATCTCTAAATATTGGAATAAATTACATAGAGTACATTAGGGATCAGGTTGTGGATTGGAGGGCATAGTAAAATCAGTTTAGAAAACAGTGTCTTTGAGGGTGATAGGAATTAGAGTAGCCATAGTCTTAGCCTTATCAGAGATTTGTTTGTTTGTTTCTTGTTATTTTGTTGTGTTGTTAGGTACCATCATGTAGGTTCCAACTCATAGCAACTCTATATACAAGAGAATGAAATATTGCCTTGTCCTGCACCATCCTTACAATTGTTGTTATGCTTAAGCCCATCATTGTAGCCACTGTGTCAACCCATCATGATGAGGACCTTCCCCTTTTCCACTGACCCTGTACTTTACCAAGCATGATATCCTTCTCCAGGGACTGGTCTTATTTATAGACAATGGAATATAAGGGGATAAGAAACTTCAACATAAGGGAATCTAAAATCTTTATCTTAGGCATACCTATATCTCTATCCATATCCACATCTATATCCATAAAATATGCTTTTTGCTATAGAAACAAAAATCAAACTCAAAATGCTTTTGACAATAAGAACATATATCATATAACAGGAGCTCCAGAACTAGGCTGGTACATGATTGATTAATGAAGTGGTTTAAGGACACTATCAAAAACCCTTATTTTTTCCATGTTTTCATCCTGTATGTTCATGTCCTTGGCCAACCTCCTTTAAAGTCACATGCAAATAGGATAATTTCCAGTGGAAGAAAAGAAATTATTTCTTCTGCTCATGTCTTTATTAAGTAATGAAAACACTCCCCCAATTTCCCTGTCAAATTTCTCTCATTGGCCAGAGTTGCCTCATTTGTCCAAGCTTAAACCAAGTGAACAGAGCTTTGAAGACTAAGAGACCAATCAAGAGTTAACCATTGAAGTCAAGATTAGAAATCATCCTGCCCCAAGGAACAAAATTTAGGCAATATCAAATATTTTAAATTAACAATGTCCCTTCTCCCCCATAAAAAGAAATACTATTAAAATTGGTAATAAATTTATATATATTAAAATCTATCAAAATGCTGTATGCATAAGGAAGTCATGAGATATTGTAGGCAGGATTCTGTGCCCCATAAACTTTGTCCCTGGTATTGCTGGCAATGAATATGTTACCTTACAAGGCAAAAGGGAATTAAGTTATCAGATAAAATTAAGATTGTTAATCAGCTGATATTAAAATAAGAAGATCATTTTGGATGACTCAGGTTACCTCAATGTAATCACAGGCTCCTTAGATTCAATGAATGTGCATGCCTCTAGAAGCTGGGAATAGCCCTCAGCAGACAGCCAGCAAGTAAATGGGGACCTATTCATTCCCCCCACAGCTTCCAGAAGGGAACACAGTCCTGACTTTGGACTTGTAAGACTTCTGTACAAAATTCAGCTGTTCCCATAAATTTATGACCTAGAGAACAGAGAGATAATAAATAGGTGTTTTTATTATCTTGCAGTTTTAAGCTCCTGAATTTGTAGCATTTTACATGGCAGCAATACAGCACTAATATAGATAGCATAGCACTTTCCCCTTCAGAATCCATTTAGTCATTTTCTTAAAGAGAAACTTGAACCCTGTTACTACAATCTGGAAAATCTCTGCTCCAGACATTTATCAGAAGACTGTGTAAGCAGTAGGGTAAAAGTTAAGTGTGAGTTCAAATCTCAGTTCTCCCATGTATAATAAGGGTTGTTGTTGTTGTTGTTATGTGCCATCGAGTCAGCCCCGACTCATAGCGACCCCTCCTTGGGTTTCCGAGGCAGTATCACTACGGAAGTAGGATTGCCCAACTTTCCTTCCGAATAATAAGGGTAAGCTGGGGAAAATTATTTAATTTCTCTGAGCCTTAACTTCACACCAAACCAAACCAAACTCACTGCCCACGAGTCAGTTCTGACTCATAGCCACCCATTCTTGGGTTTCCAAGGCGGTATCACTACAGAAGTAGAATGTCCAGTCTTCCTTCCAAGGAGTGGCTGGTGGGTTTGAACAGCCAACCTTCTGGTTAGCAATCAAATGCCTTAGGCACTGCACCACCAGAGCTCCCTTAACTTCATAATTAGTCATTAAATCAGACAAAAGATGTAAGAAAATACTAGGAAGTAATGTTATTGTTATGTGCCATTGAGTCTGACCTGACTTGTAGTGACCCATCCTTGGGTTTCTGAGGCAGTATCACTATGGAAGTAGATTGCCCCATCTTCCTTCTGAGAAGTGGCTGGTGGGTTTGAACCACCAGCCTTCTGGTTAGCAGTCAAGTGCCTTAGGCACTATGCTACCAGGCCTCCCAGAAAGTAATAGGCACTTGAATATTTGTTGCTCTCTCTAATCATCAACATATCTTCCTCTTGCCTCTAATTGTGGCAGGTAAAGAATAAAAAATGTTCAAACACATGTGGTTATATTCTTAAGGATCAATGGTTAGAAGCGTACTTCCTCTTGCTTAGATGCCAGTGATCTGTCATACAGAACACTGAAGTGAATTTTGTGGTCATGGGTTCCACACAGCAGAGTACAGTTTATCTAATTGGGAAAATCCTCTTGGAAAGTCCCACAAAAGAGCAATTTCTTTATTCTTGTCCACCTTCTTTAATGAAGGTTCCTGAAGAGACTTCCAGGAGATCCTCTTGCCAACTTCTTGAAGTGATTAACAGACAAAACTTGAAATAAACATTATATAAAGTAATGGATGTGATGTGTGTAGTATAGTGTCTGCTGCATATTAAGTATTCAACACATGTTTGTTTTTTCTCTTTTTTTCCTCCACTGATTATAAGGTCTTTGATGCTAGGATTATTGTGGGGTATGTGCTTTTATATACTCAATATCTAGGCTAATCAATAAATTACAAAATATTGAAATAAAGATTATATTGCAATAAGAATAATTTAACTGGGGAACCAGAAGTTGTTCTATACTAGTGGTTTTAATTTTAATGTGTGTCAGAATCACTTATATGGCTTTTTAAGGCCAAGATTGCTGGACCCCACGTTGATTTAGTACTTGTAAGGTGAGGCCAGGTAATTAGCATAGTGCCTAAGACATTTGACTGCTAACCAGAAGGCTGGTGGGTTTCAGCCACTCCTCAGAAGGATGGTTGGGCAATCTACTTCCGTAGTGATACTGCCAATTTGCATGCTGTTGATTTCCCTTTCTTGCCTTATTGTCCTGAGTAGGACCTCCAATACGTTGTTGAATAGACGTGGAAATAGAGGACATCCTTGTCTGGTTCCTGTTCACAAAGGGAAAAGTTTCAGTGTCTCTCCACTGAGAATAATGTTGGCTATTGGTTTTGCATATATGCCCTTTATTATGTTGAGGAATTTTCCTATTTTGGTGAGAGTTTTTATCAGGAATGGATATTGGCTTTTATCAAATGTTTTTTCTGCATCTAATGATAGGATCATGTGATTATCTTCCTTATATGATAGATTACATTGATTGCTTTCCTAATACTGAACCATTCTTGCATATCTGGTATGAATTGCACTTGTTCTTGGTGTATTATTATTATTATTATTATTATTACTATTTGAAATGTTGCAAGATTCTATTGGCTAGGATTTTGTTGAAGATTTTTGCATCTATATTCATGAGGGATATTAGTCTGTAGTATTCCTTTCTAGTGGTGTCTTTGCCTGCTTTCGGTATCTGGGTTATGCTTGCTTTATAAAATGAATTTGGCAGGATTCCATCTTTTTCTATGTACTAGAATAGATTGAGGAGGATGGGTGTCAGCTCTTCTCTGAATGATTGGTAGAATTCTCCAGTGAAATCATCTGGGCCAGGATTTTTTTGTTGTTGGTAATTTTTTCACAAACTGTTCAACTTCTTTTGTTATGGGTCTATTCAAATTTTCTACTTCAGTCTGTGTCAGTTTAGGTAAGTAGTGTGTTTTTAGAAATCTGTCCATTTCATCTAGGTTTTCAAATTTGTTGGCATACAGCTTTTCATAGTAACCTGATACTATACATTTTATTTCGTTGCTTCTGCTATGACATCACCCCTTTCATTTCTTATTTGTGTTATTTGCATCTTCTCCTTTGTTAAGTTTACCAGTGGTTTGTTGATTTTACTAATATTTTCAAAGAACCAACTTCTGATTTTGTTGATTTTTTTAAATTGCCTTTCGATTTTCTGTTCCTTTTATTTCTGTTTGAATAATTATAATTTCTTTTCTTCTGGTGACTGTAGACTTACTTTGCTGCTCTTTTACTAATTGCTGGAGTTTTGGGGTTAAAATGTTAATTTTGGCTCTTCTTTTTTGATGTGTGCATTTATTACTATAAATTGTTCTCTGATCACTGCTTTTGCTGTGTCCCAAAGATTTTGGTATGTTGTATTTTCATTTTCATTTGATTCAAGGAATTGTTAACTTCCATTTTTTTTATTTCTTCTATTACCCAGTTGTTTTTGAGGATGGTGTTATTCAGTTTCCATGTGCTTACTCTTTTTTTCTGTGGGTCTTCCTAGTGTTGATTTCTAATTTTATAGCATTCTGATATGAGAAGGTGTTTTGTAGTATTTCAGTGCTTTTAAATTTATTGAGGCTTACTCTGTGGCCGAACATATGGTCTATCCTGGAAAACGTTCCATGTGCACTGGAAATGAATGTACATTGTGTTTTTGTTGGGTGAAGTGCTCTGTAGATGTCTATAAGGTCAAGTTGGTGGATTGTATTGTTTAGTTATTCTACATTTTTGTTGAGTTTCTTTCCAGTTGTTCTGTCTTTTACTGAAAGTGGTGTATTAAACTCTACTACTATTACTGTGGAGTCATCTATTTGTCTTTTCAATTTTGTTAAAGTCTGATTTGTGTATTTTGGGGATCTTTCATTAGATGCATAGATATTTATTATGGTTATGTCCTGTTGTTTAATTGATCTTTTAATTATTATATATTGTCCTTCCTTGTCTCTGATGGTAGTTTTTTTTTTTTTTTTAAATGTCTATTTTACCAGAAATTAATTTTGCCACTCCTGCCCTTTTTTGGTTCACATTTGTTCAATATATCTTTTTTCAACCATTGATTTTTAGTTTCTTTTCTGTCTTTTTGTCTAAGGTGAGTCTTTTGTAGACAGCGTACCTATGGGTCATTTTTTTCTTATTCAGTCTGCAACTATCCATCTCTTGAGTGGTGCATTGAATCCAATTTACATTCAGTGTAATTACTGACAAGCATGCATTTATTGATGTCATTTTGTTATGTGTTATTTTATGGTGTTCCTAATTTCTTTGTTCCCTATAATTTTGTTTATTTTGTTTATGAATCATGTTATCATCTCCTTCATTGCTAGTGTTTTAGTATTTGCTAAATATTTGTGCTTGTCCTCATTTTTATTTTGATGTGAAGCTTTATTACTTTTCTTCGAGGTTACTTTGTGATTTATTATTTTCATCCCAAGATTAAAACCATCTGTTCTATCTCATAATTGTCTTGATTTCCTCACCATGTAGAAGTTCTGTAACTACACTATTTATTCCCTCTTTTTGGTTTGTAGCTGTCCTCATTTACTAATTGATGTCTTCGGTTCCCTGTTTACAGTTTGTAAGCTTATTTTACTTGGATACTTCTATAACTAGGTAGATTTCTGGGTTATTGTGTGTATTAATCATTGGTTATTGTTTGCTGTTGTTGGTTGTCTGTCCAAAACACTCTCTTTCACATCATTTATAAGGTTGGTCTCGTTTTAAATTACCATAATTTCTGCTTATTTGGAAAGCTCCATTTTCACCCTGATATTTAAGGGACAGTTTTGCTGGGTATAAACTTTTTGGTTGGAGATATTTTTCTTTCAGAGTTTTATACATATCATCCTGTTGCTTTTTTACCTGCATGGTTTCTGCAGAGAATTCAGAGCTTAATCTTATTGGTTGCCCTTTGTAGGTAACTTTTTGTTTTTTCTATGCTGCTTTCCGGATTTTCTTTGTGTTTGGTTTTGGTTAGTTTGATGATGATATGTTGTGGTTATTTTCTTTTGAGGTCTATCCTGTTTGGATAGAACTTTTTGAAGGGATATATTCTCAACTTTCATCATATCATGGAAATTCTCTTCTAACAAATCTTTTGCAATTTTCTCTGTGAGTTTATCAGTCTCTTCCTTTCCTGGAACTCTGATTACAAATAGGTTATTCCTCTTGATGGTATCCCACAAGAATCTTAGGCTTTCTTCAGTTTGTTTTCATCTTTTTTTTCTGATTGATCCCTTAACAAAGTAGTATTGAGGTATTTGTCTTCAATCTCATTAATTCTGTCTTCCATTGACTCAATTCTACTCCTTTGTCCATTCAATGTATTGTCTATTTCTGAAATCTTAGTATTAATCTCCTGGATTTCTATTTGTTGTTTTTGTATCATTTCTAATTTTTCATTTTGTCAATATGTTCTTGTGTTGTTTTCCTAAATTATTCTAGAATTTTATCTGTGTTTTCCTTGATCTTGTCAGTGTTTTCCCTGATCTATCTCTCAATCTGTTGAAGGTACCCAAATACAATTCTTTTGAATTCCTTTCCAGGTAGTTCCAATGCTGCTTTTCCTCAGGATGCTTTCTGGGTTTTTATCCTGGTCCCTTGTTTCTACTACATTATCTTTCTTTTTTGTGTGTGTGGACTGTGATTGTCTGTTGTCTCTGTGACATTGTGGTGCTGTTGTATTTATGTTTAATTTGTGATTGGATGTTGTGATTCATGCAGGATTTTTTTTCCTTTATTTTGTTTTGATATATCTTTGTAAGCAGGGTACTGTGCTCCTCTATTTGCTAGCTGATAGCAGTTAAGCACTCACTACCTGTCTCCTGGTGGATGTGATACAGAATGAGAGTGTGTGCACAGATCTCTGTTAGGTATTCATAAAGAGTTATTGGTATTGGCTGCCTTCTATCATTGGTCATTTGGTGCAAAACAAGTTGTGGCCCTCACTCAGTAGGTAGGCTGCAGGAGGTGCAGGTATGGTTGGGTTGTGTGGGAAAGGTTGCTGATTTCCACTTAGACAAAAAAAAAAAAATTTTAAACACCAAAATAAATAAATAAAAACAAGAGAACAGAAAACTCAAATTGCATAAGCAAACAGGAAAAATTGCAAAAAAAAGAAAACAAAATGCAATAAATGAGGAGAAAAATTTTCAAAATATATTTAAAAAGGATAAAATAAAGACAATGAGAAAAAGAGAGAGAGAAAAAAAGCCACAATATCTGGGGAGGGAGGAATGAGAGAAAAGAGCAAGAGTTAAAGAATATTAAAGAAAAAAAGGGAAAGCTGTAAAAGGAAAAACAAGGGATGGGAAGACCTAAAAGAAAGAAAATGAAGGTAACCAGGAAAAGGGGAGAGAAAAAAGGAGATAAAAAAAGAAGAAAACAAGAACCAGGGATGGGAAAGAGGAAAAAAGAAAAAAAAAAAAAAAAAAAAAACTGTGGGGACAGGGCAAAGCACCCAGGTCAGGGCACAGACCGTGACAGAATTCCTGTTGGTTATAAGGTAGGTAGAGAGGTGGGGATGGCC
>NW_006921647.1:7044036-7045091 GCF_000298275.1 Orycteropus afer afer | reverse complement strand
AGGAAAAGGGGAGAGAAAAAGGAGAATAATAAATGAAGAAAAAAAAAAAGGAAGAAAGGAGGAAGATACAAATAATAATTTAAAAACAAAACTGTGGGGACAGGGCAAAGCACCCAGGTCAGGGCACAGACCGTGACAGAATTCCTGTTGGTTATAAGGTAGGTAGAGAGGTGGGGATGGCCAAATCCTGTTCACCAAATGGTGTAAGAGCAACAAGAGGAATATTGACTTTCCAGTTGTCAGCCTCCAGTGAGGTTAGCTGTGTTGTTCATGGCAATTGGAGCCCACTCTTATATTGCTGTCCAGTTAAGAATGCCACTCACATACATCCAAAATGGCTGCACCCACTGTCCACAAACCTTCAAAATGGCTATGCCCCCAGGAAAGCTGCTGGTAGTCTACAGGTCTGTTTGTCTCCTTCTCTTCCATTTTCTTTTCTGGTTTCCAGGCACCAATGCAGTCCTTGCCTGTGCAGGCCTTGATGAGCAATGCTGATTCTCAGGTTGTTATCAGGAAATATTCAAAATGGCTGTGCCCCTAGGACAGCCAATTTTTTTCCTCACTCGCTATTTCATTATTTCATTATTTCATCACTCACTATTTCATTCAGGTATTTCTACTAGGTGGTATTTAATCAACTTCTTTATCCTTCCCTTCTGCAAAAACGGCAAGGAGGCCACATGTTCTGACCTCCTCTAATCCCACAAGAGCAAGACAGAACACCATGAATAACACAAAGCCTATTGCTGTGAGGCCAGGCATGCTGCCTCCCTCCAGCCCTTTCTCCAACCATTCCTCCCAGAGCATCCACCGCCTCTCTACTGGGTTTGATAATTTGCTGCAGTAGCCACACAGAGCTCAAGCTTATGGGGTTTATTAGGGAAGCACCACAGGCTACAATTTGAGTTCAGGGAAAAAAAAAAAAAATGCTTAGTCTCTCTCCCAGCCCACCGTCCCTCAGCCAACAGTCTCTCACAGTCTCTTTCCCAGCAGTGCTGGTCCCTCAGTGTCTCACTCAGCAATGTGTGTCTCTTGCATCTCTTTCCCAGCAATGC
>NW_006921647.1:7023057-7043936 GCF_000298275.1 Orycteropus afer afer | reverse complement strand
TAGCATCAGAACTCTAAGAACCTGAGAGAGAGCCTTCCATAACATTGTGTTGTGCCACACCCAACAGAAATAACCCAGGTGGATAACATTTACAATCAGGAGCTCCTCAGTTGCTCATAGCAAATCCCACCTTGGAGTTTACAAAGACTTATGGGTAGAAAAGCCACACTAAGTAATTTACTACACCACACCTTCAAAGCTCAGGGTTCCAGGATAGTCTTCTATATTGGTTTCTCATTGTTGCATTGCAGAGGATCTGTGTAGCTTGTCTGCCTATTCCATTATCTTGCAGGAACTCCAAATGCATCAATTCTTATTCAGTCTTCCTTATTCATTATCCAGCTTTCTGAAGTATATGAGGTGATTGAAAAGACCATGACTTGGTTCAGGTCCACCTTAGTTCTCAGAGTGATGTCTTTGCTTTTTAACACTTTAAAGAAATCTTTTGCAGCAAATTTGCCCAATTCAAGACATTGTTAATTTCTTGACTGCTTTTTCCAGGGGTGTT
The DNA here is from genome assembly GCF_000298275.1 of Orycteropus afer afer. Taxonomy (NCBI): domain Eukaryota; kingdom Metazoa; phylum Chordata; class Mammalia; order Tubulidentata; family Orycteropodidae; genus Orycteropus; species Orycteropus afer. The sequence continues at coordinate 7,043,428 of NW_006921647.1, read as the reverse complement.
GACTATGGATCCAAGTAAAATTAAATTCCTGATAACTTTCTCATTCATCATGACATTGCTTATTGTTCAAGTTGTGAGGATTTTTGTTTTTTTTATGTCAAGGTGTAATCCATACAGAAGGCTGTGGTCTTGATCTTCATCATTTAGTTCTTCAAGTGCTCTTCACTTTCAGCAAACAAGATTGTGTTATTTGCATATTGCATGTTGTTAATGAGTCTTCCTCCAGTCTTGATGTCATATTCTTCTTATAGTCCAGCTTCTCAGATTATTTGCTCAGTATACAGAGTGAATAAGCAGGGTGAAAGGATACAACATTGATGAACACATTTCCTGATTTTAAACCATGCAGTTTCCCCTTGTTCTGTTTGAATAACTGCCTCTTTTGAGCGATGTATTATTCAGTTTCCACATATCTGACTTTTTCCTTGGTTTTTCTATTATTGATTTCTAATTTTATAGCACTGTGATGCAAGAAGATACTTTGTAGTATTTCAATATTTTTAAGCTGATTGAAGCTTGTTTTATGGTTTAACATATAGTTGATTCTGGAGAATTATCCATGTACACTGGAGAAGAATGTGTATTTTGCTTCTGTTGGGTATAATGCTCTGTATATGTCTATAAAGTCAAGTTGTTGAGATCTGTTTCTTTGTTGAGTTTTTTTCTAGTTGTTCTGTTCTTTCTTGAAAGTGTGTTAAAGTCTCCTACTACTACTGTAGAATTATCTATTTTTCCTTTCAATTCAGTTGATATTAATTAATATTTGCTTTATGTATTTTGGAGCTCTTTCATTGAGTGCATGGATATTTATTATGGTAATGTCCTCTTGGTCAATTGACCCTTTTAATATCATATAGTGTCCTTCTTTGTCCCTTATTCTGGCTTTCATCTTGAAGTCCATTTTATTAGAAATTAACATTTCCATTCCTTTTTTTCTTTTGCTTGCTATTAGCTTGATATGTATTTTTTTTTTCCCATCATTGATTTTTAATTTATTTTCATCTTTGTTTCTAAGATGGGTTTCTTGCAGGCAGCATATCAATTGGTCTTCTTTTTTTTACCCAATCTTCCACTCTCTTTTTCTTGATGGGTACATTTAGTCCATCCACACTGAGTGTAGTTAGTAATAGGAATAAATTTATTGTTGTCATTTTATTGTGTTTTTTGTTGTGCTGTTAGTGATGTCTTTGTTCTAAATATTTTTCTGTGCTGGGTTCCATTTGTTATGAAGTGTGTTTTCTCTTTTCTTCATTATTTTTGGTTTTGTGCTCACTATGCCCTTGTGATTTTCTTCTTTCTTAGTTTGGTTAGAAGGATTGTCAATTTTCTTTGTGGTTAGCTGAAGTAAATTCTTATCTCTCTAAGTTTGGAACAGTCTGTTCTATAAACACATTGTCCTATCTTCCTCGCAACACTGTCCAAACCAAAAAATTCAAACTCACTGATGTTGAGTTAGATATGACTCATAGTGACCGCTCCTTGGGTTTCTGAGGTGGTATCACTATGAAAGAAGATCACCCAATCTTCCTTCCAAGGAATGGCTGATGGGTTTGAACTGCCAGGCTTCTGGTTAGTGGACAAATGCATTACACTACCAGAGCTCCTCAAGAGACTGTCAGTGATAGGATAATATCCACATGCCTACAAGGAAGACCAGTTAATACTAATATTATCCAAATTTATGCACCAACCACCAAAGCCAAAGATGAGGATATTGAAAATTTCTATTAACTTCTGCAGTCTGAAATTGATTGAATATGCAATAAAGATGTGTTGATTATCTACTGGTGATTGTAATGCAAAAGTTAGAAACAAAGAAGGATCAGCAGTAGTTGGAAAATATGCCATTGAAAATAGAAATAATGCGGGAGATCACATGATAGAATTTTGCAAGACCTATAATTTATTCATTGCAAATATCTTTTTTTCAACAACATAAGTGAAGACTCTGCACCAAGACTTCACCAGATGGGATACAAAGGAATCAGATTGACTACATCTTAGGCAAGAGAAGATGGAGAAGTTTTATATCTTTGGTCAAAACAAGGCCAGGAGCTGACTGTGGAACAGACCATCAACTGCTCATATGCATGTTCAAGTTGAAGTTATGCATTCAAGTTGAACATTATGCATGAAGAAAGCAAGAGGTCATTAAAAAGATGAGAAAGGAGGAAGGGACCAAAATGGATGTCAGAAGAGACTCTGAAATTTGTCCTTGAATGGAGAGTAGCTAAAGCAAATGGAACAAATGACAAGATAAAAGAGCTGAACAGAAGATTTCTAAAAGCAGCTTGAGCAGACAAAGCAAATTACTATAATGAAATGTGCAAAGACCTGGAGTTAGAAAACCAAAAGGGAAGAACATGCTCAGCATTTCTCAAGCTGAAAGAACTGAGGAAAAAAAATTAAGCCTTGAGTTGCAATATTGAAAGATTCTATGAGCAAAATATTGAATGATGCAGGAAGCATCAAAAGAAGATGGAAAGAATATACAGAGTCACTGTGCCAAAAAGAATTGGTCAATGTTCATCTATTTCAGGAGGTGGCATATGATTAAGAACCAATGATACTAAAGGAAGAAATCAAAGCTGCATTGAAGGAATTAATGAAGAACAAGGCTGCTGGAATTGATGGAATATCCACTGAAATGTTTCAACAAATGGATACCCCGCTGAGCCACTCAGTCGATTATGCCAAGATATTTGGAAGATAGCTATCTGTCTGACTGACTGGAAGAGATTCATATTTATAACCATTCCAAAGAAAGGTGACCCCACAGAATGTGGAAATTATTGAATAATATCATTAATATCACATACAAGTAAAATCTTACTGAAGATAATTTAAAAACAGTTGCAGCAGAATATTGACAGAGAACGTCCAGAAATGCAAGCTGGATTCAGAAGAGGAGGCGGAACGAGGGATAACATTGCTGATGTCAGATGGATCTGAACTGAAAGAAAAGAATACCAGAAAAAGTTTACTTGTTTTGTTGACTATGCCAAAACATTCAATTGTGTGGATCATGGCAAATTGTGGATAACATTGATAAGAATGGGAATTCCAGAACACTTGATTGTATTCATGAGGAACCTGTGCATAGATCAGGAGGCTGTCATTCAAACAGAACAAAGGGATACTTCAGGGTTCAAAATCAAGAAAGGAGTGTGTCAAGATTGTATCCTTTCACCATACTTATTCAATTTGTATGCAGAGCAAATAATCTGAGAAATTGGATTATATGAAGAAGAACGTTGCATTAGGATTAAAGGAAGGCTCATTAACAACCTGTGATATGCAGATGACACAACTTTGCTTGCTGAAAGTGAGGATGACTTGAAGCACTTATTGATGAAAATTAATGACTAGTCTGTAGTTTGGATTACTCTTCAATATAAAAAAAAAATCCTCACAAACTGGTGCAATAAACAACTTCATGGTGGATGGAGAAAAGATTGAAGTTGTCAACGATTTCACATTACTTGGTTCTACAATCAACACCAATGGAAGCAGCAGTCAAGACATCAGATGGCATATTGCATTGGGAAAATCTGGTGCAAAGGACCTCTTTCAAGTGATGGGAAGCAAGGATGTCTCTTGAAGACTAAGGTGCCCTGATCCAAGCCATGGTATTTGCAATTGCTTCTTATTCATGTGAGAGCTGGACAATGAATAAGGAAAACTGAAGAAGAGTTGATGCTTTTGAGTTATAGTGTTGGAGAAGAATGCTAAGAGTACCATGGTCCACTAAAAGGACTAACAAATCTGTCCTGGAAGAAGTACAGCTGGAATGCTTATTGGAAGTGAGAATGGCCAGATTTCACTTCGTCTCACCTACTTTGATCATGTCATCAGAAGGAACCACTCCCTGGAGAAGGATATTATGCTTGGTAAAGTGGAGGGTCAATGAAGAAGGGGAAGCCCCTCAATAAGATGGATAGACATAGCAGCTGCAATGATGGGCCCAGGTATAGCAAAGATTGTGAGGCTGGCACAGGATTGGACAATGTTTCTTCTGCTGTGGATAGAGTCTCTATGACTTGATGACACTTAACAACAACAACAATCTTCCTCTCCATTTGTAAGTTTTATAATTAAAACTTGCATTCCCTCTATTTGCTTTGTTGCTGGTATTGCTTGTAGATTGACTCCCTATTTGTCTATGTAGATTTTTTTGGTTTGGTTTCAAAGAGGTGGTGTCAAGTGTCTTGATTTTAACTGTTTTCTGTTGTGGGTTTTCTATTGGAAGGACTCCCTTTAGCATCTCTTGTAGGGTTGGTCTTATATTCACAAATTCCCTTAATTTCTGTTTGTCTGGGAATGTCTTGATTTCACCCTAATACTTGAGAGACAGTTTGGCTGGATATATAATTGTTGGTTGGCAATTCTTTTCCTTCAAGGTTTTGTATATGCCATCCATTTCCTTCTTGCCTGCATGATTTCTGCCAATAAATCAGAGCTTAGTCTTATTGGTTGCCCATTGTAAGTGACATTTTATTTTTCCCAAGCTGATCTCAAGATTCTTTCTTTATCTTTGGTTTTGATGATGTTCTCTTGAAATCTATCCTGCATGGGGTTGGTAGAGCTTCTTTCATGGATATCTTTTCTTCTTTTATAATATTGGTGAAATTTTCTGTTAACACCGTTAAAACTCAGTGTTTTATTTATTTTTCTTTTGGCCTCCTCTTGTTCTGCGATTCCAATCAGATGTACATTGTTTCTTTTCATTTCATCCCATATAACTCTTAGGATTTCTTCATTTCTTTTAAGACTTTGTTCTGATTTTTCCTCATACAGGCTAGCATCATGCTATTTGTCTTCTAGTTGGGAAATACATTCTTCAGCCATTTCTAGTCTACTCTTTTGTCTTTTCAATGTGTAATCTATCTCCATAATTTAGTGTTCATCTGGATTTCTAATTGCTGGTTTTTTTGTTTTTTTTTTTTAATGAGTTCTAATTGTGTATCTATTTTGTTGCTTTGTTCTTGAATGATTTTCCTAAATTCTTCCAGGTTACTGTTTGTCTTTTCACTGCTTCTGTTTATGACTTCCTTGAGTTCTTGGAGGGTCCAACATGTGTATCTTCTGAATTCCTTATCAAATAGTTCTCTTGCTTGTTCTTCCTCAGAGAGATTTCCTAATCTTTAGTTTGGGCACTTGTTTCTGCTATCCTGTCCTGTTTTGTTTGTTTGTTTGACTTTAAGTTTTTTTTTTTTTTTTTTCTAGACATTTTGAAGTTATCTTTATTTGTTAGTTATGTACTGATTTGTTTCACCCTGGTTTCATGTTTTACTATATCTGGAAGTGTGGAGCAGATGTGCTTCTTTGGTTGTTAACTCAGCTGTACTAGTTTACTCTATGGCTTTTTCTGTGTTGGTGGAATCACTGGTGGGGATGGAGGTGCATGAAGAGGATTTGCAGTTGGGATGATCAAGTGTTTCCCACTGTTTGTCACTGATCCTGTGGTGCAGGAACTGTTGATGTTACTTGTCTGTTGGATGAGGTGGTCAGTGTAGTAGCTAAGGCTGACTAGTCGAGGGTTAATATGTCCCTCCCATTGGACAAGGCAGGAAAAAAAAATAGGAAAAAAAAAAAAAAAAAGAAAGTCCAAGAAGAAGAAGAGATGAAAAGATAGAACAAAAATAGATGATAAGGAAAAAGAAAAAGGTATATAAGAAAAAGAGAGAACACAAAAGTGGGTATGGTGGGAAAGATGAAGGTTTGGCAAAAAGGAAAGAAAACAAAGTGAAAATGAAGGGAGGATAAGGTGTTTTAGGAGGGGATCTTCCAGTTATGTCCAGCCAGAGGCCCTGGGAACTGGCGTCTTTGGCAGAATCCTCTCACTCACTGGAGCATCTGAGCAGGGGAAAGGAGGTTGGCACAAGAAGTGATTTCCAGAAGAGAAAGACAGAGGTTGTTTGTGCCAGCCTTCTGGTTAGCAGTCAAATGCCTTAGTCACTACACCACCAGAGCTCCCTTTCTGCGCTTGAGACAAGATAATTCAGTTGGTGATGCAGGCACAGGAAGGACAGCAATGGCCCCTGGCTCAGTCTGAAGAAGTCTGCTAATGATGGCACCCAGCCCTCAACCAACGTCCCGCAGTTCAAACCGGTCAGCTGCCCCAAGGGACATAGTTGCCTTCCTCATTGTGGATCCACAAGTCATGAAATCCCAGGTCCCAGTTCTACTCTGTGCTAAAAAAGGTTGCTAAGAGTTGGACTCGAGCCCACTGCAGTGTGTGCAATTTGGGGTTCTGCTTATTCAGAGAGAATTTCTCTTCCCTTTCCCCCAGTCCTTTCCAAACTCTGCAGCAGCTTATGCTAAGGAGGTCCTGTTCCATTTCCCACTATGGTCTTTGTCCCCACTCAAGGACCCAACTCACCTTGAGAAACTCTCTGTGTGACTATTCTGAGTCTTTAATGCTTGTGGTTTCTGTGATTTTTTTTCCCCTTCCCCTTGACCTTCTTTGCATTTCTAATGACTTCTCTTTGGCTTTGTTGGTTGGCCAGATTTCTTTATTTTTCCCAGTCGCTTAACCTGTGCTCCCTTTCACCACCTTCACTGGATCTAATACTGTGTGTTCTTATTAGCTGCTCATAATTCCAGTATCATTACTTGCATCTGTTTTACCCAGTTTCTCAAAATCTCTGTTGATAGAGGGATTAAGTGCATGGTCTCTTAGTACAATGTCATTTTCCTCATCTCTGTCAAATACATTCTATTCTTAAGGTGGTCTCTAGATTCAGATGGGATATACTCAAGGTTGTACTGACAGGGTAAACTGCCTTAAAGAAAGACACCTTCCTTAAGGAAAGAAGACTTTAAAGAGGAGAGGCTGACAAGATTGAAGAAATGGAAAATACAAAGACAGAGACTTGAAAGAAGTAGCGTAATATGGTGGGCTACTTTAGTAACTGCTATGAGAAGAAGATCAAAAAGGGTGTAAACTTTATCCAGAGGTCAGGAGCTGAAGCAGGAATACGGACATGCTCATTTGCATATCAGAAAGGTCACTAAGAATAGTGTGGAGAATGGGCTGGAGAATGAGGATGGTGATAAGAAGATGTTGGATATGTTAAGTCAGCATAGTAGGTGGAATAATGATGCCTAAAGGTATCACATAATCTCTGATAGGTCGTCATCTCTGGAACCTGTGGATATCACCTGATTCAGCAAAATCTTAACAGATGTGATTAAATTAAGAATTTTCAGATGGGGAGAGCATACTGGATTATCTGGATGGGCCCTCAATGTAATCACATATGTTCTCTTAAGAAAGAGATTTAAGTCAGAGGGAGATTTAACACGGATAGAAAAGGAGAAGGTAATGTGAACATGGAGGCAGAGATTGAAGTGATTGAACCAGAAGGCAAGTACTGTTGCCAGCTATTAAAAACTGGAAGAGACAAGCAATGGATTCCTCTCTCCAGGAAGTGCAGTCCTACCAACACCTTGGTTTCAGCCCAGTGAAACTGATTTTGGACTTCTGGTCTCCAGAAATACAAGAGAAAAAAATTGTGTTGTGTTAAGTCACCAAGATTGTGACAATTTGTTACAGCAGCCATAGAAAATTAATAGAGATCATATTTTGGTAAGAATAACTAACAGCCATTAAGCTGATAGCCAAAGGAATGGAATGAAAATCTGCAAAGGAGAAATATAAGAAAGTGTGTGGAGTGATTGTCCATGGTATGTGAAAAAAGGAGACTCCCTCTTGGATGACTACTCGGTTTCTGTTTTGAGAGCCTATTATTCCTAAGTACTAGAGATGACAGGAGGAGAAAATGTTTTGGAGAATTCAGTCCTGGGTTGATTTTTAGGCTTTTGATCTTCCCACAGGTATCCAGGTTGGGGTAAATGGTTTCATGACCAAAATGCTAAAAAGGAGAACTTTAGACGAACTATGGACTAGTTATTTACGTTATAATATCCCTCTATTCACATTCTTATCTTTAAAAGATTTTATTAATACTATAAATTTAGTAAAATCTGTCTGTGTGAAGCCCCAATCATGGTGCTGGACCCTTTGCCTTTGGAAAGGTGAGAGGTCAGTTGGCCACATGTTCTGCTTTGCCCACACATGCCGGGTTATGCCTGTTGTCAAATTTATTCCCCCTTTCATTCTCAAAAGGGAAACATAGTAGACCTTATATTATGTGATTATCTAAATGGAGGAGGTCCTTTTCATCTTACACTTCTCAGGCTAAGAAGCAAGTCAAAATACTGTGCGTAAGAAACTTGCTGAATATGCTTTTTTGTTTAATTTTTCTTTTTTTAATTTAGCCTTTTCTCTGTGGAAAGGGAGACAAAGTCTGTGCTTAACTATTGATTATTGGCGGCAATGCTCTTCTTTAGTATGAAAGGGTAAGATACTGTGACTTCATGGAAAAAGTTCAGGCAATTAGGTGAAGAGTAAGGCTATGGAAAAAAAGGTATTTTCAGAGGCTTGCTAGAATGAGTATGGGGGATGGAAAATTTGGGTTATTTTACTTTTGGCTGCCTGAGATGTTTTTCATTTCCCAAACGTTTGCTATTATCTTGTCAATGTTTGCATCTCTATTCAATGGCACTCAGTGTTCACTTTCAAATGAGTGTACACACATTCCATGGGATGGCATGCTGGCATGTTCATTTTTTGCTCCCCACTGTGCAGCAGTCCACCTGACCGAGCTCTGCAATGTTCAGAAAGGCTGAGGCTAGTGCATGAAGCATGGGCTTGGAATATGTCACCATGTCATTACACTGTCAATCAAATATGACACTGTAAAATAGTGTGTCCTGCAAAGGTGCCTTTGTTCTCTAACTGTTGTCTGCAGCAGATAACTTGACAGTCATTTTGTCCCTGGGGAGTATAGGTGCAGTAAGGTGCTAGCATCATTGTGTGGCATGGAGTGCCCACTCTCTTAGTACCACAAGGGTCTTTCATGTTTCTAGTGAATGGACTTTGAATAGAAAACTTACTGTACTATACAGTCTCATGTGCTAAGTTGACTAAAATTTATTGAATGCCAGAAACTACTAGCTATATCACAAAGATAACCTATTTAATCATCGTAACAAGGCTGTAAAATAAACCAGTTGCCAATGAGCTGACTCCAACACATGTGTATCAGAGCAGAACTGGGTTTCATATGCTTACCAATGGCTGATATTTTGGAATTAGATCACCACTTCTTTCTTTGAAATCCTCTGGGTGGACTTGAACCTTCCAACTTTTTGTTAGCAGTGGAACATGTTAACCATTTGCACCACTAACAGATGAGGAAACATAGGTTGAGAGGGCTTTTAGCTGCCTAATGTAGTGAAGTAGGTGAGAGGCAGAGATAAAACTTGAATTCAGTCTTTTTTATTCCAAAGTCTATTCTTGTTTTATTTTATCATTCTGAAAGGCAAAATGTAAACAAGAATACAATAACTAAATTACTAGACCAAAACAATTTATTTCTGTATATATTCAAGCACTGCATTAAATAAAATAGACCAGTGTTCTCACTACCTGTATCTATTTTCTGTGGCTGATATTTGGAGTACTAGAGAAATAAAATTCTACTTAGATTTGAAGTACACATGTGCAGTAATGTTATGCATCCATTTTAAACCCACCAGTCACTCCTCAGAAGGAAGGTTGGGCAATCTACTTTCATAATAATACTGCCTCTTAAACCCAAGAAGGGGTCGCTATGAGTCGGGGCTGACTCGAAGGCACATAACAACAACAACAAGTGGCTAATAATCCTTGTAGAGCTTAGCTGTTACCTTTTCTTTCTCCAACTGCTTTCTCAAACTCTTTCATATTCTTAGAGTGGATGAGGAAATTAATCGTTATATTTTAATGGTAATTTGTATTTAAAGTTAAATTGGGGTTTGAGGCCAGTATAGGAATAGCATGCCGTCCTACAGCCAGGAGTGCTTATTGCTCTATTACAAGCATTATTTCATGGCCTGCTGTTGCAGTCTATCCTCTTTTCAGAGCTCAGAGCAAGTAATGCAAAGTGCTTTGTCATCCATGATATATGCTAAAATCACAGGTGGGGAGGTGTGAAAAAGCTTTATTCTCACTGTCTTTATGATGTTAATGATTCTCTAGACAAAACCGCTTCATTTTATGTAAAATTAAAAATTCATAACCTGTGAAACCCATAAAGACTTTCACAAGCAGACCGTTGACTACCACTGGAATAAATATAGTGTATTCTGTTTGTACTGTTATAGACAAACAGTAAAAAAAAAAAAAAGAAAGAAAGAAAACTTTAGAAATTCTTTGACCCTGCTTTTTGCCATCTGAACGGTCATGGTTGAGTGGAAAATCAATGAAGTGCTGTGAGAATTGCACCTCCGTGTTGCCGACAAGCCACACAAAAATCCAACTTTTCACATGAGATGAAGATTGCCTTTGCTTCATTTACTCTCTTAAGACACATTAAAATCAAAGCTATCACCTCATTTGGCCATCTGTCAATTCTCACTATACAGCAAGTGGGTAGACTTTGTTCCTGGATCACCAGAATAGGAGGATGTTTTGTTGTTGTAATAAATGGTTTTAGGCTTAAGAGACAGAAATAAATCAATGCAATTTATAAAGTTGGGGTGAAAGTGTTAGACGCAGTTTTCTAAAGTATGGAGAATTATGTGTGGATGAGTTGCAATAAATAAAGCATAGTTTTAGCAATATGCAAAAATAAATGATAAGATTAAATAAATTAATGTATAGTCTCTTATTTGGAATTATTTTTTCTTTCTTTGCTTTCACTAAATGGATACAACAGTTCTTTGCTCATTGAATTATAAATTTCATGTTTGAATATAATATGGTAAATAATGTCTCCCAATTTTCCTTCTAAAGTTCAATTTCCAAAGTTTTGTAGACCAAAAGCTCGAAAACCTAGTTTCTGGAGGTTCTCAGACAATTGTTCTCCTGTTTACTAACAATGCATTGGCTTTTTAGGTTGAACATGTAGAGTCCAGTTGCTGACCCTGAACTCAGTTAAACAAGGGTGCTTGCTCTGCAGGTGTCGATTAATGGGAGTTGTGTGGCCAACATTGTCAGAGCTGCTCCAGGGAGTGGGGCACCCTGAGCCTTGCAAACACACAGCGGCTCGTATTCTTCTCACAACCAAACTTCAGAATTTACTTCCTTGATTTACCATTTGCAGTAGCTTAGGTTCTCTTGACTACATGGATGACTTTTACTAGGCATGATGAATATGAGGAAGCAAAGAACTGTCAAGAGCCAGCTAGTCACAAATTCTTCTAAACAAACTTTTATATAGAAATTTGTGATTTTGTCCATTGGGGGCGAGGGAACCTAAGAAATCATAAAAATGTGTTGTATTTGAAAAAAACAACTGAATAATAAAAAATACATCCAAAATGATTTCCACCTAATAAGGAAAATTCTTATTTTCAAGGCTCAATTTGTTTTGGCGAAAATCTCATTGAATTTTTAGCAGTATCGCTATATACCTATGAAAAGTAATATTACAGTAACAATAATAAACTAGTGTTTCCTGAAATGTGTTCTGTGGAACATTAGATTCACTAGTTAATAGGTTTTCTGGTTTAAGCAAAACTTTTTATCAGAATCTCTCTTGGGGAGTAACTATGCTCATTTAGATATTAGACTTAGAAAATCTTACAATAAAGGAATGTAGTTAACTTTTTCACTTCTGCTTTTCTCATATTTGTTTGAATGCAGGATTTCTTTTTTGCCTCGATGTTTACTTTTATTTTACAGAACTGATTTTTTAAGAACTCTGGAAAATGCAGCCAATGACAACTGAGGTAACTTTCCAGAGGTCATGATGGTCTTATTATCACTTTCAAGAATGCCTTCACCTCTTCTTTTCACTCATACATGTTGGTTTAGTTAATGCTTCCCGCTTTTTCTTTTCTGTCTTTCTCTCATCATTTTCCAGAAGGAAGCTTTATCATCTTGATAAATTCCTTTAATTTATTTCCTATAGTTTGGAGCAGCAGGAAGTTGGCAGCACAGTTGGCTGTGCCTTTCCACAGCGGAGTGATAGATAAAGTGTAGTATGTGCAGGGGATGGAATGTACTTTTGCATTCTGAAATGTGAGCTAATTTGATACATTGCAGCACAGAAGTTCTCAAAGAAGCAATGTATGGACAGAGATAAAGTATGGGAAAGAACAAGATTTACATCACATGATATTTAGAGAAAAAGCAAACATTGCCAATAAAATATATGTATTATTATATAGGGAGGAGCTCTGGTAGCATAGTGCCTAAGGCACTTGACTGTTAATCAGGAGCTAGCAGTTCAAATCCACCAGCCACTCCTCAGAAGGAGGGTTGCGCTATCTACTTCCATAGTGATGCTGCCTCAGAAATCCAAGGAGGGGTTGTTATGAGTTGGGTCCAACTCCACAGCACATAATAACAACAACATTATATAGGCAGCTCTGGTGTCATAGTGCCTAAGTCATTTGACTGCTAACCAGAAGGCTGGCGGTTCAAATCCACCAGCCACTTCTCATAAGGAAGGTTGGCCAATCTACTTCTGTGGTGATATTGCCTTGGAAACCCAAGGAGGGGTTGCTATGAGTCAGGTCCGACTCGATGGCAGTGAGTTTGGTTTTTGGTTTTTGTATACTATATATGTATTAGATAAATAGTCCTAAACAAATAAGTATATCAATATACTTAAATAAACATATGGAAGATGAACTGAAAAGATGTTCTAGTAAATATACTAGAGATGAGTGCCTAAGACAGAGAAAAATGAGGTGGTAGGGAAATGAGATAATGGCAAAATATAAAATAAAGTGAATAAACAAAATAAAGTGCAAAAAGGGAATGGGGGAGGTGTCTTCTGACCTTCTCTAACTTCACAAGGAGAAAGCAGGATCCAGAACAACATCAGCCACCCAAAGCTTGTTCCTATGAGACAGACATGCCGCTACCCTCTAACCTTTTTGCCAATTCTGACACCAATCATCCCTCCCACGGCACTCTTTCTATCTCTGCTGGGTTTGAAAATTTGTTTCAGTGACCGCACAGAACCCACAGATCATACTCATGACTGTAGGTTTATTAAGGAAGTAACATGTTACAATTCAGGAGCAGGAATGCTCAGGATACAGTTATTCGATCAGGACATCCTCCCACAGCCATGTCTGAAGTAAGGTCTCTCTGTGGCCTTCAGGCTTTTGGCCTGGCTTCTGCCCTGCTTGGACCAGTGTTACAAAGATCTTTTAACTGTGTCTGTACTAATGTCTCTTTGCCATCTTTCTACTGTCTTTACTCACCTCAGAGCAGGAATCTCAGGCCCAAAGATGCACCCCACTCCTGATTCTTCTCTCTTGATGGCAATGAAATGCCTCCCTTTCTGTCTTTGGGATGGCTCATTTTAAGCCTAGCAGCAAAACTGACCAATCCCCATATACATTATTTGGATGGTCCCACACCCACAAGGGTGCAAGCTATCCAATCCTCTTGGTGTTCCAAAAGTGCCTCCCATTTGCATAATCCTAGTCATCTGGTAGATTCACAAAGACCATGGCTTGAAGGTTCATACTAAATAATTCACTGCACCACATGAAGTAAAATAAAATAAAGTCCTTCCTTGGGCCAATGATGTTCATCTTCCTTGACTAAGTTCTGGGCACTTGAGGTATGGAAGAAAGAAAGAAAGAAGGAAAGAAGAAAGAAAGAAAATCAGCCTGCAGGTGATTCTCATATACGTGGTCCACATTCCACAAGAGGAGTTGCCCTAGGTGAAAAGTACTCTGGAGCCCCTTGGCAGTAAAGACTTTGACCTTTGCATGATCACCTTCATTTGCAGTTGGAGTCAACGTGTTCTCCTTTCTTATGCTGCTGGAATCTAAACATAGTTGCTGTGCCCAACTGTTTTGAAAATCCTTATTTTATTCACAATTAAGCAGATCCTTTTTCATCAGCCAACTCTACTTGATGCCTTAGAGTATTTTCCTTCAGTCTTCTAGCTGATTATTTGAATTCATTGTTGTTATGGATTGAATTATATGCCTCAAAAATATATAGTAAAGTTCTTTGCTTCTTTTTCTTTGTTTTGTTTATGAGGTGGATTACATTGATTGATTTTCTGATGTTGAACCATGCTTGCAAACATGGTATGAATCCCACTTGGTCTGGATGTATTAATTTTTTGATATGTTGTTGGATTCTGTTGGCCAGGATTTTAGTGTTGTCTTTCCCTGGTTTTGGTATTGGTGTTATGCTTGCTTCATAAAATGAATTTGGGAGTACTCCATCTTTTTTCTATGTTCTGGAATAGCTTGAATAGCATAGGTGTGAATTCTTCTCTGAATGTTTGACAGAATTCTCCAGCGAAGCCATCAGGGCCAGGGTTTTTCTTTGTGGGAAGTTTTTTTTTTTTTTTTTTTTTTTATGACCTATTGAATTTCGTCCCTTGCAATGGGTCTATTCAAGTTTTCCATTTCTGAGTGGGGTAATTTAGGTAGGTCTTGTGATTCTAGAAACTTGTCCCATCTCTTCTAGGTTCTCAAATTCATTGTTGTACAGTTTTTCATAATATTCTTTCTGTATCTTTTTTATTTCAGTTGGTTCTGTTGTGAAGACACAATTTTCATTTACAATTCTTGTGATTTGGGTCTTCTCCATCTTTTCTTTTGTTAGGTCTGCCAATGGTTTATCAATTTTATTAATCTTCTTGAAGAACCAGCTCTTTGCTTTGTTGATTTTCAAGACTCAAGGCATTCCCTTTACGAATGGGAACCAGACAGGGATGCCCTCTATCACCACTTCTATTTAACATTGTATTGGAAGTCCTGACCAGGGCAATAAGGCAAGAAAGAGAAATAAAAGACATACATATTGGCAAAGAGGAATTAAAACTATCTCTATTTGTAGATGATATGATCCTATACATAGAAAACCCAAGGGACTCAATGAAAAAAACTACTAGAACTAATAGAGAGGTTCAGCAAATTGACAAGATACAAGATCAACATACAAAAATCAGTTGGATTATTCTACACCAGCAAGGACTCCTCTGATAAAGAAATAAGGAAAACCATACCATTCACTATGTTGTTGTTGTTGTTGTTGTTATGTGCCATCAAGTCAGCCCCAATTCATAGCAACCCCTCCTTGGGTTTCCGAGGAAGTATCACTATGGAAGTAGGATTGCCCAACCTTCCTTCCGAGGAGTGGCTGGTGGGTTTGAACCACCAGCCTTCTGGTTAGCAGTCAAGTGCTTTAGCTACTATGCTACCAGAGCTCCTACCATTCACTATAGCTTTTTCTTACCATTCACTATAGCTACAAAAAAGATAAAATATCTAGGAATAAACCTCACCAGAGACACAGAAGACCTACACAGAGAAAACTATAAAACACTGCTACAAGAGACACCAAGGGCACTACATAAATGGAAGAACCTGCCTTGTTCATGGATAAGTAGACTAAACATTGTGAAAATGTCAATACTACCTAAAGCAATCTATACATTCAATGCAATCCCGATCCAGATTTCAACAAAAGTTTTTAAAGACCTGGAAAAACTAATTACTAATTTAATATAGAAAGGAAAGAGACCTCAAATAAGTAGAACACTTCTCAAAAAGAAAAACAAAGTGGGAGGTCTCACACTCCCAGATCTTAAGAACTACTATATAGCCACAGTAGTCAGAAAGACATGGTATTGGTACTATGATAGGCAGATAGATCAATGGAACAGAATCGAATGTTCAGATATAGACTCATCCATCTATGGATAACTGATCTTTGACAAAGGCCCAAAGCCCATTAAATGGGGAAGAGACAGCCTCTTTAACAAATCGTACTGGCAAAATTGGATATCCAGCTGTAGAAAAATGAAACAAGACCCATACCTCACCCCATACACAAAAACAAACTCAAGCTGGATCAAAGCCTTAAATGTAAAACCCCAAGCTATAAAATTCATCAAAGATAAAATAGGGGCAAATCTAGGAGCCCTAATTTAGGGCTTAATAGACTGTCAAGCATAACCCGGCATGTGCAGGAGATAGAAGAGAAGCTAGATGACGGGGACCTTTTAAAAATTAAATTTTTATGTTCATCGAAATATTTCATCAAAAGGATAAAAAGAGAACCTGCAGATTGGGAGAAAATATTTGCCTACGACATAGCTGACAAAGGACTTATCTCCAAAATCTACAGAAAACTTCAACACTTCAACACCAAAAAGACAAATAACCCAATTCACAAATGGGCAAAAGACTTGAACAGACACTTCAACAAAGAAGATATACAAGCAGCCAACAAACACATGAGAAATTGCTCATGATCGTTAATCATTAGAGAGATGCAAATCAAAACAATAATGAGATATCCTCTCACCCCAGCAATAATAGCAAAGTTCAACAGATCAGATAGTAACAAATGCTGGTGGGGTTGTGTAGAGATTGGAACTCTTGTGCACTGCTGGTGGGATTGTAAAATGGTACAACCATTGTGGCAAGTGGTATGGAGTTTCCTTAAAAAACTGAAAATAGAAGTACCATTTGATTGAGCAATTCCATTACTAGGAATATATCCTAAAGAGGTGAGAGATAGCGCACAAACAGACTTATGTACACCAATGTTCATCACAGCACAATTCACCATAGCAAAGAGATTGAAAACAACCTAAACTCCCATCAACAGATGAGTGGATAACCAAATTATGGTATATCCACACAATGGAATACTATGCCACATTAAAGAACAATGAGGGATATGAGAATCATCTCGCAATGTGGATGAACCTGGAGAACATTATGCTGAGTGAAATAAGTCAATCGCAGAAGGAGTACTATATGAGCCCATTACTGTAAAAAGACAGAGAAGCAGAGAAGGGTTTGCTTGGGAAAGGGAACTCACCTACTAGGTTACCAGGATGGGGTGGGGAGGGGAGGGATTAATTTAGGGGTAGTTGGGGCTTACATGCTGACATGAGTAGGGGGAGGGATATGCAGGAAGGATATTTGACCACCATAATAACATTGGGAAATAAGAGGACATCGAACTGTGCACATAAGAGATAGATGACAGATGATAACACCAACCAATGTGTCCACAATACCACATTGCCATTAACACCATAGATCTACTACCTCAGGACCATAGTACTGGGGGACACCAGATTCAATTGGCACAACAAAATACATAAAAGTGTTGCTCCACATCCTACATTGGTGAGTAGCGACTGAGGTCTTAAAAGCTTTCAAGCAGCCATCTAAGAGGCAGATAATGGTCTCCTAGCATTAGAAGTGAAGAAGAACGCAAGGAAAAAAAAAAAAAAAAAAAGGGCATTTAGAAGCAATCAGCCCTAGGACACGATGGCCCTCGAGACCAGAAGAACTGGATGGTGCCCTGCTACCAATGCAACCACTCAAGAAAGGATCAAATCTGCAGATCCTGGATAGAGTGAGAGGGAAAATGTGGAACAAAATCCAAAAACTCAATAATGACCAGAATTACTGGTCAGATGAAATCTAGTGAGACTCCTAATACTATGGCCCTGGAATACATTTGGCGCTTGAAATAAAACTCACCCCCATGGGTAGGCTCTCAGCCCAATAGTTAACAAGATGTACATGCAGACCATTCAACCCAGGATGCCGCACCCACATACTGTATGGTAATACATCCCTTAGAGCAATAGATCATGGGACACCAAAGGACCAACATTCAAACTGAGGAAATCCAGGACAAGCAGGAGTGCATAATTATGAGGGGCACAGTGGGAGGGTTGCAGGGTAGGGAGGGGAGGAGACTGGGTTAGGGTTGGACTTGGCAAACGGGGAATGAAACTAAATGTACACGTTATGTTGAATGTAAAACAAGCTCATATATATATATATATATATATATATATTGAAGTTCTGACCTCTGACTTTGTGAATATGACCTTGAAGGGAAATAAGATTTTTTTTATGTTAATGAGGTCATACTACACTAGGGTGAGTCCTAAACCTAATCTCTTCTTAGTAGTGTCTAATAAAGGGGGGCAAACACACAGGGATACACACACACACACACACACACAAACACACATGGCAGGGGTGTATATGGGGAAGATATCATGTGTAGATCAGTCTACAAGTCAAGGAGGGACAAGACACACCCAGAGCTATTGGCAATGAAAGACACTCCCCTGAAAGCCAACACAGTGAGAACACACACCTGTCAAACACTGAATTTTTACTGCTACCCTTCAAAACTGTGGGAAAATAAAATTTTGTCTTTTAAAGCCACTCACTTGTGGTATTTTTGTTATGGCAGCACTAGAAAACCAAGACAATAGGTAAATGGAGGAGTTTCTCTTTTTTATATAAGTTTTCATCAGTATTTAATTTGAAGAAACAGACTCCAATATTGTCCATGAAGCAACAAGAAATCAATGAACTCTCCTAAGATTCTTGCATTTGACCTATCTTTGCTTTCTTAACTTATTGAAGGACTAGGAATGGTATTAATATCTTGGTCATCCTCTGTCTAATTAACTGAAGACTGCTTGACTCATACACCCATTATGTGACCCCCTACCCATGCATAATGAATCAACTGTGGATAATTCCTTACATAAAGTATATTCCTTGACTTCCAGTGAAATGGAAGAATAGGCAGACAAGGAACACAGACGCTCTTCAACAAAGAAAAGAAAAAAAAACTGAAGAGAAATAGAAAATAATCCTGGGGCCCTGAGCTTTGAAAGGAACTATATAGAAGTGGATTAGGCACCAACTAGTGGAAAAACCTGAACGAAAACAGTGAGTGCAGAGATGGTCAGAGCTGAAGACTGTCAGCCATTTTGACTGGACCAATGGCCCGAATATTTCCAAGTGGTGTTGGGACCTCAGAATTGATGTAAAGGTCAGCCCTGGTCACCAAGCGGGGATGACTGCACTGGTGGCCTATGACTAGGAAGGGAAACAGCAAGGAGGGAGACAAACTGAGCTGTGGACTTTCCTCTGTCCGGAGGGTGAAGCCATTTTGATTGTTTACATGTGGCAGCCATTTTGGATATTTAAAGTCACCGACAGTGCAGCCATTTTGAATGTTTATAAATGGCAGCCATTTTGGATATTCAAAGTGACCAAGGGCACAGCCATTTTGAATGTTTACAAGTGGCAGCCACTTTGGATATTTAAAGTGACCAAGGGCACAACCATTTTGAATGTTTACAAGCGGTGGCCATTTTGGATTTTAAAGTAATAGCATTCTCATTTGGATTCCAGGAACCTAAAAATAGGCTCTGTTTGCCAAGGTCAGCAGGGACATAAGAGAGGTGACAACAGGAAAGGAGACAGGTGGTGAGTGTGTAAGTGCTGTCAACTAGTGAATAGAGGAGCACAGTACTCTGCTTGCATAGATAACATGCAAACAAAACAAAGAAAATGAAAATCATGGGTAAGTCACTCCCATATACAATCGTTAATTAAATATAAACACAAAAACATCACAATGCCTCAGAGACAACAGAGCACACAGTCCACACAAAGAAGCAAGATAAAGCAGGAGAAACAAGGGACTGGAATACAGACCTGAAACACATCTCTGAGGAAGACGCAGCATTGGAACTCCCTGATAAGGAATTCAAAAGAATTATATTTAGGTATCTTCAACGAATTGAGAGACAGGTGAAGGAAAACACAGAGAAAAACCTAGAACAATTTCGAAAGACAATACAAGAACAAAATGACAAAATAAATGAAAAATTAGAAATGATGCAAAATCTACACACAGAAATCCAAAAGATTCATACTAAATTTTCAGAAATAGATAAGACATTGAAAGGGCAAAGTCGCAGAACTGAATCAAAGGAAGATAGAATTAGGGACATTGAAAGCAAATACCTGAACACTTCTTTGGAAAGGGATAAATCAGAAAAAAGATCAAAACAAAATAAAGAAAGTCTAAGGTTCATGTGAGATACAATCAAAAGGAAAACCTACATGTAATCAGAATTCCAGAACAGGAAGAGACAAATAAAACCACAGGGAAAATTGTTGAAGATTTGTTGGAAGAGAATTTTCCTGGTATGATGAAAGATAATAATATATTCATTCAGGAAGTCCAACGAACCCCAAACAGGATAGACCCAAAAGAAAATCACCCAGACATATCATCATCAAACTTACCAAAACCAAAGACAAAGAAAGAATCATGAGAGCAGCATGGGGAAAACAAAAAGTTACCTACAAGGGGCAACCAATAAGACTAAGCTCAGATTTCTCGACAGAAATCATGCAGGTGAGAAGACAGTGAGATGGTACATATAAAACCCTGCAAGAGAAAAATTTCCAACCAAGCATTATGTACCCAGCAAAATTGTCCCTCAAATATGATGGTGAAATGAGGACATTTCCAGATAAGCAGAAA
>NW_006921647.1:7008687-7022484 GCF_000298275.1 Orycteropus afer afer | reverse complement strand
GGAAGAGTGGATGACCAAACTATGGTACATACACATAATGGAATGTTATGCAACACTAAAGAATAATGTAGAGTCTGCAAAACACTGCATAATATGGATGAACTTGGAGGACATTATGCTGAGTGAAATAAGTCAATCACAGAAAGAGAAATATAGTATTAGTTCATTGTTGTGGAGGGTCAAGGAAAGGTTTACATATGGAGGGAAACTTTCTTTGTTGGTTACCAAGGGTGGGAGGGGAGGGAAAGGAAGACTCCAAAAAAAATAGATGCATTGATCCTTGTCACTTTAGTTTTGTGTATTTCACTGTGTATACATTACATTTCAAGAAATGCATTTTTCAAAAAATCATTCCTTGTATTCAACACTCATCTGTCAGTTTATAATACTGTATTGGCTTGTATGTTGCTGTAAGGCTGGAGGCTATGCCACAGGTACTTCAAATACCAGCATGGTGGACATGTTTCAGTGGAGCTTCTAGATTAAGACAGACTGGGAAGAAGGATGAGGCCATCCACTTCTGAAAAAATATGGCCACCGAAAACCTTATGAAAAGCAGTGAAACACTGTCTGATGCATTATTCGAAGGTGAGTCCTTCAGTTTGGAAGGCACTCAAAATATGACTGGGAAAGAGTATAGTCAAACTTAATGAAGTGGATGGAGTAAAAGCTTTTGGGACCTTCATTTGCTTTTGAGGCATGGTTCAAAATGGGAAAAAGCAGCTGCAAACATTAATTAGTAATCAGAATGTGGAATGTACATAAAGTTGTTGTTGTTGTTATGTGCCGTGGAGTCGGACCCGACTCCTAGAGACCCCTCTTTGGGTTTCCGAGGCAGTATCACTACACTACGGAAGTAGATTGCCCTACCCTCCTTCTGAGGAGTGGCTGGTGGATTTGAATCGCCAGCCTTCTGGTAAGCAGTCAAGTGCCTTAGGAACTACACTACCAGAGCTCCCGTACATAAAGTTAGCAGTACTCAAAATGCTCAGAGAAGACTTTTGGACTTGTCTGACCACCCAATTCTGTTTCCTTTTGTTAAATCCATGCTTCTTATGAAATGTGATTTGAAAGGAAGGCATTTGTCTGGATGCATTCCTTCTAAATATTTGCCACAATACCTGACATCTGATGATTTTACTTTCATTTCTTCAGGTGCTGCATACTTTCTCTCCTCTAAGAGTATCTAGCATTAAGGCTGATTGCCTAGCTTCAAGTAATTAAGATCTGCATTCTCCACATATATCCCAGTCCAGGAACCATCAGAGTTGGGCCTGAAAGTCTATAAGGATCCTTTCTTGATGAAGAACACCTTCTGGAAGCAGCAAGATGCCCACAAGCCCATTATCAGTGCGAGTAGGTATCCTATGTGTAGTCAATTTGCTTGAATGGCCAAATACTTAGTTATGAATTTATATCCTGAGTAGGACTAAAATATAATGTTTAGTCTCAACTCTCTTAATTGGGTCCCAGATCCTCCTGCCTAATTCCTCAGTGATTTAAACATTGCTTCTATATACTTCTTGATCACTTGTTCAGGCTGCACTGGTTTATAATTGTACACTCAGTTGGGCCTTATAATGAGCACCTGCTTTTTCTTTGACAATATCCTGTCCACTCACTGGTATATCGGCGCCAACTCTGCTCCACCTTTTTGGACTTGGTGAGCCTTTTGTCACAATTTGCTCCCAACCACTCTGAAATGGGCAAGAAAACTCTTTCTTGTCAATGATAAAAACAAGTGTATCTTATAATAAAATTAACTTCCTTCCATTTTTCTGGATTAAGGCTCTATATTTTGAGTGAGAAAAAAAATATTAATATAGAGTACAATACTGGGTACATTTTTCATGTTTAAGGTCCTTAGAATGTTGAAAATATAAAACTCACAAAGAAGAATTCGGTTGAAATATATATTTTGAGGCTGTTAGTGCATTTTAGAATGAATGCAGGTATTCCTGGTGTTTGGATAAGAAAGCAGATGGAAGTTTTCCTCCAAGGTGAAAGACACAATAAGAGGAAAAGAACTAGCTGCTCTGTGTATTTGCTGGGGACACAAATCAGAAGAAAAGCAAAAGCAATAGAGGGTGGTAGGGTCATTAGTGCTTACACACAGCCAGAATGAGAAGAAAGATGGCCACTCCCCCTCAAACATTCATGAGTCTGGGGTAACTTTCATTTCATCTATTCTGCTGCTTGATAAGTTGACATTATAATAATGAAAAACATGTCAGGTTGGTGAGATTTGAATTGAATGTGCACATTTGTTAGCATTTCTGGCTGCACGGGTACTTTTGTTGATGAAATGAAGTGCTCTATGATATTAAATCATTATTTCCTGCCATTTGTATTAATGTTCTGAAAGGCATTACAAATCATATTATATATTTTAATAGTTGATTAACATCATAGAACTGATTGTGTCCGCTTGTGCTATAAGATACTGGGAGTCTCTTTTAGAGGAAAATAAAGAAATTCTTTACAACATATTTATTTTTTCTCATAGATTTTCCATTGCACCTTTACCAAACAGGTTACAGTGTATAAAACAAATAAATAAATAAAGACAGAGAGAGCAGAAGCATGAGAGAATGGGAGACCCATGGGTTTTCCAGGGAGGATTTTCTTCCACTTTCCTTTTCCTGTATACATCTTGGGCCCTTTTAGAAAGGCCATATATTTGAAGCAGAGAAGCAGAAAAGAAAGAACCTGGTAGAAATAAAAAGTAAAGATTATAATAACTGTTAGTGAGCCCTCTAAAACAGATGGGGTTCCTTGTTACCCATCTAGCCTTTATAATATATAAATAAATATATAATAATGGAAGTCATATGAATATTTCTGTTCTAGGAGTCCCTGGGTGGCACAAATGGTTAATAACTCCACTAGTAACTGAAAGGTTAGCAGTTGAAACTCACCCAGGGACACCTAAGAAAACAGGCTTGGTTATCTGCTTCTGAAAGATCACAGCTTTGAAAACTTTGTGGAGCATTTCTACTCTAAACATATGGGGTTGTCATGAGTTGGAATTGAGTCTATGGCAACTAGGAACAACAGCATTACATGGAAGTCTGCATAGTGAAATGAGCTTGTCAATCCTCATGTTCCACATTTTCCTCCAGAGGGTGTTAACTTTAGAAGAGCTGGGCAGCACAGAAGTCACAAAACTCCTTTCTCCTACCATTATCCTTACCTCCTCTGCAACATTTTTCTTTATTCTCTTTACAAAATTATACAATAAGTTTAAAATATAAAATAACAGAGATAAGGCAAAACTGAGCAATGTTTTGCTCCACTGTGCACGGGATCACTATGAATTGGGGGCCTACTTGACAGCAGCAAAGAATAACATAGATATCCTAAGCAATTAGTCACATTATTAGGGCCAGTAAAAGCAGTTCAGGAGCTCTGGTGATGCAGTGGTTAAAGCATTCAGCTGCTAACCAAAAGTTGGTGGTTCGAACCCACCAGCCACTCCATGGGAGAAATAACAGGGAGTGGGCTTTAGTAAAGATTTACAGCCTTGGGAACCCTATGGAGCAGTTCTACTCTGTCCTACAAGGTCTGTATGATTAGATTTACAGCCTTGGGAACCCTATGGAGCAGTTCTACTCTGTCCTACAAGGTCTGTATGATTCTGAATAGCCTCAATGGTACTGGGGTTGGATTTGAAAGGTCTGTGAATGTTCTCTCCAGATGTTTCCTATATCCTTAGAGGAAGGCAATCTAAGTGCTGGGAATGGTAACTCAGTGCATTTTACTTTCTTAATCTAAAACCTAGGAGCTCTGGTAGCATAGTGGCTAAGACACTTGCCTGCTAACCAGACGGCTGGCGGTTCAAACCCACCAGCCACTCCTCGGAAGGAAGGTTGGGCAATCCTACTTCCGTCGTGATACTGCCTCGGAAACCCAAGGAGGGGTCGCTATGAGTCGGGGCCGACTCGACGGCACATAACAACAACAACAACAATCTAAAACCTTCAGAATTAGCAACCATCACAAAGTGGAGCAGCAATTAAATGTCATTGAAAGGAACTTTAACTTTGTTTTCCATTAGTCATCATTTGCTTCATTGACCCATCTGTTTAAATTTTGACAATCAAAAAAAAAAAAAAAAACCCAACCAAAAGTCACTGCCATAGAGAAGTTTCCAATTCAGTGATCCTTCCTTGGGTTTCTGAGGGAGTATCTCTACAGAAGTAGATTGCCCAATCTTCTTTCCTAGGAGTGGCTGATGGGTTTGAATCGCTAACCTTCTGGTTAGCAGTCAAATGCCTTAGGCACTATGTGGTTAACAGTTTTTTGATGAGCAATCATTGAGAATATTATGTAAACAAAAAAATAATCATAATATGATATATTTGATCAAATAGACATTTAATAATTTAATAATGTTTAATATTCATTGAGCACACACAATGTCCCAGACAATGTTCAAAGTCCTTGATATGTGTTAGCTTATTCTGAGGTTATAACAAGTCTGTGTGGTATTTCTTAGGAAACTAAGACACAGAGAACTTAAATTACAAGATATTAGTTATAAAAGTCACTCAAGTGGTAAGTGGAGGAGCAGAGATTTGGAGCCAGGCATTATAGCTTCAGAGCTCAAGCACTTGAGTCCTACATCATACTTTCTTCCCTCTCTATTTTTGGTGAGTCTATTAGGGGAGAAGATAGTAGTTCTATCTGACCCTGATTGTTGTTGTTGTTTGCCATCGAGTCGGCCCCGACTCATAGCGACCCCTCCTTGGGTTTCCGAGGCAGTATCACGACGGAAGTAGGATTGCCCAACCTTCCTTCCGAGGAGTGGCTGGTGGGTTTGAACCATCAGCTTTCTGGTGAGCAGTCAAGTGCCTTAGGCACTATGCTACCAGAGCTCCATTAGTGATGTCTTATCAATAGTAAGAGAGTTTATCAAATGATCATACTTTACTGATTATTATCTTTTTTGGAAAACTAATCTTAACAAACTGACCCTTCTATCTCTTTTCACTTTCTATTGAAGGCACCACTATCTTTGTAGTAGCACATATTGTAAATTTGAGATACCACACTCTTTGTCTATCTGCCAAGAACCTTTCTGTCTTTCAAGATTTTGCTAAAGAATAACTGATTCTGTGATGCTTTCCAAAGAGCTCTGGTGGTATAGTGGATAAGGCATTTGGCTGCTAACCAGGAGGTCAGTGGTTCAAACATAGCAGGTGGCTCCATGGAAGGAAGATGGGGCAATCTACTTCTGTAATGTAGATTGGAAACCCAATGGGGGTCACTAGGAGTCAGAATCAACTCAAAGGCAGTGAATTTGTTTTGCTTGTTTATGATGCTTTCCACACTTGTTAGACTTTCCTTGCATTTGGTGTTCCCTTGGACTGGCTTCTTTTGGTTCTCAAATGCTGATATCTACATCAACTATGTCAGAGTCACCTAAGAGCTGGAGATCTTGGATAAGCCCTGAGATATTCAGATTCAGCATGTCTGTCTCCAAATGTATTTTGAACAAAAATGTTCTCAAGTGATTATGATGCTTCATCAGTTTTGGGAGCTACTTAGGACTAAACACCCTCTCCCTCTTCCTTGAACATTCATTCCTGAACCTCAGCTTTTACCTGGCACAATGTAGACACTCAGTAAATATTGTTGAAGTAATAAAGGTAAGAAATGACTCAGATCAAGTTGATATCAGGGAAATTTTCAGAAAAATAAATTCTAGAGCATATGTTGCCATCAGGCCAACTCAACCTTTTTCTTCTATCATCAGTGTCACATATTGATTAATCAATATGACCTAAATTCAGTGAGGAGCAATTTCATTATTCTGTAATATGTACTGTTAGAGCAGATAATTTTATAGTAAAATTTGTGAAGATTTTGATTGTGAAAGGAGCAGCATTTTACATTTGTGACATTTATGGAGATAAGTTAGTTATCTGGAAGATGCTGATTTCTAAAATGCCTCTATCCAAAGTTCAGGATAACTGACTCTTATCATACCAAAATTACCCACAAGATTGAAGAATTATGTTGGATATATAGAAATAACTCATTTTATGAAAACAATATATTTTAACCCACTTAGGCACTTTTAATTTTAAAAGTCTGTGGACATATTGAAAAATAAACAAACAAAAAGACTCCACCAAAACTATCATTGTTTACCTTATCCATACTTGCTGTACCATTTCAAATTTTATTATATAATTGAATCATGACACTTCTCCCTAAATGCTTATTAACATCTAATGCTGAGTCTATATTAAAATGTCAGCAACTGTTAATCCCAATAATTTCAATAGTCATTTATCTAAAAAAAAGATAAAAGAGAACCGTTCAAGGATAATGTCTTTTGTTTGTTAACTTCTTTCATTTCTGTTGTGCATAGTCTGTGGGCTCTCAGGCCAATTGTCTTCAAATTTTTCAAATTTTGGTTCATCTGATACTTTCCTCATGGTTCTGTTTAACTTGTTCCTATTTTCCTTGTGTTTTCTGTAGTCTAGAAGTTAGGTATAAAGGCTTGATTCAATTCAGACTAAACATTTTTGGCAGGAATACTTCATAAGTGAAGCTGTGGAGTTCACACTACATTATATCAGCAGGTACACAATGTCTTGTCCTCCAAGTGATCCTATCAGCAGTCTATGGTGCACACTCAGCATTACTAGGAGGGCAACTGATCTGATAGCTTCACTCTGAGAAAACCTTAAAGGTCCTATTTGCCCAAAGATAACTCTTTCATTATCTCTTCCATAATTTTTGGAATTTCAACATTATTAACCTTTGTTTTTACTGGGCTAATGGGAAGCCCAAGATAGCGTTAATCTATTAAACCACTCTCTGCCATTTATACATTATCTTGAACAATATTATTAGATTATACAGCTATTGATCCAGCAGAGTCCTTGGGGGAATACAGCAGAGAGCACATAAGTTTTAACGGAAAAGAGAAGTGCACAAAAGTGGAAATTAGCAGTTTAGTTAGCTGATTGTTTCCAGGGTCTCTTAACAGTTACTTTGATGTGTGATAGATGTTTAACAGAGATATAGTAATTAATGGTGAGGAATTTTTTAAAAAAATGCCTAAAAAAATTAAGCCTGGAAGGATACTTATGAACTTTAACCTGCTAGCATGCAATAGCAATGCTGAGTTCTCCATGGGAAGTTGTTCCAATTCCATTGCCAAAGTTTACTTTGACTACATTACCTTGTCCATTGCTTCTCTGAGTTTACCAACAAAAACACCAGTAGAGAATACTTAAAAGAAGAAACTAACAACTTTGATATACTCTTCATTCTTTTTCTAACCCAAGCTACATCCTCTGAATTTATTAACTTACTTGTTCCCATATTTTGGATGAGGGCAGGGACTTTGCCGGCCTTGGCCACTCTAGTATCTTGTATCTATGCTTAGAAAGGTTCAGTAAATATTTTTATTGAATAAACAAACAAATGAACAACTTGAAGATTGGCTGTAATCTTTGTTTTCTCTTTATGCAACTATTCTCCTTGTTAATCTTAATGTTTTTAGTGGAGTTTATGGATGATGACGTCCTGGCTAAAACAATATGAAAACTCTTTTCCCAATGTCAATACCATGCAGTTCTAAAGAAAGTATATACCTTTTCTCATGTACTTGAAAGACTGTCTCCAGCTTTATCTTGAGTATTTGGGGAGTATTTTCTGTGCTTATGCATTTTGGATATAAGGAAAGAGCAAGAGGTTAAACTTATTTTTTTCTTCTCTAACGTTGGTTCCTCTGGTAATAGTATATATCAAATTGAAGGGATTGTTGGCGTATACAGAAACTCAGAGCAACCATTTTTTATTTGTTAGATGAAATGCAGGTCCATTTAAAAAATAGTCTTCCTGGATTTTTCTCATGAGAAAATAGTAAATGAGTAAAGAATAAAGAGTTATAGATGTTGACCTTTGAAACTCTCCCCAAAGCTGCATGAGTACTGATGGGAAGACATGAAAAGTCATTTCACTTATAATGAGATACCAAGCAGGCCTGTCTTCTTTTAAAACCTGGCATTTAAAAATACATTTACTTCTATTATGTACTGGCCTAACCTGCACAGGCTATTGCATATGACATATTACCCGAGCAGATGTTTTAGACAACATGCTGGCAGCAATGCAGGTAAAGAATAAAGTTTATCGTTTTATTGCTTCAATCTCAGAGTCACACAATTGAAAAAAGCTTTTTCATCAGGCAATTTATTGCAAATGCTATGTAAACTGTCTATTAATTTTATGCCTACTGTGCAGCAGAACTCTTTAATATGAAGAAATGAGAGAAAGAGACATCCAGATTGTTTTCTTGCATTGGATGTCTTCTCACCTTAGCAAAATCTTTTGTAGTCAATTTGCCTCTGACCTTATGGATGAGGAGGCAGATTAAGGGAACACACAGATACTTAGAGAATTACATTTCTCTGTAAGGAGAAAAAAGGAAGAGAATTGGAAAGAACAAAGTGATGATTGGAATTTTTATAATTGTACTATTTTGATCAGCTACCTATTTTATCTCCACATTATAGAAGAAGTGTTGGCTGCTGTTAGACTTTAGAAAAACTGTTCCAGAGAAGCTATTGCATTCATTTTACTGTCATGACCTCTACTTCAATTTATATTATGAACTCAAAATAAACCTGTTTAATATTTCATTAAAATGTATAAAGTATAAACATGCAGTATTATGTTACATAATGCATTTGCAAGTTTATATTCAGATGTGGATGATTTCTGTATTCATGAAGGAATGACCTTCATACCTCTGTGGAGGATCACCATTTTATGCAATCTTATTATACTTTTATTTTATTTATATGCTGTATGAAAATATGACATTCATACCATCATCTCTAACAAATGTATTATCAATCAGAGAGGGCAGAGAACCATCTCTGTTTTCACTAGGTTGCTGGCACAAGCATTTGCCCCCAATGACTTGGCAATGCCATCTCAAGCTGTGCATATGTTCAGGCATTTGCATGTGTATTTCTGAAATTTGCTTTCCTTAACTAAACATGTAGCAGAATAATAAAAAATAAAACCCCAAACCCACCATTTTCATGCTATGTGATCACCTGGGAGTATTCCTGAATGGTAGAGAAGCAGAAATTTGGAGAATTAAACCCATTGTTGTCCATTCAGTTACAACTCATGTGGACACCATGCGTTACAGAGTAGAACTATTCCATAGATTTCTCAATGGCTGTGGTCTTTATGGAAGCAGATCTCTAGGCTTTTCTTCAGTGGAGCAAATGGATGGGTTTAAATTGCCAACTTTTCTATTAGCACCAAAACCGAAACCAAACCCATTGCCGTGAGAGTCTATTCTGACTCGTAATGACCCTATAGGATAGAGTAGAACTGCCCCATAGCATGTGGAAAGCTGTAATCATTACAGAAGTAGACTGCCACATCTTTCTCCCATGGAGCAACTTGAGGATTTGACCTTTTAGTTAGCCACACCTTTAGGGCTCGGTGGGCCACAAACCATTTGCACTACCAGGGAACATAAGGCAAAATTAATTAATACTAAATCAAATAATAAATATGATAATAATTCATTATCATAATGTATTCAGAGGTTTTGAAAAACTTCTGAGTTTTACATGGAGATATCATCAAGATAAACACATGTTTCTTGGATATTTTAGTGCTCTTTTTCTCCCCAACAGGAGCACTTCAGTTCTGACCAATCTTTTAGAATCAAATTTCTAAAGTACCGGAAGCACTGAGGAAGCATTTACACAAACTGTCTACTTCTTCACATAGCAGAATAAAAGTTGTTTATTTGGATTCAGGAAATACATTCACATAAGCTGTAAAAAAAAGTTAATGATGTAAAATTGCTTAGAAGTTTTGACTCTGAACCTTAGAGTCTAATATTTCAGAAAAATTA
Source organism: Orycteropus afer afer (assembly GCF_000298275.1). Classification (NCBI taxonomy): domain Eukaryota; kingdom Metazoa; phylum Chordata; class Mammalia; order Tubulidentata; family Orycteropodidae; genus Orycteropus; species Orycteropus afer. Next base: position 7,012,577 of record NW_006921647.1, on the reverse strand, counting down.
TTTAGGACATTATTAAAATATTATCCAAGGAATATATGCTATTATATGTACCATAAGTAACAGTAGTTTTTATAATGACATTTTACTCTCAATATTTCCCTTCTTTTATTCCACAAAAATATGAAATAGTTGTTTGGTCATTTGTTCACCCAGCGAGAAGTCAAAGGTCTCTATATCTGCAAATAAAGTACAGTAGAGAAAACTACTACGTCTTTTGTTTTCTAAATTAGTAGCAGAAAAACAACAGAAAGAATTGTGGCCAATTTCAGATTCCTAAATTGAAGGTTTTTTTTTCTTCACTGCTAGTTTTGGTAATTATAGCAGATTAAATACATTGAAATATTGAGTGAGCAAACAATGAAAAATCTCTCTCCCTTTTTTTCTACACTCTTCTGTTTTCTGGCACCTGACAATTGAAATAATGAACAAGTTTTCTGTAGTACTGACAGGAGATGGACCTTAGTACTGTTGGTTCTGATTATTACTAAATAGGACAATATTTCATAACAATTTGAAAAGATCTTTGTCATATATTTCTTAATTCTTAATATTATGCTAGAAACAACTACTAAAACTTGTCAGCACCTAACAACATTCTTTTTTAGGGAGCCTGAAAGGCACAATTGGTTACCATTTGGCTGCTAATTCAAAAGTTGAAAGTTCAAACCTACCCTGTGGCTACGTGGAAGATAAGCTTGATTGTAAAGATTGCAATCAAGAAAACCCTATGATTTTAACACAAGAGGTTGCCATGAGTCTAAGGTTAACATCCTGGTACATCAACAGCAACAAAAGCAATAACAACATTCTTTTTTAATTATATAAATTTGAAAATAAAATATGGTTTAATTAATATTACTTAACCCACTGCCACCTATCTGTCAGTTTGTTGTACTGTGTTATCTTGAGTGTTGCTATGATGTTGGAAACTATACCATGAGTATATCAAATGCCAGCAGAATCATTCGTGACCAGCTTTCACTGGAGCTTCCAGACTAAGACAGATAAGGAAGAAAAGCCTAATGATCAATTGCCAAAAATTAACCAATAAAAATCTATGGCTGACAACAGAACATTATTTAACTTGCTTTGCATATGGCATTGTTGTTGTTGCTGTTATTTGCCATCAAGTCAGACCCGACTCATAGCGACCCCTCCTTGGGTTTCTGAGGGAGCTCTGGTAGCATAGTGGCTAAGACACTTGCCTGCTAACCAGACGGCTGGCGGTTCAAACCCACCAGCCACTCCTCGGAAGGAAGGTTGGGCAATCCTACTTCCGTAGTAATACTGCCTCGGAAACCCAAGGAGGGATCGCTATGAGTCAGGTTTGACTCGAGGGCACATAACAACAACAACATCGCTATGGAAGTAGATTGCTCAACTGTCCTTCCGAGGAGTGGCTGGTGGGTTTGAACCGCCAGCCTTCTGGTTAGCAGTCAAGTGCCTTAGCCGCTATGCTACCAGAGCTCCTGCATATGTTATTAGGAGGGATAAATTACTAAGTGGGGATATCATGCTTAGTGAAGTAAAGGGCCAATGAGGATGTGGAATACCACATGGGTCGACAATAGGCATAGATATGGACCCAAAACGGCTGATACAGGAGAAGGCAATATTTTGTTCTGTTATACCTAAGGTCACCATGAGTTGGAGCCCAGTGGAGAGCACCTAACAATAATAATAACTAGAACACCAAATTGTACACCCTCTAATCCAGATTGTTTCATACTCTCCCTGGAGGTGCTGGAAGTTATAATTTGCTCTTTTAAAAGAGGATATTTTGTTTCTTTTTTTTAATTTTGTAGTTGATTCTGACTAAAGGTAAACACTTTTTCTCTTTTTCATTAAGAACTAAGCAAAATGAAAAGAAATAAAATATTTTCCTTTGATTTTTGTGAAATAATTTTCTCACTAAATTATTCCTCAGAATATTGGTTTAACCCATTTTTTTAAGAAATAGTTTATCAAATACAACCATAAATACATGAAAAGGAAAAGACAATTTTGATAAATGGGACCGCCTGAAAATTAAATACCTATGCTCATCAAAAGACTTTATCAAGAAAGTGAAAAGAGATCCCACAGACTGGGAAAAAATCTTCAGGAGCAACATATATGATAAAGGTGTAATTTCTAAAATATATGTAGTTGTTGTTAGGTGCTTTCGAGTCAGTTCACTCATGGTGACCCTATGTAAAACAAGGAATCATGGCCTGGTACTGAACCATCCTCACAATCTTTGCTATGCTTGATTGTTGCAACCACTGTGTCCATCCATCTAATTGAGGGTCTTCCTCTTTTTTGCTAACCATCTACTTTACCAAGCAAGATATTCCTCACTAGGGACTGGTCCCTTCTGACACCATGACCAAAGTACGAGAGATGATGTCTCACCATCCTGACTTCTAAGGAACATTCTTGCTGTTCTTCATCCAAGATAGATGTATTTGTTCTTGTCAGTCCTCAGTATATTTAATATTCCTTACCAATACCATAATTCAAAGGTATCAATTATTCTTCAGTCTTCTTTATTCATTGTCCAGCTTTCAGATGCAAATAAGGACATTGGAAAAACTATGACTTGGGTCAGGTGCACTTCAGTCTTCAAAGTGACATCTTTACTCTTTAACACTTTAAAGAGGTCTTTTGCAGTAGATTTCCCCAGTGCAATGTGTCATCTAATTTCCTGACTGCTTCCACGGACATTGACAGTAGATCCAAGTAAAATGAAATCCTTGATGATTCCAATCTTTTCTCCATTTATTTTGATGTTGTTTTATTGGTCCAGTTGTGAGAATTTTTCTTTTCTTTCTCTTGAAGTGTAATGCATACTGAAAACTGTAGTCTTTGATACTCCTAAAGTATATAGAAAATTTAAAACTCAATAACAAAAACACAAACAATACAATTAAAAGATCAATAAAACACATCAATCGACACTTCACCAAAGAGGACATTCAAGCAACAAATAAATAGATGGAATGATACTCGTGATCATTAGCTATTAGAAAGATGAAAATCAAAATCACAATGAGATACCTATCACCCCTGCAAAAATGGCACTGACCAAAAAAACAAACCAAAATACATAGCAAACAACAAATGCTGGGGAGGTTGCAGGGAGATAGAGACCCTGTTCCACTGCTGTTGAGATTGTGAATTTGTCTAATCATTATGGAAAATCATATGGTATTTCCTTAAAAATCTAGAAATAAAATTACTCTAAGATCTAGCAATCCTACTTCTATGCATACATATACACACCTGTGTTCATTGTAGATGGAAATAACCTAACTGCCCATCAACAGATGAATGGATAAACAAACTGTGGTATATACTCACCTATGGAATACTATGCAACCATAAAGCATAATGATGAATTCTCAAAATATAATGTAGGTGAATCTGGAGGACATTATGCTGAGTGAAATAAGTCAATCATAAAAGGATAAATATTATATAATGTCACTATTGTAAAAAGGGAAGAATAGGTATACATATTGAAAACATTATTCTTTGGTGGTTACCAGGATGGGAGAGAGAAGAAGGAGGAATCATTTTTTAGACAGTAGATACTTGTTAGTTTTGGTTATGGGAAAGACAATACTGAATAAAAGTGAAGACAGCACAACTTGACCAAGGTAAATGATTACTCTAAGAAGTACAAAAGGATAAGGGATGATTTGTAAATGCTATAATATATGCAATTTTGCAACATCAATTATTGTTACTGTTTGGTGCTGTTGAGTCAATTTTGACTCATAGCAACCCCACATGGTAGGGTGGAATTTCTCCACAGGACTTTCTATGTTGTAATCTTTACAGTAACAGAAATAACAACTAAAATATGTGTGTGTTACATAGGTAGATATATATGCTATAGGAGCTCT
>NW_006921647.1:6980769-7008587 GCF_000298275.1 Orycteropus afer afer | reverse complement strand
AAAAAAAAAAAAAAAAACTCACTGCTGTTGAGTCAGATCCGACTCATAGCGACCCCTCCTTGGGTTTCTGAGGCTACCACCTCAGAATAGATTGCCCAACCTTCCCTCCAGGGAGTGGCTGGTGGATTTGAACTGCCAGCCTTCTAGTTAGCAGTCACATGCCTTAGGCACGGTGCCAACAGAGCTTCCCACATATATGTATAACACAAATGCAATGCACTGACGTAGAGTCAGATCCAACTCACATCGACTTCTCCTTGGGTTTCTGAGGTGGTATATGTGGATGTATGTGCATAGGTTAACCTATAGGCATATGTATATACATGCTTATGTGTGTTTCATATATATTCATGTATAAAATAAAGCACATGGGGGCACAGTTACAGATGCTTCCTAGATCTATCCAAACATCTTTCAGAATTGATTTACCTGGCTTGAGGGGCTTAGGACAATAGTTTTCAGGGACAACTCTGTCCATTGCTACAATACATTTCATAAGGATAATGTGGTACATCCTAGCTTGGTGAATAAGTCTGAGGTCTTAAAATCTTGCAAGTGGCCGTCTAAGATACAACAATTTCTCTCTAATTTGTCTGGAACAAAAGAGGAAGAAGGAAATCTAAGACTGGAAGAAGAAACTAATATATAAGACTAATAGTCTAAGAGAAGAAACTAATAATGAACTACTTACCTCACTTACCTTGAGACCAGAGCTAGATAGTGCTCTGCTACCACTACCGACTATTTTGCCCACAATAGATGGTCCCAGATAAAATGCAAGAAAAATATGGAAAAAAATGGAAATTTCTAAAAAAAAAGTCCAGACTTACTGGACTGTTAGAGATTAAGGAAAGCCCTGAGACTATCACCTTGGGATACTCTTTAAATTTGGAACTCAAACCACTCCTGGAGGTCAACTTTCAGCCAAATGACAGATCAGCTCATAAAATAAGTAATATTATATGTGACTCTGTGAATAGTGTGCTTGTCAAAATAATAATCTAGAAGAAGCCAAACGATAAGCATTTACTCTGGACTAATATGAGCAGGTAAGAGGAGATAGGGAAGCTAGATTAGCAGAAACAGAACAATGAGAATGGAAGTAACATGAATTCTGGAAGATGGTGGAAAAGGTAATCAACATCACTGAACAATGTATATAGAAGTTGGTAAATGAGAACCAAATTTGCTGTGTAAACTTTCATCAAAAGCACAATAAAATATTTTTTTAAAAAAGAAAGTTGTTTTAGTGTAGAGAAAGATCCACTGTAAAGCTCAATATGATTGTTTAAGAGAAGTATTGTTTTAAGGAATTATTATAAAGCACTGTGGTGCAGTGAACTAATTAATATGATTTTTCTAGCCATGATCTTTATGACTCCTACCAGATGGCTGGGTGAGACTAGGTAAATGTGAGGTGCCTTGTGGCCCATGAAGAGAATTGGATAGCTTGCTAATAGTGTAATTACAGTATACTACATCATTGTGGAGGTGGGGCCATGGAAACAAGGTGTATGGAACCCCAACATGGGGATTGATCAGTTTTGCCATTCAGCTAGGCTTAATATGAGCCATCCCAGAGGTGGAAAAGGGGGATCTCACTACCGTCAAGAAAGAGCAGACAAGAGCGGAGCACATCCTTGGACCTGAGATCCTTGTGCTGAACACCTCCTCAGCAAAGAGATGAGAGAAAGATGACGAAGAGATGGCAGAGAGATGGCAGCAACAGAAGCAGCAGAACCAGCAGAAACAAGACGTCAGCATCAGACAAAGCAGCTGGCCTATGGAGCGAGAAAGATGAGTGCCTTCAGCCAGGAGGCTTGCCGGTGCACCTATTGGCTGAGCTATAAGAACTCTGTAAGACTTGCCTAAAGCAGAGGCCAGGCCCAGAGGCTGAGGGGCAAAGAGAGGCAAATCTACAACATGGCTGATAGGAAGCTGTGCTAATTGAAGAACTGTATTCTGAGTTGTTTCTTATCCCGAGTTGTATCTGTTACTTCCCTAATAAACCCATAATCTTGAGTATTGTCTGAGTTCTTTGTGACTGTTGCAATGAATTATGGAACTCAGCAGAGAAGTAGAGAGTGCTGTGGGAGGGAGGGTTATTTTCAGAATAGGTAAAAGGTTTAGAGGGTGACAGCATATCTGACTTCTGCCCCATAAGAATCAACCTTGGGCTGTTGATGTTGTTTTGGATCCTCATCCTCTCTCATGAAGTTAGAGAAGGTCAGATGCCCCTGCCCTGCCATTTTGCATTCATGCTCATGGAAAAGAATGATCTAAAAGCAATTAATTAGACCAATAGCATCTTATAGCAAATAGTGCAGATATAGTCTACCATAATATTAGAGCTCATTTTTTTAATGAACATTGTCATATATGTGTATGTGTGTGTGTATGGAGAGAGAAAGTGTTAAATATAAATGTAACAAAACTTTTCCATTTCAACATTCTTAACATGTATAATTCTTTGATATTTATTATGTTTATCATGTTGTTTAACCACCACCATTATCTAAATTCCAAATTTTCCCATCACCTTCAGCTAAAGCTCAGTGTTCCCTAAGCAATGAGTCCCCTCCTTTTAACATAGAATTTGCATGCCATGGTAAGAAAATAATAAACTAAAATAATTACCCTAAGTATTTAAACCAATGAAAAGTGGAATTTTAAACAAATGGAGTAGCCACATGGCATAAGCCAGACAGACTACTGACAGAGGCAACGGTAGGAGGGAAAAGACATCATTGAGCACTTTCCCTTACACCTAGAGGAATTCATGAGCTAGATGGGCTCCTTTCTAACTACATCAGGAAGTACTCCTGTCCTGGAATCTGGCAGTCCCTTAACTGAAATGCTGGAGGGAAGGTATGGCTGGGACGATTTAAGATTCGCAAGTTTCATTCCTCCAAATATGTGTGGTTATTCACAAAGCCTTTTTAAAAATAAGAGTATTTGTCCCTCACTTGTAATCTGTACTCACTGGCACTAATATGTTGAAAGTAATTTGCTTTATGCAAGGTTTCTAGAAATCTTACACCATGGTTTGCTTCTCAAATTCAAATATTTGTCACAATGCAGCCAAAGTCATCTTTTAAAATTATAAATAGTTCTGTACTGTCTTCATAATTAACAAAACAAAACAAAAAAAAAAACAAAACTCAAGTCCTTAACATGGCTTCCACCTCTAAATGGCCAACTCAATTCCTACCTCTTTTCCCCTTGCTCCCTTTAGTCTAACGACACAGACATTCCTCCTACTCAGAGAACATACTGAGTGTTCCCAGTTCAAAGCCTTCACAAAGTTATCATACCGATTGGAATACACATTTCTTCATGTTTGTTTGACTTGTGCCACACCTCTGAGACTACCTAATAAGAGAAGCCTTACCTGATGAATCTATTTAGAGTAACATGCACCCGTCATTCTCTATGTCCTATTGCCATCGAATAGATTGTGACTCATGGTTATTGCAGTGTTACAGAGAAAAATTGTTTCATAGGTTTTCTTGTCTGTAGTCTTTACAAAAAAGCAGATTACCAGGTCTTTCTTCTGTAGAGCCATTGGGTGGGTTTTACCTGTCAAACTTTAGATTAGCAACCAATTGCCAAGCACTTGCCCTTTATAGTTTATATTCTAATGGAGAAGAAAAGCAATAAAAATTAGAGATGTAAATAAGGTATTGTCAAGCAGTCATGAGTGTTATAAAGAACTAATAAGGCACTATAAGGGCATAAAGGAGCCTGCACAGGGCATGCAACATTGCGTTTTGCATTGTGTGGTCTGTGTACACCCCTTTATGCCCTTATAGTGTCTTATTATTTCTTTATGACACTCATCACTGCCTGACAATACGTTATTTACATCTCTAATTTTTATTGCTTTTCTTCTCCATTAGAATATACACTCCTTGAAGGGAGGCATCTTGTCTATTTTGTTCACTTAATCCATACTCTCTAGAATCTGGCACATGCTAGTCTGTAAACTTTTCTTGTCAATTCATGACAAGATAAAAATATTATGTGAGAATAAGTATTTGAAAAACTTTTATAGTTATTTTACATTGATGCAGGATCCAAGTACGGGGTTTTATAGATTACAAAAGTATTAGCCCATGATGAATAGGAGAATTAAAAAAAAAGTTTAAGAAGTATTGGCCTACTTGCCTTGCTTAGTAAGACATTATTTAGTTCAATGGTGGAAGTAATCCCCCCAAAACACAGATTCCAGTGTTATGTAGTACGTAGGAAAAACAACTTCAAATGAAAAATATATTGCCGAACTTCACATTATATGTCATTAAAATATAAACCCAAAGGTTGGTGGTCTTCTTTGAATTTTGGAGACAGCATATCCCATATCTGTGTGCACTACTCTGATCCATTGAACAAGTACCATGAAAGTCTACCAGAGAAGGCTTTGCAACAGATTCAGGCTACAGAGGAAATCCAATAGACATAATGTAGCAAGTAGGGATTCTATTTGGAGCCTCTAACAATTTCCAATGGAGAATCACAGCACTTAACTCTGGGGTTTTAGAATAAAATCATGTTCTGGTCTCTAGAAATCTAGTTTCTTTTTAAGAAATAGCTACTACTTACTGCAAGATCCAAACAGAAATTGAATACAGGTTTGAGACATCAAGTGATCATATAGCCAGACCTACCCATGATGAAATCAGTGTTACCCAATCCAAATAGTCGTAACACTGGGTATGCCCAACAGAAATATGTTGCTATTGGAGAAGCTATATAAGAGATTAGAAGCTCTGGTGGCATAGTGGGTAAGGCATTTGATTGCTAACCAGAAAGTCGGAGATTTAAACCCACCAGCTGCTCCGTGGAAAGACGAGGCAATCTACTTCTGTAAAGATTTACAGCCTTGGAAACCCCGAGGGTCACTGTGAGTCAGAATAGCTTTGACAGCAGTGGGCTTGGTTTTATATAAAAGATTGGTCATGAGCAAGGCCAGAAGTCACAAATACATTGTATGAGCAAATGATAGAAACCCTTATGATACCTTCCACGGCTGCATTACCTACCTCCTCTCATTCAGTCCTTAGGAAGAGCAAATTCCCCAGAACCTACTGGGAAGTTTCCTATAACTATTGATTGATGAAGGAAAATACTGAGGCCTGGGATATATTTAGTTCTGAAAAAGTATGCTTGCACCAAACAGAAATAGATGTGCATAAGAGCTGGTGGTAAAGGGAGATCCTTCAGTGAATACAACATAAGAAGATCATTTGGTTGTTCAATTTGTTTGGACTGATTGATGACCAGAGGTTGAGATCCACACTGACTTATAGGAAGTGGCTAACAAGATATGGTTTACTGGTCAAAGATTTTAAAAGAACAATGTTGTTGTTGTTGTTGTTGTTATGTGCCGTCGAGTCAGCCCTGACTCATAGCGACCCCTCCTTGGGTTTCCGAGGCAGTATCACTACGGAAGTAGGATTGCCCAACCTTCCTGCCGAGGAGTGGCTGGTGGGTTTGAACCGCCAGCCTTCTGGTTAGCAGTCAAGTGCCTTAGCCACACTAGCCTGCTAACCAGACGGCTGGTGGTTCAAACCCACCAGCCACTCCTCGGAAGGAAGGTTGGGCAATCCTACTTCCGTAGTGATAACTGCCTCGGAAACCCAAGGAGGGGTCACTATGAGTCGGGTTTGACTCAACGGCACATAACAACAACAAAAGAACAATATTAAAGATAAACACAAAGAGGTAGAAAGTATTAAAGAAACAATATTAAAGATAAACACAAGAAAGAAGAATGTGGGTGGATCATTTGGAATCAGCAGAGAAAGTGAAGATAATTGTATCCCTTTGTGAACTCCATCAAAAGGCATCTAATATACTTTCATAGTGATACCGCCTCGGAAACCCAAGGAGGGGTTGCTATGAGTCGGATCCGACTCCATGGCAGTGTGTTTGGTTTTGATTAGTTTTTGGTGAGAAAAATTTTAAAAATCTAGTAAACAAGACGCCATGTTTTATGGATAATATATTATTATCTGAATAATAATATATGCCCTCTTTCTATAATCAGAATGGTGAATTGAAAATGGACATGTGGCAGGAATAGAGTAGTCATAGTGGCAGGGATGGAGGGGTCGCTATGAGTCGGGGCTGACTCGACGGCACATAACAACAACAACAACAACTCCTGTCATTGCTCAATGGGCTCATGAACAAAGTGGCCATAGTGGCAGGGATGGAGGGGTCGCTATGAGTCGGGGCTGACTCGACGGCACATAACAACAACAACAATAACAGAGAACACAACAATGGTTACATTGAATTTGAAGTTGAGATGCCACTTTGCCAATATGGATTCCTCATGCCACTTAATTAACAGGTAACAATTAGGTTATTACCTGAGGAGATCCATCCTGATCATTACACAAGAGGAGCAGGACTGTCTTTCAGTGCTTCCATGGGCAATAGGAAAAGTTACTGAAAAAACTATCAAAAAACCCCCAGAAAACAAAACAAAAAACCCCTTACTTCCATTGGGTTGATTCCAACTCATAGCGACCCACAGGGTTTCCAAGGCTTTAGGGTAGCAGATGGTCTCACCTTTGTCCAATGGAGCAGCTGGTGGGTTTGAAGCACTGATCTTTTCCTTAGTAGCCCAATGCCTTAACCACAGCACCACCAGAGCTCCTAGAATTCAGACCCATTAGAAATGAAGTTTTGGATCACTCCACCAATTAAAGGATATGGACTAGCTCAGGTGCTAGTTAAGGAATATGGAGATATAGAATATGTAATGTTGTTGTTGTTGTTGTTGTTTGCCGTCGAGTCGGCCCCGACTCATAGCGACCCCTCCTTGGGTTTCCAAGGCAGTATCACTACGGAAGTAGGATTGCCCAACCTTCCTTCTGAGGAGTGGCTGGTGGGTTTGAACCGCCAGCCTTCTGGTGAGCAGTCAAGTGCCTTAGGCACTATGCTACCAGAGCTCCTAGAATATGTAATACAAGAAGGAAATTGTAAATATTAACTGTGGCCTCAAAGCCAGTTGTATAAATGAGCACCCTTTCAGTTATAACATATCAGTCCTATCTAGCTGTGTGTGTGATTTAAATTTCTTTTTCTCTCCTATTTTCCTCCTTTTATTTCATTTAAAAATGATTGATGGTGATTGGGAGCTCTGGTGGTGTAGTGCCTAAGGCATTTGACTACTAGCCAGAAGGCTGATGGTTCAAACCCACCAGCCACTCCTCGGAAGGAAGATTGGGCAATCTACTTGCACAGAGATACTGCCTCGGAAACCCAAGGAGGGGTCGCTATCAGTCAATCCACTCGATGGCAGTAAGGTTTTGTTTTTTTTTATGGTGATTAATTTGGTGATTTATTATTAAGCTTATAAACTATTCTAGTAGGACTGTGACTGAATTAGAGAAGTAATTGGCATGGTACTTTGAGTGTCCTTCAGAGATGTGTGTTTGTATGGCTATCTTATTGTATGAAAGATAAGTCAAACTGCACAATGGACTATACTACACAGCAATGAAAAATCAATTCCTATTGCATAAAACAACATGGATGAATCTCAAAAACATGATGTTGCATGAAAGAAGCCAGGCATAAAAAAATATAAATCATGTGATTCCCCCCATAAAACATTTGAACACAGGTGAAACCAAAAGGTGGTGTTAGAAATCAAGATAAGAGTTCCTATGGGTGAGGCAGAAGGGGACATAAGAGAGTGTCTGTAGTGCAGATAATGTTGTGTTTCTTGACTTAGGGAATGATTACATGGTGTAGTCATTCTGTGCTAATACACTGAGTGGAACATATATGATTTCTGTCCTTTTCTATATGTATACTTTAATAAGTGTACTATAATTTATACTTAAATAATATGTTTTTAGTAAAAATAGAGATTGCCATATATATTTTTTTGTGTGTATATATATATATGTATTATATTTTGTATATTGCTGCATCTTGACAGTAATAAAAGTTCTTTCTGGGACACAGGGAATTATCACAGATATACTCCTTAACTTGGTTAGGGATAGATACTGACAATTTTACTTGACAAGCTATTTTTAAGCCTATTTCAATACTTAGCAATATTTATTTAGTAGTTAAAACAGAAAAAGCAAAACTGTTGACAATCCCTTATTATTTGTGCCAGTCAAGAAGTTTGTTTTTTTTCAGTCTTGCTTTATGACCAGTGTTGGGTTATCCAATAATTAAGACAAGCATGGGCTTACTTGTGCTTACTAATCTGTAGTGAGCAATTTCACATTTTTCTCACCATATTAAAGATTCTGCTTCTAGGTACAGCTGTTATCTGTCTCTCTCTCTCAACCCTAGAGGGGCTATCTGCAGAGTCAAAGCCTCTTTTCAAATTTACCATCCTAACAGGGATGGAGTACCCAGTAACCAAGGTAACCATGAGCTTACTTGTACTTATTTACTATTCCGTAGTGATGAAATCAATGTGAAATTGTTCACTACAGATTAGTAAGTAAATAAAAGCAAATTTACTTTGCTTATTGGGTAATCTGCCCCTCTTTATGACTATAGAAATGCTATAGGTTGTGAGGAGTTTCCATTTGACACATTTTATATAATGCACACATCTTCTTTATTCTGATTGCACAGAAAATAATCATTAAGAGTGTCCTGCTCAATCTAAGCAATTCAATCGTATTTGAATTACTTCAGAGTTAAAATATTTTATACTTGTGCTTAATACAAAGGCATCATAATTTTTAAAATGTCTATGCTTTTAAAACATGCAAAACGAGAAAAAGCATAAGCAATTACAAAAAAATCAGTGGTAACTATTGATATTACTTAAAACACTTTAAAAGTTTTGCAGTCAACTCAGTTATGTTCTATCACTTTATAAAATATGCTACTAGGAGGTTAACTAGATTGGTAAATTGAATCAAAATTTTTTATAGTCTTGTAAAGCTATTTTCTGTAGTAGAATGAAGGATGTTGTCTCTAAACTGTTATTGAATTTATTTCCTATGTCTTAGAATAAAAGCAGGAGCTCTGGTAGAATAGTGCCTAAGACATTTGACTGCTAACCAGAAGGCTGGCTATTCAAACCCACCAACCACTCCTCAGAAGGAAGGTTGGGCAATCTACTGCCATAGTGATCTGCCTTGGAAACCCAAAGAGGCATTGCTATGAGTTGGATCTGACTCGATGGCAATGAGTTTGTTTATTGTTATTATTATTTTTGTATCTTTAAGAGAGGGTTTAGTGGGGATTTGTGGATAACTGTGTGATTATGTGATTGGTTACAGGTGCATAATTGCAAGCATATGTGCTTTTTAGATGATTACATGATGGCCCCATGAAAATTACAGGACGTGCTTTTCTGGAAGTATGCTGTTAAAACTGATTTCTCAAGTATGTCTTTTTTTGGGATTCCATTGTAAATAAGATTTGTCAATAATGCTGTGCATCCAGACCCTGTAGACCATCTGAACATAAGCCATCAATATCTTGTATCATTTTGACCACAGAGGAAATCTCCTCTGGGAAAAGGCTGTCAAATCCTCTGTCTGCCAGACCACAAAGAAAAAATATTTCCTTTAAGGTGTATGGTTAAAGTCAGCACAAAGATTAACATGTATAGGGGCTAAAATAGCAAAGACAATGAATCCAGCCTTTTGCATTAGGTCAATTCTTTTACTTTTGGCCCAAAGCCTCAGATATTAGAGCACTAACTCATTCCCTCCTTTTGATCTTTTGATCAAGGATTTAATTGAACATCCTTTGATTTCTATTGATAAGAATGCTTTCTTCTGTATGGACTTGGGCAGTTTTCCTAAGTGGCAGTTATTTTCACTTGAGCTTTTTAGACCTCAAGCATCATTGTTTGAATGACTGCGAACCACCTGGTTCTTCACCATACTACAGCTTAGCATTTTGCTTTTGTGGTCTTGAATATGGGATTTTATGTTGCTGGAAGAAATAGGAGGAATATTTGGGTCCTTTGTCAAGGAACAATCTCAGATGTGGGGCCTTTCAAAATGTTTGTTAGCCTGTGCAACCTGTATACATATAATACTTTGCATGGCCATCATGTAGTCATTCTGAATAATGACATTTGTCAGAAATTTCATAAAGCACTTTATACTTCTAATGATTATTAGAGGAGGTCTGGTGGTGCAGAGTTTAAGACATTTTGCTGCTAACCAAAAGGTCAGTGGTTATTAGTATGAGCATGAGTAACATGTGACAATATAACAGTATTGATTCAATCCATGATCTAATCCCTGAAGGTGGCCAGCTGAAAATATCTAGAAAAGGGAAATTACATACGAGGGATACTTGAAGCCAAGTGCCTTCTTCATGAATCCATCTAATATCTTGTTCTTCTTCTGCTGAAGTATTTATCCAAGTACAGCAACAGGTACTGGCAACTGCACTGACACCTCCTTGTTGGGCTAGAAGAAAATCAAGGACAATTCTATTACCCAGTACAATTGAATCTAAAGAATTTAAGGACTTCTCTTGGTCTTCTATGCTATCAACTTATTTGGAGCATAAGAAAAAACATAGAATAGAATTGCCTCATAGAGTATCTAAAACTGGAAATCTTTATGGAAGTAGATTTCTTCATCTTTTTCAGAGTGACTGGTGGGTTCAAAACACAACCTTTCATTTAGCAGCCACATACTTTAACCACTATGCCACCAGAGCTCCTCATTTGGAGTATCGTGGTAGATAAATCATGAATAGATTTTTCAAGTTTAGCAACAACAACAAGGGTTAGCAAGCCTCAAAGAAATGCCTATCCATTTCCAAGTCTGTCCATAATAGGGTTTTCATTAGATTTGTAATAGATTCTCTTTCGTGACAAGTGAGGATATTCACATCATTTGTCCAATGTATGCTTTCATCATAAGAATGGTTATCTACAGGGATTCCTAAAAGACTTACCATTCACTAGCCTGTTATATTCCAAGCACCAAAACAGGATAAAGGCCAGGTATGGGACTTATCATTTGGGGTTGAATTGGCAATTGTGGTGTATTTTGATCATAAACATAAAAATACCTTAGACTGAAACATGGGACCTGGGGTTGATCTCATAACCCAGGGAGATGTTATAGTTTCACACATAAGGCTCATCAAAAGGTTATGTTAAAGTTGATGATAGCAGGGTAGAGGGCAAAACTATAGTTCAGTACAGGAGAAGCTAATGGATATGAATTCATGAGGCCAGATTTTGCAATTTGATGGTAAATCCAGAAGTCAAACAAGTTACTTGCCTTGGTCACTGCTCGAGTGAGTTTAACAAAACCTAGGCTTTTTTGTTTCATGCCAGGCTTCAGTGGGAATTACAAGCATGAGAAAGGGAAACCTTAAGATAAACTTCATAGATAAGAGGGTCTGACTCAAAGTAACAAATAGCAAAAATCACACAAATTATAGCAAGGATAAAACATATTTTGTTAGTTGTTGGCATAAATGAGGATAAAATAGTTGACAAAGATAAGGAAGGAAAATCATTAAAATACTAAAATTAAAAGATATGTATGCAGATGATACAACTTTGCTTGCTGGAGTGAGGATGACTTAAGGCACCTACTGATGAAGGTTGAAGAATACAGTCTGCAGTATGGATTACATCTCAACATAAAGAAAACAAAAATCCTCACAACTGGACCAATGAGCAGCATCACAATAAATGGAGAGAAGATTGAGGTTGTCAAGGAATTCACGTTGCTTGGTTCTACAATCGATGCCAACGGAAGCAGCAGTCAGGACATTAGACGACGAGTAGCATTGGGAAAGTCAACTGCGAAGGAACTGTATCAAGTGCTGAGGAGCAAGGATATCTCCTTGAGGACTAAGGTGCGCCTGACACAAGCCATGATATTTCCAATCACCTCGTATGCATGTGAGAGCTGGACAATGAATAAGGAAGACCGAAGAAGAGCTGATGCTTTTGAGTTGTGGTGCTGGCGAAGAATGCTGAAAGTCCCATGGACTGCCAAAAGAACTAACAGATCTGTCCTGGAGGAAGTGCAGCCAGAATGCTCCTTGGAAGCAAGAATGGCCAGACTTCGTCTCACCTATTTTGGTCATATTGTCAGAAGGGACAATTCCCTGGAGAAGGATGTCATGCTTGGTGGGGTGGAGGGTCAACGAAAGAGGGGGAGGCCTTCAACGAGATGGATTGACATGGTGGCTGTAATGATGGGCTCAAGTATACAGGGATTGTGGGGCTGGTGCGGGATCGGGCAGTGTTTCGTTCTGCTGTGCATGGGGTCGCTATGAGTAGGAAGTGACTCGACGGCACTTAACAATAACAAAAGCAAAAAACCAAACTCACTCTTATTGAGTCAATTCCAAATCATAGTGATCCTCACTGGGTTTCTAAGGTGGTAAGTCTTTATGGAAGTATATTGCCTCATCTTCCTCCCACAGCACAGCTGGTGGGTTCAGTCTGCCTTAGGCACTGTGCCACCAGAGCTCCTTAAAAAGATATAGAGATATATGCTCACTCACTGTCGTTGAATTGACTCAACTCATAGTGACCCCTCCTTGGGTTTCTGAGGTGGTATCTCTACAGAAGTAAAGATACCCAATCTTCCTTGCCCAATCTTCCTTCCGAGAAGTGGCTGGTGGGTTTGAACCACCAGGCTTCTGGTTATCAGTCAAATGCCTTAGGCATTATGCCACCATATGTATGTATGTATGTTTAAAAGGAATGGACCTTAAATTCAACAATACAAAGGGAAGTGCTTGGATCCAAGTAGGCTGAGAAAGGTGGAAAGTTTAGCCAACTGATTCTTTAATATAACATTCATTCTTTCCACAAGGCCAGAAGATTGTGCGTGATAAGAACAAAGAAGTCTCTGAAAAATAGGAAAGAACTTACATACTTTTTTTTTTTTTATCTGGCTAGTGAAGTGGGTGCCTCTATCACTACAGAAGGTTTTGGGAGCACACCAAGCGGGACTAATATTTTCTAAAAGTTTTTTAGCAACTAAGGTGACAAACAGTTCTCTTAATACTGGAGAAGGCCTCTTCCACCCAATGAGAAAATCTACAAATCATTATCAAAATATATTTGTAAACGTTGTATAGGGGGAATTTTGAATAAAATAAATCTGCCATTTTTTTCACAGGCACAGCAAATAAAGGATACCTCCCAGAAGGAGCCTGGCCTGACTTGCTTGCATTAGACAGGACAACTAGGACATTGCTTGATAATATAATCAGCAGTGCTCCAGAAATGTCCCCAGTGATGTTTGGTGAATATCCCCATTGGCTTGTCTCTGCCTCAATGATCATTAGAATGCAGAATTTTAGCAAGGGGCATGTTCAGGGGCCTAGGGATGACTAGCATCTGATTAGGTCCTTCCCAAAAGTCAGTATCCAATTCACCTTACATCTCTCTTTTTTCCACAGTCCCTTCTCTTAATTTAGGGTCACAATCTGATGACTAACCAAATTGTGCCAAATGCATCTTCTATTAGCTGTTTGCTCTTCAATTAGTAATGTATCATACACTTGAGTGTCTCTATTGTCACAGCTACCACAAATGTGGCCATGACTGACAGGCTCAGGGGTAGCAATTCTTTTATTTATAACCAGAGCTATAAGGGCCAAAAGAGATATGGAAGTTCAGCAAGTATGATGATTAGATACCACATAATGGCCTGCTTCAGTAAAATCACCCTACTGTAGTTTTCCATAAGTACAACTGATTTTTCTAGATACAAATGGGTATTCTGATGTGCATTCTTAATAATGAAGGTATCAATGACTGTGGCAGAACTACCTTACCCTGTGGTTCAAAACATAAATTAGTGATTACATCTCATCTGCCACCCAAGGCTTTCCAGGCTTGAATCCAAGATTCAGGGACCAAATTTTGATGAGTATAAAAAAAACTTTAAAGCTGTCTGTAGATCTATCCCATTATTCATAATATCATCATTTGAAAGAGATTTATCATTTCTCTCCTTCTCTTCCAAATGAACTTTGGCAAAAAGGGTGGCAAGTACCTGAGAGGCAGCGATCTTGGCAGCAGAGTGGCAAAATTATTCCCTTTAATTTCTTAAGTTTTTAGGATAACTTTAGGATAATAAGTTTGGATTTCTATTACAGTAATCTCAGAAGGAAGCAAAAAAGATTCTAGAAGATCTGCCACTAGATGGCCATTTTTAATATGCATCCCAGAAGACATGAGAAATCCTCTCTGTTTTTATAGCACTTCAAAATCATGAATATCATAAACAAAACAAAACAAACAAACAAAAAACCTCAAATCAGTACATAACTGTCATCCAGAAGCCAATTGCAAGCTCTCATGACTGCAATCAATTCAGTTTATGCCTGAAGTGACTTTAGGGGGAGGGCCAGTTTCCAAGACTTCCTGGGAAGTAGTGACAGCATATCCTCCCTAGTTATGAGACTAGCAAGATAAGGTTTAAAATATGATCCATGTACAAACAAGACTAAATCAGGATTGGAAAGGGGGATTTCTTGTAAATCCTTTAAAGTGTCAAGAGCTGTTCAGTTAGATCTAAACAATCATAAGTAATAAAATTATTTTCATTAAGTGGTGTAGTGCCTAAGGCATTTGACTGTTAACCAGAAGGTTGGTGTTCAAATCCACCAGTCACTCCTTGGAAAGAAGACTGGGCAATCTACTTCCATAGAGATACTGCCTTGGAAATTCAAGGAGGGGTCTCTATGAGTTGAGACTGACTCCACAGCAGTGAGTTTTTTTTGGAGGTAATAATGTGGCTGGGTTCAAGCAAGTTATTGTATGCAATACATATGTAATATTAGAGGCAGCTAAGAAAAGGACCTCATAAAAGGTTAGACTCTTGACTGAGAGGTGTTGTGTTAAAGAGGAATTCAGCATAGCCAACCTGGCAAGGGGACATAAATATCGAGAAATTCCCTAAAACTTTATCTTCAATGTTCTCAACTAGTTTTGCCATTGCAACAACTGCCCTGAGACATAAGGAGAAACCTTGAGCAACTGGATCTAACTGGATGCTGCAATAACCTGTAGGTCTCTGCTGTCATAGTGTTTTGGGGTGAAGATTCCTAATGCTTTCCAGAATTCTCATGAACAAAAAAGAAAACACATAGGTTATCATTACAGAATTCTAAAGTGGGTGTATTCGTTTATACCTCTTTTAGTTGAGTGATGGATTTCAGGCCATTTTCAGCAAGGTATTGGGCTCTGAATCCTTTAAATATTTCTAAATATTTGAGCCCTCAAGAAGTTAGAAATCCAAGTTCTGCAGTAACAGCAGCATCCTAAAAATCCTCTTAATTGTTTTTTTGTAATAGGAACAGGATAAGCTAAAATAGTTTCTTTTCTTTTGAAGTCAATAGTGATCATTTTTGCTGAGATTTATATCCCAGATATAAGAGAAGTTTGGGTGAATTGTACTTTTTCTCTGGAGGCTTTATGATTTCCTCTTCAAATGCTTTTATGCAGGACACTATCAGCAAGATAAGCCTATCAAGAATTTAAACAGACTAGCAAATCATCTACAAACTGTAGTAAGGTTGACCCCTGAATAAATTTTAATAATTATAAATTAGAATGAAAAATTTGAGAAAAATAGGTAGAATTTTCAGTAAAACTCTGAGAATGACAGTCCTCGTGAATTTCTGGTTTTCTCAAGTAAAAGCAAACAAATATTGGCTATCTGGGTGAACAGTTATACTAAAGAACATGCTACAAAGGTCAACCCCTACGAAGAGTGGCATTTTGGTTTACTGGATAAGAGTAAATTTAAGACTAATGAGAACCAAGGAATTACTATTTTATTTATGGTTTGTAAATTTTGAGCGAATTTTCATCCTTGGTTTCCAGGTTGTTTTTTTTTTTTAAATAAGAAATACAAGAGTATTGCAAGGGCTACTACCAGGAATGATCATGCCTTTGCCTAAAAAGTCTTCAATAATGGGTACTATTTAGAATAGCTTCCATCTTTAAAGGATATTGGGGTAGATTTTTTGTTCTTGTTTTGTTTTAATTGTGATTTGGGTGAAAGTTTATAGAGCAAATTCATTTTCCTTAAAACAATTCATACACATTTTGTTTCATGGCATTGATTACAATCCACACAATATAACATCACTCTTGCTACATCCTCCCTGTGGTTACCTTTTCCTTATTTCCTTCCTTCCTATGCATTCCTGCCCTCTGGGCTAATTTCCTGTGAAAATGCTGATGTTCTGATCTCTCGTGGTTGATTGTTCTAAGGAGTGTAAATGCCTGGTGTAAATGTTCACTTAATATGCCTATCCATTACTTGGCTGGAAACCATGGGAGATAATTCAATTCCAGGCCTGAAGGTCAACTAGGGACCACCATATCAGGGGTTTCACCAGTCATTATCTGACCAGTAATTCTAGTCTTTTTTGATTTTGAGTTTTCTTACACATTTTTCTCCCACTCTATCTAGGATCTCCTATTTTGATCTCTTTCTGAGTGGTTGACAATAGTAGCTGGGTGCCATCTAGTTCTGGTCTCAGGGTGATGTAGGCTGAGGTTTGTTTAGTCTAATTGGGCTAATTAAACTAATTAGCAATGGACTAATTGTTTCCATGCATCTTTGATTTCCTTATTCTTCTTTGCTCTGGATGAGGAGACACCAATTGTTGCAACTTAGATGGCCACTTGCAAGCTTTTAAGACTCCAGTTGCTACTCACAAAACTAGGATGTAGAACAATGTTTTTGTGTAGTACATTATGTCAGTATTATGACAAGTAGTGAGTGTATAAGTGCTGCCAACTAGCAAATAGAGGAGCACAGCACAGTACCCTGCTTAATAGATAACATACAAACAAAATGAAAAAAAACAAAAATCGTGGGCAAGTCACTCCAACATACAATCACCAATACTCTGTAAACACAAAAACATCACAATGCCTTGGAGACAACAATGTCACAATCCACACAAAGAAGCAAGATAAAACAGGAGAAAAAAGTCCCCAAGATACAGACCCAAAACACATCCCTGAGGAAGATGCAGCACTGGAACTCCCTGATAAGGAATTAAAAAGAATTATATTTTGATACCTTCAGCAGATTGAGAGATGAAGGAAAACACTGACAAAACTGAGGAAAACACAGAGAAAACCCTAGAACAACTTCAAAAGACAATACAAGAACAAAATGATAAAATAAATGAAAAATTAGAAGTGATACAAAATCTATAGACAGAAATCCAGAAGATTAATACTATATTTTCAGAAACAGATAACACATTGAATGGGCAATGGAGTAGAATTGAATCAATGGAAGACAGAATTAGTAAGATTAAAGGCAAATACCTCAATACTTCTTTGGAAAGGGATCAATCAGAAAAAAAGATAAAAACAAAATGAAGAAAGCCTAAGATTCATGTAGGATACCATTAAAAGGAATAACCTACGTGTAATTGGAATTCCAGAACAGGAAGAGACAAGACCACAGAAAAAATTGTCAAAAATTTGTTGGAAGAGAATTTTCCTGATATGATGAAAGATGAGAATATATCCATGCAAGAAGTCCAACAAACCTCAAACAGGATGGACATCAAAAGAAAATCACCAAGATATATCATCATCAAACTTACCAAAACCAAAGACAAGGAAAAAATCCTAAAAGCAGCATGGGAAAAATGAAGTTATCTACAAGGGGCAACCAATAAGACCAAGCTTGGGTTTTTCAGCAGAAGCCATGCAGGCAAGAAGACAATGGAATGGTATATAAAAAACCCTGAAAGAGAAAAATTTCCAACCAAAAATTATAATCCTGGCAGAATTGTCCCTCAAATATGATGGTGAAATGAGGACATTTCCAGATAAGCAGAAATTAAAGGAATTTGTTAAAACCAGACCAGCCTTACAAAAGATGCTAAAGGGAGTCATTTGGACAGAGAACCAACAACAGCAAACAACAACTGACCATTAATACACATGATAACATAACCCAGAAACCAATTCAGCTGTGGACATATCCAAAGTAAACAAGCCTACAAAATTGTAAACAGGGAACCAGAGGTATCAATTGACAAATGAAGACAACTACAAACCAGAAAGAGGGAAAAAAATGTAGTTACAGAACTTCTAAATGAAAGGGAAGTCAAGACAACTACTAGATAGAATGGACTGTTCTAAACTTGGGAAGAAACCTATAAATCACAGGGTAATCTGAAAGAAAAATTATAAACCTTCACATCAAAATAAAAAAGAAGACCAATACAAATATTTAGCAAACACTAAAACAATAGCAATGAAGGAAGTGATAACACAATTCATAAACAAAACAAGTTCAGCACAGAAAATTATATAGAACAAAGAAATAAGACATTATGCTGAGTGAAAGAAGTCAATCACAGATGGACAAATATAATATTAGTTCATTTTTGTAAAAAGTCAAAGAATGGTTTATATATGGAAGGAAACTTTGTTGGTTACCAGGGGTAAGAGAGGAGGGGAGGGAACACTGGGGGAAAAAAAAAAAAAAAGAATGCATTGACCCATGTCACTTTAGTTTTGTGTATTTCACTGTACATAAATTGTATTTCAATAAAGTGCATTAAAAATGTGAGATTAAGAGTTGAAAGACTGGCATATGTGTCAATTAAGAATTTACAGGATTAGCCATATCCATTAATTTGAATAGTAGTTTTTTCCTGAGCATTTAATGCCACTACTGGAAAAGGCTTATGTGTTCCCTGGAGCCCCTTCATTTGGCTTCAAGCTTTGGAGTTGAAGGTAGAGTCTTAGTTGTGTTCTTTATTTTAAGGCTATCTTTAAAAGGTCCAGTCTTCTTACAGTAAAAATTTACAACAGGCCTGGAACTTATACATGGTTTGGTAAGGTGCATCAGGGCAAAAGTTCTTTCCTAGACTGTTTGAAGCTGCTGTAATTGAAATAACATAATTTTGTTTGCTCTGTCTGGGTAGTCATGGTTTCTTTTGTTCCCTTTTTCTAAGGTTTGGGAAAACCTGTAAGGAATATTAGTGAGATCTATCACATGGGTGGTTTCCCACTTTAGCTGATCATGTTCAATAAGATTAGAAAACCCTGGGTGAAAAACATTTATAGCTATCGAATTAAAAATAACCTCAGATCCTAGATCAACTAAGGGTAAACCCAGATGTTCTAAAAAGTTCTTAGCTGATCTGTGACAATAATTACACCCTGTCCTCATTTATCAATTGTCTCATTATCTGAGATTTCATATTTACAACAATAGCAAGAAAATCTACTATCCCACTATTTTTTGTATTGATGGAC
The DNA here is from genome assembly GCF_000298275.1 of Orycteropus afer afer. Lineage (NCBI taxonomy): Eukaryota > Metazoa > Chordata > Mammalia > Tubulidentata > Orycteropodidae > Orycteropus > Orycteropus afer. The sequence continues at coordinate 6,989,332 of NW_006921647.1, read as the reverse complement.
AAAAGTCTGGCAATAATGAATCCCATGGTATGAAACAAGTGTAGTCCTGGATGTGATGTTTAGTGTTATATGTCTGTGTGGTTGGGCCATGATTCTCAGTAGTTTGGCAGTTATGTAATAGTGTAATTTGGCAGTTACATTGATGTATTCATCTTCCATTTTTTATTTGATGAGGTCATCCTTTATTTTCACATCACACCAATTTTTGCATAACCACCTAGACTCTAGACTTTGGAGCCTAACCATGATGATAAGCGAGGAGAGGGTATATAGCCACTTTCATCTTTCTCCTGTAAACAAGATGGGACTTTATCAATAAATCTTCCAGGGAAAAGTTTGGGGATGTTTTCCCCAACCTCCTTTTCATTATTTGAAAAGTGTCTGGTGGAGGTCCTTGGTTTCATAGTCAGGGATTATAATCCTGAAAGGGTTCCATCAGCCAGCTTCTTCCATACACAATTGGGCATCTCCTGATTCCTTTAGCATGTATATTAGTGGATATAAATCAGGTAGTCTGGGTTGATATGTTGCAGTTAACATGTGGACTTCCTCAGAAAATTTGTGTGACTCCTCACAAGGATTAGGAAGTTCCTTTATTATTGCATGGAGTTCAGCCTTTGACCAAGGGAAGAAAACTACCTGAGGTGGGTCTCCAAAGACCTGACAGGATCTAATTTTAATAGACATTTCTTTCTTTGGCCTACATTACTCTAAATATTCCTGAGGGTAATAGGGAAGTTCAGATAATAGGTTTTCAGAATAAAAAGAGGGAAAGGTGGGTACAAAGAGGGTGTTTCCAGCAGGGCCATTTGGGAAAGAGAGATAACAGGAGAAGAAATGGAAGAAGGAGGAGAAGGTAGCTAGGCATTTGAGGTTAGGGGTGGACTACAGACATTAGGGAATTTGCTGTTTTGAGAAAGGGATGTTATAGGGATTGCTGGATGAGTAGTGTGGTAGTTCAATTTGTATATCAACTTGACTGAGCCTGGTTGAGTGGCTGGGCAGCTGGTGGTAGTTATGATGAGACTACCAATCAACTCCATGATGGGATCTACCACAAGCAGCTGAGTAGCTGACTTTGGGATGTGATCTCCTTCCTGTATTTAAGGAGAAGCCTTGGGGATAGTCTCTAGCTTATGGCATGCTTGAACCCTACATGTAGCTCTGTCGTTGTTCAGCAGCCTGCCATGCTCTGCCGAAATTGGGACTTACAATGTACTTGAATTAATGGCCTGCTGTGTGATTTGGTAATATCGGAACTGTGCCTTGTTACTTGTCAACCTTGGGCTTGGCATCCTCAGCAGCCAGCAGCTGTCTGAGTGAAGAAGCTTTAGTGGACTGGGAACAAGAAGCAGAGGTGATGCCTAAGACTGAGGGGCTTTCATCCAGCCCCTACAGCCTGGTACTTTGAACTTGGATTTAAAGCCTCCAAATTGTAAGAATAAACTGTTTGTTAAGGCCATCCCATTTGTGGTATATTCTCATCAGAGTAGCACTAGGTAACCAGAACAAGTAGCCAGCAAGTTTACAGAGCTATGACATTGTAATTCTTTAATCTGTTTAGTTTGTGTGGATACAGCTTGTAAACTGTGAGAAGCAATTTTATTTTTTTCATGTTTCTTTTCAAACTTTCAAATGCAAATTTAAAACAATACCCATTGGGCCTGTTTCATATTGGAGTCCTTAGTCTCTAATTTACTGTGTAGAAAGATAAATTCAAAACTGCCCCAAATTGGCAACTGATTCTCTAAAGATTCCTTGGTAATTGCATTCCAGTGTTCATTATATAAAACTGTACTGGGACTATAATGTTTACACATGCAAGTAGTTGGAGTACCCAAGGGAATCCAGTTTGAACTTCAGAAGTGGCATTCCCCATCTCATCAAGTAACAATATGTGTTTCTTTAGCGTACAAAAACCACTCCTTTCCTTTAATTAGCATGAGTAGGAGCGTAGTACCTAAGGCATTTGACTGCTAACCAGAAGGCTGGCAGTTCAAACCCACCAGCCACTCCTCAGAAGGAAGGTTGGGCAATCTACTTCCATAATGATACTGCCTCGGAAACCCAAGGAGGGGTCTCTATGAGTTGGGTCCAACTTGATGGCACATAACAACAACAACAACAGAGACAGAAAAGAAAGAATAGAAAGTTCATCTGTACTGACAACTATTGACCACTGGATGTCACTCCAGAGAAGCCTAACTTGACTCTGCAGTGACACTCAGCACACCTGCTGAAAATGAAAGCAAAAAGGAAAACAATTTTTCCAACAAATTTTGATCTCAAAGAATCATCAAAATGCAACAAAGCAGAGGGTTGGGATTTGAGGGATTCACTTGAAACAACTTCTGGAAGCCTAGCAATCTACTGAGTACAAATGGTTCTGGCTCAGTACTGATAGTGCTGAGTCCAGTCACTCTTTAATGCTGTTGCCATTGAGACACCTTCTGATTCTGCCAGCTACGCCAGAGAAATGTCCGAGAGTGAAAAGATATTCTGTAAAAGTGAAATCAAAAAGATTTATGGAAAGTTCATGGAACAGTCCAAAATGGGCACTCTGAGAAGCAACAAAGAAAGAGGCATTTTTATGGGGTGAAAATGGGACCAAAAACTACAATAGTATGATTGACTGAAAGGCAATCAGGGGAGTTGGAGATGGGCTATCTTGAAGTGGGAGCTTAGTAATGGTTTACAGATAACACAGACGATTGTTTAAATTTACATAAAAAGCAAGCATTTATGCTTTTCAGATGATTACATGATGTTCTCAAGAAAATTACAGGACATGCTTTTCTGAAAGTATGCTATTAAAACTGCTTCCTCAAGCATGTCTTTTCCTAGGGGTTCCTTGTAGAGAAGATTCATCAATAATGCAGTGTGTCCAGACCCCCTAGACCCTCTGAGCATAGGATATCTATATCCTGCATCTGGTTGGCCACAGAGGAAGATCCCTCTGGGAATAGGCTGTCACATCCTGCATCTCCCTGACCACAGACCAAAAAAAAAAAAAAAAAAAAATCCTCTAGGGTATATGGTTAAGTCAGAACAAAGGTTAACATGTATAGGGGCTAAAAGAGCAAAGAAAATGGATTCAACCTTTCACATTAGATTAGCCATTTTACTATAGGTCCGAAGCCTCATATTTTAGAACACTAACACACTCCTTTTTAAAATTTAAAACATTTGGCATTTTCATTCTAATTCCATAGCTCAGATTCAGAAGATGTAACTTTTACATAAATTCTACTATATTCACCGTTACAAATTTTATAGGGTGGCATAGTGCCTAAGGCATTTGACTGATAGCCAGAAAGCTAGCAGTTCAAACTCACCAGCCACTCCTTAGAAGGAAGGTTGGGCAATCTACTTCCATAGTGATGTTGTTGTTGTTGTTGTTGTTGTGGTTATGTGCCGTCAAGTTGGACCCGACTCATAGTGACCCCTCCTTGGGTTTCCGAGGCAGTATCACTACGGAAGTAGATTGCCCCATCTTCTTTCGGAGGAGTGGCTGGTACCACCTCGGAAACCCAAGGAGGGGTCGCTCTCAGTCGGATCCAACTCGATGACCGTGAGTGAGATCAGCAGAGATAACATTTCTTGTTTTCTTCAAGACTAACATTTGAAGAGATTCTAAGCTTTATTTTGAGAAATTCAGGGTGAATTTGAAGATTCTTAATTTTGTCCAACAACCATTAAAACACACAAAAGTTAAGCAAGCCTTTAACAAAATAATTCCTTAGTGTTATAGAAATATCTCTTGGCTAGCCTTATTATAACTTACAATGTTTGTACATTTCCTTTGTTGGAAAACTCTGACCGCAGGGTATCTATCACATTTTTAACTACATCTTACAGTTTCATCTCTATCTTCCAAAATCTAAATGCAAATAGCTCTCCTTCTTGATCCCAGGTTTACTTCTGGAACTTCTCCCCTGCATCCTGACAGTGCATCAAATATAAAAATTAGGTTACATATGTTCCCCACCCTTATTCAGGCCAAACATCCACCAACTTTTGTATTGTTATTAGGTGTTAACAGATAGCCCTTATAATCTTGTTGCCCTCATTTCAAAATACAAGTGATCCTCATTTGGTGTTATAGGTAACTCTCTTATTAAAGCTTGGTTGGCAACTCCCACAGAATCTTTCAGATCACAAAAACCTTTCCAAACATCAATGTTAATTCTTACAATTGTGACTGATAACTCAATCCATTGACACTGGGCCAATGTCATCAAAAATGTCAAGAACATGGGAACTCTGATTCATGAGATTGAAAAACTTTTCACTGGGTGGAACAACACATCCATGTTTCTCTGAAATGAGCAATGATATTTGCAAAGGGATAGATTTTTCCCATAACACTAAAAGCCAGTTATGGAACCATGGATATGCAAAAGAAGAGATTTTCAGCATAATCAAAGGATGGTAATTTCAAGAAGGACACTAGTTGATATAAGTGACATCCAAAATTGGAAGAAGCTTCAAAAAGTGATCATTGATATGTGATAATTGAGAATCCATACATACACTTAGCATAGCTTGACCTTTGTCCAATGACAAGCAGGTAATAAGCAAGGGATCTACATTGACCATATATTCCTTCAAATATGGCAAGAAAAATGAAGTATAATTCTCCAATGATATCTGAATACTGTAGAGTAATATGAGACAGTTATTATTCTTCAAAATAACACTCTACTTACATTAATGAAATCTAAGATCCCTTCCAATATTTAGCAGTCCTTTGTACTCTCGTATTGAGCTTGGGATCAATTGACACACCTTAATCTTTCTCACTAGGAGCTCTGGTAGCATAGTGGCTAAGGCACTTGACTGCTAACCAGAAGGCTGGTGGTTCAAACCCACCAGCCACTCCTCGGAAGGAAGATGGGGCAATCTACTTCCGTAGTGATACTGCCTCGGACATCCAAGAAGGGGTCTCTATGAGTCGGGGCCGACTCAATGACACATAACAACGACAACAACAATCTTTATCACTAAAAATTTTGTCAAGTTAGAAATTCACATGTTATTTGTGAAATCAATTTAATCAAACAGAATACAAGATATTTCCACACATTACTTAAAAAGTTATCTCTTTAATTGACCTATCCTTCAAAGTTAGAGAAAATTTTGAACCTTGATTCTGACACCCCACATCATGGCTACCCCTTCTTACTTTGTATCTCTGCAAGTGTGATAAGCTACTTTCTTTAGGTGATGGTTAATAGAGTGACACTAAATAGTATTGCTCTTGTGCAATTGGGGAAACACTTCCTAGCTCCAATTTCAAGTATAAAGTAAATGCTTCTGCCAAAAAATGTTAGACCAATGTTTTCTATTACCACAACATACTGAGATTGTAGACAGTGGCAAAAATGATATAGAGGGTGAGAGGACAGGATCCTGCATTCAGGTTAAATAGAAACATAAATTTTCCCCACCCTGATGGTGATTTCCATTATATGGTAAAGCCAGGAGACAACATTTTGCAGAACTTATTGTAGATAAGCAAAATGTTTGATAAAAATCAACCAATAAATATGCAATTGTAAGGAATGAGAAATATATGCGTATAGCCTTGAAACCAAATAGTCATGATTGTAAAACCAAGAAGTTCCATCTTAGCAAGATTTGCTTGTGAAAATTCTTGTGAGACACACAGATGTCACTCATTAGGCCTTCAATGGCTCACCTGTGTACATTACTGAGTCTGGAGAAACTGGAGAGTACAGATGGGTCTTGGGTCCATTTTACACTCTTTTCATTTTGCTGTATAATTTCCCTAAAAATATATTCTATAAATATTAAGAACTTGATTTTCACAAATGTATTTTTATTAGCAGAACTATCACTTATTATAACCAAGATTTTGATACTCAGATTAGGAAAAAGCTGGTAAGCAACAATTTTTACAGAATTTTTTTTTTTTTACTAAGGTCTATTCCAAGGAACTCTGGTGACATAGGTCGACCACTAACTGGAAAGCTGGTGGTTCAAACCTACTAGCCACTCCTCGGATGTAAGATTGGGCAATCTACTTCCATAGTGATAGTGCCTCAGAAACCCAAGGAGGGGTCACTATGAGTCAAATCCATCTTGATGGTAGTGAGTCTTTAGTAAGGTCTTGTTCTGGTTACCTAGTGCAACTCTGACAAGAACATACCACAAATGGGATGGCTCAAAGAAACAGGAGTTTATTCTCTTACAGTTTGGTGGCTTTAAGTCTGAGATCAAAGTGCCAGGCTCTAAGGGCTGGTTAAAAGCCCCTAAACCTTAGGCTTCTGTTCTGCCTCCTGCTCCCGGCCCACTGAAGCAAGAGACTTTTCTTCACTCAGACACTCAGCTGCTAGCTGTTGAGACTGACAAGCCCAACGTTGACAAGTAAAAAGGCATAGTTCTGATGTGACCAAATCATACAGCAGACCATTAATTCAAGTCCATGGAAAGTCCCAAGCTCGACAGAACATGGCAGGCTTCTGAACAATGACACAGCTACATGCAGGGTTCAAACATGCCATAAGCTAGAGACTGTTTCCCAAGGCTTCTTATATACAGGAAGCAGACCACATCCCTAAGGCAGCTACTCAGATGTTCACAGTAGATTGCACTATGGAGTTGATTACTTGTCTCATCATGGGGAATAACTATATCCAGCTGCCCAGCCACTCAACCAGGCCCAGCCAAGTTGACACACAAAGTTAACTACCACATGTCTATTTCTGTTTTAGTTTTATTTGTTTCACTCTGACTGAGGTCCTACCAAAAATAAAACAAACAAAAATACACAACTAGTTTCCATCAAGTTGTTTCTGACTCATAGAAACCCCATGTGTCTCAGAGAAGAGCTGTGCTCCATAGGGTGTCCAGATCTTTTTAGAAGTATATCACCAGGCTTTCTGTGGTGACTCTGGGTGCATTTGGAATACCAACCTTTCCATTAGTAGCTGAACACTTAACTGTTTGCAGCACTCAGGGACTCCTTACTGTGGCCTTAATAATTCTTAAATATACAATCTCATGATTACTTTCATAAAAAAAGAAAAAAAAATTATTGTGCTTTGCATGAAGGTTTACAGAGAAAATGGATTTTCCATTCAATAGTTTATACATATTTGTTTTGTGGCATTGATTGGAATCCATACAATGTAGTAGTACTATTCCCACCTCCTCACTGTGAATACCATTTCCTTTTGCCTTCTTTGCAATCCATTCTTGCCTTCTGAGCTTTTTCCCTCAGCAACTGCTGCCATTTTGATCTCTAATGGTTTATCGTTCTAAGGAGTACTTACCTCTCTGGAGTTGCTGATCACCTCATAGACTTGTCTATTGTTTTGCTGAAAGTTGATCCTCAGGAGTACATTCAGTTTCAGGCTCAGAGATGACTAAGGGCCATAGTTTTGGGGGTTCCATGAGTTTCTATCAGACCAGTAAGCCTAATCTTTTTTTTTTTTTTTATGATTTGGAGTTTGGTTTACATTTTTCTCTCATTCTATCCAGGATTTTCAAATTTGATCTCTTTCAGAGTGTTTGGCAATGGTAGTGGGGTACCATCTAGTTCTTCTTGTCTCAAGGTCATGGTGGTTGCGGTCCCCATGGTCCACTAGTCCCTTGGACTAAAATTGGTTCTTATGTCTTTGATTTCCTTCACCCAAAGAAAAGCAAAGAAGCTCTGGACTAGTACATATCACCTTAGATGACTGCTTGTAAACTTTTAAGATCGCAGTCACTACTCACCAAATTAGGGTGTAGAACAATGTTTTAGTGTACTATGTTGTGACAATTGAGTTTGATGCCTTGTATGACTATGGTCCTGAGCCTGCAGGCCCAGTGACCCACTCCTTCAAGGTGTTTGGTTGTGGCTAAGAAATTATAACTTTGTCTCCTGTAAGTTCTGTTATATATATATTGACATTTTTATAGCACATACAAATACATATATAGAAATATCTTCTGTCAAAACCTATATATGGTCATGAGTATAGTCTTGTTTGCCTTCCCATGCCTAATCATTTTGCTTGTCTACCTATGTATCTACTTGTAGATTATTGATAATGTAGTATTGTGTATGTAATAGTGTTTACCTTCATTGTGTGTAACTCCTATACACTTTCTGCATCTTCCTTTTCTGTGATATTGTGCTGGTCACCCACTTTTGGTGCCTTGTCTTTCCCTTCACCCAAATCAATGCATGCCTAGCTACATAGCTAACAATTTTCCCTCTCCTCCCCTCCCCTTCTTAGTAACCAGAGAATGTTTCTTTCCATGTATAAACCTTTCCTTGACTTTTTATATTAATGTACTGCAGTGTAGTAAATTACTTTGTGTGGCTTTTCTGCCCATAAGTCTTTGTAAACTCCAAGGTGGGATTTGCTGTGAGCAACTGAGGAGCTCCTAATTGCTGAAGGTGTCCACCTGGAGTATTTCTGTTGGGAGTGGCACAAAACAATGTTCTGGGAGGTGCCCACTCTCTCTCAGGTGCTTAGAGTTCTGATGCTATAATTGGCTAGTTTGACCACCCTGTGGGCTCTAAAGGAGACCTCCTGGAGTCAGAACT